>NC_139223.1:49867648-50230148 GCF_055691185.1 Crinia signifera
GCACTGTGGGGGCATATCTGGCACTGTGGGGGCATATGTGTCTCTGGCACTGTGGGGGCATATGTGTCTCTGGCACTGTGGGGGCATATGTGTCTCTGGCACTGTGGGGCATATCTGGTACTGTGGGGGCATATGTGTCTCTGGCACTGTGGGGGCATATCTGGCACTGTGGGGGCATATGTGTCTCTGGCACTGTGGGGGCATATGTGTATTTGGCACTGTGGCGGAATATCTGGCACTGTGGGGGCATGTGTATATTTGGCACTGTGGGGGAATATCTGGCATTGTGGGGGCATATGTGTATCTGGCACTGTGGGGGCATATATGGCACTGTGGGGGCATATATGGCACTGTGGGGGCATATGTGTCTTTGGCACTGTGGGAGAATATCTGGCACTGTGGGGGCATATCTGGCACTGTGGGGGCATATCTGGCACTGTGGGGGCATATCTGGCACTGTGGGGGCATATGTGTCTCTGGCACTGTGGGGGCATATGTGTCTCTGGCACTGTGGGGCATATCTGGTACTGTGGGGGCATATGTGTCTCTGGCACTGTGGGGGCATATCTGGCACTGTGGGGGCATATGTGTCTCTGGCACTGTGGGGGCATATGTGTATTTGGCACTGTGGCGGAATATCTGGCACTGTGGGGGCATGTGTATATTTGGCACTGTGGGGGAATATCTGGCATTGTGGGGGCATATGTGTATCTGGCACTGTGGGGGCATATATGGCACTGTGGGGGCATATGTGTCTCTTGCACTGTGGGAGAATATCTGGCACTGTGGGGGCATATCTGGCACTGTGGGGGCATATGTGTCTCTGGCACTGTGGGGGCATATGTGTCTCTGGCACTGTTGGGGCATCTCTGGTACTGTGGGGGCATATGTGTCTCTGGCACTGTGGGGGAATATCTGGCACTGTGGGGGCATATGTGTCTCTGGCACTGTGGGGGCATATGTGTCTCTGGCACTGTGGGGGCATATGTGTCTCTGCCACTGTGGGGGCATATGTGTCTCTGGCACTGTTGGGGCATCTCTGGTACTGTGGGGGCATATGTGTCTCTGGCACTGTGGGGGAATATCTGGCACTGTGGGGGCATATGTGTCTCTGGCACTGTGGGGGCATATGTGTCTCTGGCACTGTGGGGGCATATGTGTCTCTGCCACTGTGGGGGCATATGTGTCTCTGCCACTGTGGGGCATATCTGGTACTGTGGGGGCATATGTGTCTCTGGCACTGTGGGGGCATATCTGGCACTGTGGGGGCATATGTGTCTCTGGCACTGTGGGGGCATATGTGTATTTGGCACTGTGGCGGAATATCTGGCACTGTGGGGGCATGTGTATATTTGGCACTGTGGGGGAATATCTGGCATTGTGGGGGCATACAGTAGGAGCAAGCTTCATCTTTGCTCCTTTGGCCATGGCTAGCCATGGCTATTCTATTGTTCTCAGCTGAAATATGTATTGTATTGCAGCTGAGAACAATAGAATAGCCATGGCTAGCCATGGCTAGCCATGGACAAAGGAGCAAAGATAAAACTTGCTCCTACTGTATGTGTATCTGGCACTGTGGGGGCATATATGGCACTGTGGGGGCATACTGTATATGGCACTGTGGGGGCATATGTGTCTTTGGCACTGTGGGAGAATATCTGGCACTGTGGGGGCATATCTGGCACTGTGGGGGCATATCTGGCACTGTGGGGGCATATCTGGCACTGTGGGGGCATATGTGTCTCTGGCACTGTGGGGGCATATGTGTCTCTGGCACTGTGGGGCATATCTGGTACTGTGGGGGCATATGTGTCTCTGGCACTGTGGGGGCATATCTGGCACTGTGGGGGCATATGTGTCTCTGGCACTGTGGGGGCATATGTGTATTTGGCACTGTGGCGGAATATCTGGCACTGTGGGGGCATGTGTATATTTGGCACTGTGGGGGAATATCTGGCATTGTGGGGGCATATGTGTATCTGGTACTGTGGGGGCATATATGGCACTGTGGGGGCATATGTGTCTCTTGCACTGTGGGAGAATATCTGGCACTGTGGGGGCATATCTGGCACTGTGGGGGCATATGTGTCTCTGGCACTGTGGGGGCATATGTGTCTCTGGCACTGTTGGGGCATCTCTGGTACTGTGGGGGCATATGTGTCTCTGGCACTGTGGGGGAATATCTGGCACTGTGGGGGCATATGTGTCTCTGGCACTGTGGGGGCATATGTGTCTCTGGCACTGTGGGGGCATATGTGTCTCTGCCACTGTGGGGGCATATGTGTCTCTGGCACTGTGGGGGCATATCTGGCACTGTGGGGGCATATGTGTCTCTGGCACTGTGGGGGCATATGTGTATTTGGCACTGTGGCGGAATATCTGGCACTGTGGGGGCAAATCTGGCACTGTGGACATCACATTGTGCAGTGCAATGGGCATCATGTTATGGGGCGTAATGGGCATTACAGTGTGGGGATCATTGGGTAATTGCCATCACATTATAGAGTGTAATGGGCATCAAGGTGTGCGGCATAATGTGTAATTAGTGTCACACGTAGCCGCGACGGAGCGCGGCGGGTACAGTACTCACCCGTCCGCGCCCGCCGCCGGCTAGCGTGTGCAGGTCCCAGGCTGCGGCGTGCGAGTAGGGGCAGCTCCAGGTAGGGATGGCAGCAGGGGAGGCCGGCGTCGCCATCTTGGTTGAGGGCAGGAGACAGATTGGCCCAGAGTGGAGGTTCCCTCCTCTTCCTGCGCTGACAGCCAATGGCAGCCACCCCCTGGGGATATAGGGGATCTGCCTAGGCTGTTCAGTGTCAGTGCAATGAGTCTTTGGAGTCAGTCACAACTCCTAGCTGTTTCCTGGATCCTGGCTCTTTCTCTCCTGACTCTGGTGCCTTGCTCCCTGCATCTTTCTACAAGGAAGTTTTCTCCTGACACCAATGCTGCAAGTCCTACCTAGTGCTTGTTCCTGCTTGTGTCCCAGAATTACCCTGCTCAGCTTTCCGCTGTCCTTCTTCATTCAACTCATTCATTCCATCATCTTTCAGTCATCCGGATCCATTTCTTCTATCATCAAATCAACCTCTTTCCGGATCTTCCTCTATGTACTCTGGCTCATCAAGTATACGTTTCCAGATTTACCTGCCCGTTATTAGTATTGTGCTGGACTCTATTTAAGTTATCCAACTGTCACTTAAAGAAGTATTTGAGTGAAGTTTATCATTTATGAAATCCGTTATTAAACCGGCACGTTTCAATCCTACTCCTCCTGGTCCGTCTCCAGTTCCTGTGCACCACACGACTCCATCCAGCCCTTTAGCCGTGACAGTTTGCACTGACCCGATGGAATCGGGTGAAGCACAGGCCTCCATGACGGATGTTCTTCAAGGCATCATGGCTCGCTTGGAACAAGTAGAGGCTACCCAGCGTCAAGTGGCTCAATTCCTCCAGACCTTGTCACCACCTCAGGCGGCTCCCTCAGTTTCGGCAGCACCTACATCCGGAGCTTCGGCCTCTGCTGCTTCTCCGGGGCCAGCTGCTCCTCACCATCTGCAGCTGTCAACCCCCAGTAAATATGACGGGTCCCCAAGGGGGTGTCGAGGATTCCTGAATCAATGTGACGTCCATTTTACCCTCCAGCCTTCCAATTTCCCCTCTCCCAAGACTCGAGTGGCTTACATCGTGTCCCTACTGGCGGGCCCAGCCCTGGAGTGGGTGTCCCCCCTCTGGGAGCGTGCGGATCCCATCCTCAACAACTATGAAGAATTTGTGGCTTCCTTCCGTCGCATATTCGACGAGCCTGGCAGAGTGTCCTCCGCAGCCACGGAGATCCTAAGAATTCGTCAGGGCAGTCGCCCAGTGGGACAATATGTTGTGCAATTTCAAACCCTGGCTTCCGAACTCAGATGGAACGAAGAGGCTCTCGTCTCTGCCTTCTGGAACGGCCTAGCCGGCCGCATCAAGGACGAGTTAGCAACTCGCGATTCTCCTTCCACCCTGGCTGAACTCATTTCATTATGTAACAAGGTCGATCTGCGACTCCAAGAACGCCAACTTGAGAGGAATCGCTCTGATCGCCTTCGCCCTCGATTCCCTTCCAATGTCGCACCCGCTTCCAGACCAACCCCGCCTCCTGCGGTGTCAACAGATGAGCCCATGCAAATCAACCGCTCTCATCTTTCTCTCGAAGAGAAGTCCCGAAGACGGCGAGAGAATCTGTGCATGTACTGTGGCTCCTCAGCTCACCTGTTGGCTTCCTGCCCGCTGCGGCCGGGAAACGACCGCTCCTAATCTCCACGAGGGAGGTCCGATTAGGAGTCTTGCTTCCATCTCCCTCTTCTTCTGATTCCACCATTCCGGTTACCCTTGTGTGTCCCCAAGGGAGAAAAAGAGTTCAGGCCCTATTGGACTCTGGGGCAGCGGGAAATTTCCTTTCGTCTTCTTTTGTCACCCAACATGCCCTGCCGGTGCAACCCCTGGATCATTCGCTGGTCCTCACTGCAGTGGATGGGAGTCGAATTCGTAGTGGACAAATCACCCATCAGACCACCCCGGTGACACTGCTCATAGGAGCTCTACATCAAGAGACCCTCGAATTCTTCATTCTTCCACAGTCCTCACATCCAATGGTCCTGGGCCTTCCCTGGCTCTCTAAACATAACCCACACATCGATTGGACCAATATGGAGGTCAAGGCCTGGGGAACAGATTGCCAGTCTACCTGCATTCCTCAGATCCTTCCGGTCTACCAGACCCATCCACAACATGAGGATAACTGTCCTTCATCCTCTTCAGCTCCACCCTTGCCTATACCCGCACCATACCGTTCATTTACAGATGTCTTCAGTAAAGGAGGTGCAGACACCCTGCCTCCTCACCGTCCTTGGGACTGCCCGATAGAACTGGTGGCCGGGAAATTCCCTCCTCGTGGCCGCATCTATCCTCTGTCGCTACCCGAGACTGAGGCCATGTCCTCATACATTCAAGAGAACTTAAACAAAGGTTTCATTCGACCATCTACTTCTCCGGCCGGGGCCGGGTTTTTCTTTGTGAAAAAGAAGGATGGCGGTCTTCGGCCATGTATCGACTATAGGGGTCTGAACGACATCACCATTAAAAACCGCTATCCCTTACCCCTTATCGCAGAACTATTCGACAAGATCAGAGGGGCGGCAATCTTTACTAAATTGGACCTGCGAGGGGCCTACAATTTGATCCGGATCCGTCCAGGTGACGAGTGGAAGACGGCTTTTAATACGCGCGACGGTCACTATGAATACCTGGTGATGCCCTTCGGCCTTTGCAACGCCCCCGCCGTCTTCCAACAGTTTGTAAATGATATCTTTCGGGACTTGCTGTACCACTCCATCGTAGTCTATCTAGACGATATACTCATCTTCTCTCCAAATCTTCAACTTCACAGACAGACAGTGTCCGAAGTCCTACGACGTCTTCGCCAAAATCAACTGTTCTGTAAGTTGGAGAAGTGCGTTTTTGAGGTCACGTCCATTCCATTCTTGGGTCACATTCTCTCCGCCACTGGGATAGAGATGGACCCAGAGAAGGTGAGAGCCATCCAAGACTGGGCAGCCCCCACAACGCTCAAAGGAATTCAGAGATTCCTAGGGTTCTCAAACTATTACCGGCGATTTATCCGGAACTTCTCTACTATCGCTGCTCCCCTCACTGCTCTCACTTGCAAAGGAGCTGATCCAAGCCGATGGTCGCCCGAAGCATCCTCTGCCTTCCAGCAGTTAAAAAGAGCATTCGTGACGGCACCAATCCTCCTCCAACCAGACCTCGACAGGCCCTTCATTCTCGAGGTGGACGCATCCTCGGAAGGGATCGGGGCCATCTTGTCACAAAAAGGTGAGGATCAAGAATTACACCCTTGTGCCTTCCTCTCCAAAAAATTCCTTCCGGCAGAGAGGAATTACCCCATCGGGGAACAGGAGTTGCTTGCAGTCAAGGCTGCGTTAGAGGAGTGGCGATACCTTCTGGAGGGGGCACGGCATAAGATCACCGTGTATTCAGACCACAAAAATCTGTCCTTTCTTAAACAGGCTCAGTGCCTTACTGCCCGCCAAGCCCGTTGGGCGATGTTTTTTGAACGCTTTGATTTCCAAATTAAATTCCGACCTGGAACCACGAATACTAAGGCGGACGCTCTATCCCGCTCCTTTGAGACGACTTCTGACCTAGAGACACCTCCTCGTCCAATCCTCGATCCGGTGGTCTTCGCCCAAGTAACCATACAGCCATCTCCTCCTCCAGGTAAAACGTTTGTTCCCCCCGAACTCCGCAAGAAAATATTGACATGGGCACATTCTTCCCGCTTTGCAGGGCACGCAGGAGCACAAAAGACCTTGATGTTCCTGTCACGTTCTTATTGGTGGCCAACCATCCGCCACGACGTAACCAACTTCGTCGCCTCTTGTGTGAGATGTGCTCAGCATAAGGTGCCCAGAACAACTCCCGCTGGTCCTCTCCGCCCTCTAACCATTCCCACAGAACCATGGACCCATCTGTCAATGGACTTCATTTGTGAACTACCTCCCTCAAAAGGTCATACTGCAATCTGGGTAGTGGTTGACCGATTCTCTAAAATGGTCCATTTTTTCCCACTAAAAGGTCTCCCCTCTGCTCCAGTACTGGCCCAGCTGTTTATCTCAACCATTTTTAAACTCCACGGACTGCCCAAAGAGATTGTATCCGACCGCGGAGTACAGTTCGTTGCAAAGTTCTGGAGAGCTCTCTGTGCCGCGGTACAGGTCAAACTCAAGTTTTCCACTGCCTTTCACCCCCAGACCAACGGCCAGACAGAACGGGTGAATCAAGACTTGGAGGCCTTTATCCGACTGTTTGTCTCGTCTTCCCAAGATGACTGGGTGGATCTTCTCCCGTGGGCAGAATATATGCATAACAACTCCTATCACTCTTCCTCCGGAACCACTCCCTTCTTTACAGTATTCGGCAAACATCCACGGTCTCCGGATTTCTCAGAATTATCCTCTTCCGAAGTTCCTGCAGCAACCACTTCATTACAACGCTTTGCTAAAATCTGGTCAGAAGTCCACACCGCTCTTCTTAAATCTTCCGCCCGATACAAGAGGATGGCAGACAGAAAAAGAAGGGCAGCGCCCCGATTGAAAGTCGGAGACCGGGTATGGCTGTCTACCCGCCATATACGCCTCCGTCTGCCCTCTATGAAGCTGGCTCCTCGGTTCATTGGGCCATACCCTATCATCCAAGTCATTAATCCGGTCGCTTATAGACTTCAACTTCCTCCTTCCCTAAGGATTTCGAATTCCTTCCATGTGTCCCTCCTCAAGCCTTTAAGGTTGAACTCTTATCAAAATAGGATTCCCAAACCGCCCAAGATTAACTCCGAGAGTGGGGCTGAATTCGAGGTAAGACGCATTATAGACTCTCGCTGCCGCAAATCTCGTACCCAGTATCTGGTGGAATGGGTTGGGTTTGGTCCCGAAGAGAACTCTTGGGTGGATTCCATTGATCTTCACGCTCCGAAGCTGATAAAGCAATTTCTTCAGAGAAATCCTCACAAGGCCCATAGGCGCCCTGGGGTCACCCTGAAAAGGGGGGGTACTGTCACACGTAGCCGCGACGGAGCGCGGCGGGTACAGTACTCACCCGTCCGCGCCCGCCGCCGGCTAGCGTGTGCAGGTCCCAGGCTGCGGCGTGCGAGTAGGGGCAGCTCCAGGTAGGGATGGCAGCAGGGGAGGCCGGCGTCGCCATCTTGGTTGAGGGCAGGAGACAGATTGGCCCAGAGTGGAGGTTCCCTCCTCTTCCTGCGCTGACAGCCAATGGCAGCCACCCCCTGGGGATATAGGGGATCTGCCTAGGCTGTTCAGTGTCAGTGCAATGAGTCTTTGGAGTCAGTCACAACTCCTAGCTGTTTCCTGGATCCTGGCTCTTTCTCTCCTGACTCTGGTGCCTTGCTCCCTGCATCTTTCTACAAGGAAGTTTTCTCCTGACACCAATGCTGCAAGTCCTACCTAGTGCTTGTTCCTGCTTGTGTCCCAGAATTACCCTGCTCAGCTTTCCGCTGTCCTTCTTCATTCAACTCATTCATTCCATCATCTTTCAGTCATCCGGATCCATTTCTTCTATCATCAAATCAACCTCTTTCCGGATCTTCCTCTATGTACTCTGGCTCATCAAGTATACGTTTCCAGATTTACCTGCCCGTTATTAGTATTGTGCTGGACTCTATTTAAGTTATCCAACTGTCACTTAAAGAAGTATTTGAGTGAAGTTTATCATTTATGAAATCCGTTATTAAACCGGCACGTTTCAATCCTACTCCTCCTGGTCCGTCTCCAGTTCCTGTGCACCACACGACTCCATCCAGCCCTTTAGCCGTGACAATTAGCATCACAATGTGCAATCTGCAGGTACACAATACAATCATGGAATAGGCCACGCCCCCTTATGTTAGGCCACAAGTCATATTTCTCTGCGCGCCTCCGGCGCGCGCAAGCGGTCCGTCTTCCAGAAAGGGGGGGGGGGCTATGGGCCAGTGCTCTGGACTTGCCCCCTAGGCTAAAAGTTGCCAGCCAGCCCCTGACTGGGTGCCATGCCAGGAAATAAGTACCGCTGCTTCTTCTACCAAGTTTTCTGTGTGTGGATCGGAGTCCTCAATCAGTGCACTGGACCATAGAGCAGCAACTAGGAAGAAGAGACATGAGCCTTGCCATGAGGTGGGAGAATGTGTGCAGTTCTGTTAGGTTTGGGAATTATATTATAATATTTATTATGGCATATTTTACCTTTTACTGACAACGTATTTATATTATTTAAAATGTTTGATACAGCCCATTCTATAGACCTGGGGTAGCCAACCCTAGTCCTCGAGAGCTACCAACAGTGCATGTTTTGCAGGTCTCCTCACAGAATCACAAGTGAGCTAATTAGCTCCACCTGTGGATCTTTTCAAATGTGTCAGTGATTAATGAGTGCAGCTGTGCAGCAGCTAGGTTGTCTGGAAAATGTGAACTGTTGGTAGCTCTGGAGGGCTAGGGTTGGCTATCACTGCTATAGACCAAATATTAAAACTGTATCTCATACAGTATCCAGTGTATAAAAAGACCAATGTGTACATGCATTTCCAGTGCCATTAAAGCCAGACTTCTGTATTGGCTTCAACGCTCTGCAGTTTGAGAGATTATGGATTGCATTTGGAAACCCCCCTCTAGAAATCTGGCGTTTGCACTGGAATATGCTGCGCTATATGAGAAACCCTTAATACAGGCATTCCCAACTACAGTTCTCAAGGCACACCAACAGTGCAGGTTTTAGTGATATCCAGGCTTCAGCACAGACGGTTTAATCAGAATCCCTCAGATACTAATTAAGTCACCTGTGCTCAAGCCTGGATATCTACAAAACCTGCACTGTTGGTGTGCCTTGAGTACCGTGGTTGGGAATGCCTGCCTTAATAGATAAAGAAGTACAGATTTTCCGATCTGCAAATGAGCCTGAATTGGACCCAATCTTGGCTACGGCACTTTTTGTTATAATACTTGAAGTACATCTTATTCCCTGTAGCAGAGCAAAGTGCATCTTGTTCAGTATTACTGTAGGTACAGGGACAGGTCACTAGCTCTGCCAGTTCCATGGTGGTGCAAAGATCAAACTTCTCTGTAAGAATAAAACAAACCAGTCCACCCTTACTTAAAGCAAACCGTCTCCAAAGAATAAATGTCTTCTGGCACTCTGGGCCTAATTCAGGGATGCATGCAAATGCAATTTACTCACTGTGCAACTGCAAAAATATGTAAGTGACCCATACACTGCCTTGTGCCACTGCCAGCCTCTCACATCCGCCCCCTGTGTGCAAATATATCGGTCAGCCATTGGACTTCTGAGTGAGACTATGCGATCTTAGACACAGCGGTTCTCCTCAGGCACTGAGGGCTCTCCATCTGCTAGGACTGACAGTGACTGACTCTGGTTTGCACGGAAAGCTGTTCCAACACTGGTGGTTTCCTAGCCACCCCCATTACCTTCTCCTCACACTACTTGTCCCTCACTTTGCAGTTATATGTGCTGTGCTACAGCTAATCAGTAACTGGACGTGCGCAGTGCAGCTTTGGAGCACGCTCAGTGGCAAATAACTCCACTGTGACTCAGGTTATAATGGCCTCAATTTTATATTCTCATTCTTCAGAACTGTGCACGGACTCTGTACTTAGCAAGAACTAGGGTGGGCCTTGGTGATGTTACAGCTATTATACCATCATGTAGCCGCCGCACGGGTAACCATTCGGTGGTTTAACCAGAAGTTCCAGTAAAGTCTCAGGAAATGGTTCTCCTTCAGCCCCTGCCTGTACCCATGATACCGACTCTCAGTACCACGCAGCAGCAGTAGAGAATCTCGATGCTTGAAGCGGTTCCCAGCTTGTCTCGATTTCCTTCAATAACAAATAAGTCAAACGTTCTCATACACTGGAAAAGTGTTCTTTCGCTCTCTCTCGTCTTCCTTTGGGATCCTCTGCAATAGGATCAATGGACCTAATTCAGATCTGATAGACTGCACATGCGTTTACCCATGGATACCCATTGATGAAATCCTGCTTTTTCCCCCTTCCCTAACCGTTTGCAAGGTGACTGACAGGAAGCCTGCCTATAACTGGCTGTGTAATGAGCGTGCTAAGAAAAATGCAGACGTGCCAGAATAAATGCAGGCATGACTAGGGAAATCACAGGCGTGCCCAAGCATTTTAGGGGAGGATGTGTGACATTAGCTCTAGCCTTGATCAGGCTGCTTTCATTGCAGCTGCCCAGTAAGTCCAGGGCTACTCAAAGCCTGTGGTCAGTGGGAAAATCATTTGATTCAAGAACGACTTATGAATGGATCTGCAGGTATTTGCACTGCTGCGAATAGATTCACAGCTGTACACATCTATTTGCAAGGTGGGATTTCACTCCAGCGGGGCGGCATTTACCGGAATACTGGCTGTTGCAAATTCACTAACGTGCGATCAGATCTGAATCAGGCCCAATGATTTCCATCACCAGTTATGCTGCTATACACACACATTGGCCCGTATTCAGATCTGATCGCAGTACAATTTGTTTGGAAAATGGGCAAAACCATTTGCACTGCAGGTGGGGCAGATGTAAGAGAGAGTTAAATTTGGGTGGGGTGTGTTAAAACTGAAATCTAAATTGCAGTGTAAAAATAATGCAGCCAGTATTTATCCTGCACAGAAACAAAATAACTCACACAAATCTAACTCTCTCTCTGCACATGTTACATCTGCCCCACCTGCAGTGCACATGGTTTTGCCCATTTTACAAACAAATTTGTACTGCGACCAGATCTGAATAAAGGCCATTGTGATGAGCATGTGATTTGACCGAATGCTCTAAAGGGATATTACCCAACATCCTCAGACACCGGTTACATTCATATCAAAACTTTGCAGTTACAGAGAAACTCTAAATCTTTGGGTTCTGTCATTTACACATCAAGGATTTACTTTCCAAGGCAAAACATGACCTTTATTTAGAAAAATAGACATTTCCCGCACTGTACAGACCCCTCCGATTTTACAAAAAAAACACATAAAGAACGAGACACGAGGGAGACTAGTCCTAGGCTTCACCTGTGTCCACAACACGCAACAAAGGCCTGACACCATACTGACATGGACAGGAATACCACTGGGTAGAAAAGATCTGCCTACACTAGCAGACGGTCAGCAGATGGCTGTAATGCTGCGCGCAGGAGACATTAAGGAAGGTGAATGCTCAATATAAATATTTCTATGATTATTACCCCTTCAGTAAACTGTAGTGCACTGCTCCAGCCCAGTGTAATCCCAACTCTTGGGTAATGTATCTCTGCAGAGCATTCCTCCCAGCCCATCTTGTACTACAAGCACCTCCAGGTCAGTGTCCGGTACATGATCATTCTGTGCTCTCTCAAATCACCTTGAAATCTGTAAAGGATGAATCACAGCAGATACAGAGAAGGCATATGGTGAGGAAAGCGTATTTGTACGTCCACTGCATGGTCTCCTGTTGCGGATAGAATGCCGCAGTGCGAGACCCCGTACAGTTGTACTAATGCAAGAGGCAAAACTGTGCATATTTAGCGGCAGTAACAGAACACGGGATAAGGGTCTCCTCGCTCCTCTTAGTTCTCAATATTGGCCAGGAAGCGCTCAGCCCACCACTCATCAAGGTCGAGGGGAACAAAACCTGCAGAAAGTAAAAGAGGGCGGAGAAAAAAAATTGGAAGTGGTTACACCGGAGACAGTTTGACATTTAAACCAATACCAATTCTAATAATTCATTTTGAGAGAGATGCATCAAGAGAGAACATGGTAAAGGTGCTCAAAGCAACCAATCAGCTTATGTCATTTTAAAGAATGTGCTTGGGAAGGGACAGAAACTGGTTACTTTGGGCAATTGCTCCACTTTATCTCTCTCCACAACTTGATCTCCACTTAGAACCTTATCACCAGGAATAAAACTTTCTTTTCCAACACATTAAGCTGCAATCTCACATTTACCCATTTGAATTTTTTAAGATACAGGGGCAGGAAGCCAGAATTCATGCTGCACTGCAGGTGGGGCAGATGTAACATGTGCAGAGAGAGTTACATTGGGGGAGTATCTTCTGGCTGCTTTATTCTTGCACTGCAATTTGGATTTCAGTTTGAACGCACCCCACCCAAATCTAGCTCTCTGCACATGTTACATCTGCCCCAACTGCAGTGCACATGGTTTTGTCTATTAGAGAAGGAGTTTGCTTTTGCAAACCAACTTGAATTAGGCCCTAAGTACGGACTTCTATAAATGCCACAAGAAGAATGACTCTGAACGTATGTACAAACGTCTCAGTGTCTATTACATTATGGGCTACCGCGGCTGCCAGCACGTGCTCAGTGACAGCCAGAGGATTCCATGTTAGAAGCCATGCAGCAGCCTGGATAATCTACACAATAAAGGCTCTCCATAAAAGGTGATACCCCAGAGTACATATGTTTGCCATTGGTTAATAATTACATTTGTATGTTTTTTGACAAACTGTATTGTATAGAATGTAATGAAGGGTGAGAGGCACCGATTGCTTGTAAGTTGCATATCGTATCAATCATTTCCTCTGAAAAACACAATTATTCAGGTGCTGCTAACGACCTGACTAATAATAAGGGGCGCATTTATCAAGATCGCATTTTACAATGCGATTACTAAATCCCCGTGCGTTTTCGGGGATTTAGACGCAAATATAGTTTGATAAATGGGCCCCTAAATGAGAAAATAAAAACCCTCAACTTTGTTCGCCAGAGGAATAAGAGTCGACACAGTTGCACATACTCCATAGCCCACGGGTGGTCAAGCCGGTCCCTGAGATCCACCAACAGGTCATGTTTTCCAGACCACCTCGCTGGTGCACAGGTGTAGTCATTACTAACGGTCGCATGTTTAAAAAAATCGAGCTGCATTCATTCCTAACCGACACATTGGGGCCCAATTCAGACCCATTCAGATGGGATGTGAATTTGCAGCACATAGCATGATCGAACAACCACACATGTATGAGCCGTCCGCAGGCAGCGAGTGCAGGATGACACCCTGCGGGCATTTGGAGGCATGCCGCCAGCTGTATCTGGGTGTTCCCTGGCCACCAGAAGGGAGGGCCTCTGATGGCACCAGCGATTCCTGGCTCACATAGCGCTGCGAGCAGGGTGGAGAATGATTTTCCCCTGTGCACAGCTGTGTAGGCATTCACAGCAGTGCACAGGGGTGGAGAAGTGCAAGGGGAAGGTGGGTGCGTGAGTTCGACAGTTTGAACACTCGCAGCCCAGACAGCAAGGCCGAATCAGGCCCATTGTACAGATCCACAGGTGGAGGACTGGTTTGGCCACCCCGGCCCTAGCCCTTATGGTTTTCTCTATCACGCACACAATGTTTATACAAAGTAACAAGGGTTACCTGTTCAATATACATTAAATTTGTTAAGTCTATACTCTAGTTTTTAAAACATAATAGTGCACATAAGCATGTATGGAACCCCCACATGTACCCCGACACCCAAATCGGGGTCCAGTACACATTATGCCAGCTAACTGTATAAAGCTGTAGTTAGAAATAAGAATCATTACTGTGAGCTTGTACCGTTATGAGCAGGAGCTGGTGACTGATCTTGGTATTGCTGAGGACTGCACTCATCGAGTTCCGGTTTATCCAGCTGATGCTGCACCTCCTGCCAGGCTGGGGGAAAGCAGTAATAAAGGGTTAGCTACTATTAGGTTTGTCTGTAAAGGCCAGGTGTAAAGGTGCCCCCGTACTGTGCGATCACCCAATGCGATTTGATCTTTTTAGTTTAAATCACACCAGGTTTATTTTCCCATGCGATACACGCACCCGTGTAGTCAATATCACAAGGATAAATCGTATGTGCATGCGGGTGTTTTTTTTTTATTACATCACATAATATTATAGTGTAGTCAAAATCTTGTGTAGTTCAAATTGCACAATGTGTACAGTCCAAATCGCATAGCACACATTGTATAGGCCCAAATCTACAGGCACCATAAGACTTTTTCGGCAACCTAGACGAAAACTTCAAAGCACTATCCACTCACACCCCACCCCCACCCCACCCCACAATGCCACCTATACCCACTTTAAAGACTATTTAGTGAAAGTGTGGAGGTGGAGTCTTAAGACCAGTACACACAGTGAGATATTGTCTAATGGTCAATTTTGACTAAGCGATTTTGTCAGCTGCCTAAAGTTTTCTGATGGTAGAGCCGGAAAATGGGGCTTTGCATTTGGCACCAAAAAGGATTTACATGTTGTATAACCTTCAGGGGGCATTAGTTTATGTGTGATCCTGTATCCAGAGTGTGGCACAACATTTGGCTTCTTTTTTTTATTTTTTTTGGTGAAGGGGGCGTGTCTGACGACATAGGTTGACACGGACACCTTATATAAAAGTACCAGGTCCCGTCACATGACCCGCTGCTCTCAGCACACTATTATAATCTAACTCTATGCTCACTTGGATCATGTAGTAAGTACGAGTCGCTTTCAAAGAAAAAAAAAGCATGACTCATGTAGACTTTTTGCCATGTCGGCATTTTGACGGTCTGCCAATGGTTGTCGGTAAATTGACTTCCTCCCAAATAAACCAGACCACAATTTCAATGTAATCCCCAAACGATCTCCGGTGCATGTACGATATAGGGCAGTTACAGGACGATTACAATAGGCAGGGGATTACAATACAATCATTTTTAATCTAGTTGGATTATAGATTACAGTTTATCCATCATCATTCAAAGATTTCCTTGTTCTTTCACAATTCAGTAAGGACCGGTCAGATATAAGGGGCAACGTCCAACTCAGTTGTACAAAACATAAGAAAAACGACATAATGAGGATTTCCCTCTATGAGTAAAGAGTCTACATGATGATGTCATGGAAGGTTTCAAACATCTCTGTTCCATTACATGACAATTGGAATGTGCATCACCATTTATATCTGGACATCCCATCAGATAACAAACACAAATAAGCAAACAATTTATTTATTTATTTCTGTATTTTTGCTATGGTTAAATTTAAGAATGAAGTCAGGAAAGGCTGGCCCCAGGAGCTAGCAATCAATGAGCAGCACGTTCATGCCATATTTTCTAGCACAGTTCTGATCTGCAGCCACCATTAACCAATCCCTGACAATTTAATATACTGGTGGAATACACCAAACTGTGGCCATCCAGCTGTATGAAACTACACATCCCAGCATGCCTTACCACAGTTCTAGCATTCCCTAATAGCCAAACTGTGGCAAGGCATGATGGGACTTGTAGTTTCACATCATTAGCCATAGTTTGGCCATACCTGTACTACAGATAAAGCCAGAGTATAAGGGAAAGGGGGAGGACACACTCTTACCCTGATATACAAATCGGACGTTCTCCTCGTGCGCTGGTGTGTAAATCTCGTCCTCTGCAGGAGGGCTGACTGCTGGGGTGCGCTTTCCGTTCACACGATTGAACACTAGTTTGGGAGTAGAATGGCTGCGCAGAAGGAGAAAGATAGATACATATAGTAAATCACTACAGCACCACGGACAGCATGCAGACCCGCTCCCCTGTACTCTCAGAAATAATAGATTTCTGAAATGGTCTCCACAACATAAGCATGTATTTATAACATTCTCCCCGTGCTTGCGTGGGTTTCCTCCGGGTACTCCGGTTTCCTACCAAAATCCAAAAATATACTGGTAGGTCAAAGCTGCCTACCCTCCTGCATTCTGCAGGAGACTCCCTGAAATAGCAGCAATCTCCTTCTCTCCCTCATTAGTCTAGCAATCTCCCTCATGTCACCTAGCCCACATTACACTGTTACAATACATTGAATTATCAGCACCATTTCCCAGCACTTTAGCAAGTATAGTATCTCTAACTAACTGCTTTGGGGATCATCAACATTTGGATATAAGTCATTTTAAAAGATTCCTCTCAGATATAGCAGCACATACCCACGCTTCTAGGTGCTACATTCACAACATCTTTTCACAATCTTTCCATATATGGAACTAGACACACCCTTTGGGTGGAGCATGACACGCCCCCTCAATGGGGCGCTGTGCAAAATTTTATTACCATCTATAATCTCCCTGAAACTAGTTTTCAAAAGTAGGCAAGTATGTGGTAGGTTAATTGGCTACCAACAAAAGTTTACTTTAGAATGTCTGTGTGCGTGTATAAGTGGTAAGGAATATAGATTGTAAGCTCCTCTGGGGCAGGGACTGATGTGAATGTTCAAATATTCTCTGTACAGCGCTGCGGAATATGTGTGCGCTATATAAATAACTGGTAATAAATAACATATGTGGCTCCATCACATTGACATGTTCTCTCAGGAAATGTATCAAGCCATAGCAAGAGCGAAAGTGGAGACGATCCCCATGGTAGCCAATCAGCTTCTGCCATTTATCTATTGCAGTCTATAAAATGAAAGTGAGGAGCCGATTGGTTGATATGTGCAACGGTTCCTTGTAATCTCTTTCACAAGTTTGATACATCTCACCCAATAATCTCTCTATGATAATAAGGTCACGTGCCTAGGATTCCGGTTGTATAAATGGAGATATAGTGTGCTCATTAAGGGGGGTATTCAATCCCGGGTCACGGCTGTCAGCCAGGCAGCCGTGACCCTGGCCTGTTTTCATTTTGTTCGACCACAGATTGACAAGCGCGATTCAATGTCACACTTCGCGATCGCTGAAAAGGGGGTGTGTCTGCGTAAACGGCCATGGATTGTCGATATTCGGCCACGATCGCGACAATTCATGGCAGAAATCGACAAAACGGTATCCCAAATTAATTGTGATGGTCCAGAAAAGTCAATAATCTCAACGCGTTTCCCCCGGATGTTCTCTGTCCAGGTGGTGCTCCTGAGGAAGCCGGACAGAGAACATCTGGGGAAACGCGTTGAGCTTATTGAAAACGCGTTGATTCATCCATCATGCTACTAAGTGACCTGTCCATCCTCCCACTGACGTCCACAATTTTCCTGACTTTTCTGGACTATCACAATTAATTTGGGGGTACTTGTGTATAATCACGGCTCCCACGATGTCCATAGTAAAAAAATTGAATCGCATGCGCTTTTTAACAGAATAGCATCCAAATGCAATGAAATTAGTATCAAACATGTTCAATGGCCCCCAAATGTCATTTTTGAGGCTGTACCACCCCCACTATCAATGCGAACCCGAAGCGTGGCGAGGGGCGGTGGGACACGTCCTACGACCTTTTCATACCCCCACTATCCATGTCGGTGTGGAGTTGAGAATAGAAAGCGTGGCGAGCGCAGCGAGCCACCGAGCCCGAAGCGTGGCGAGGCCCGCGAGGGGACACGGATACCTTCACAGGTATACGCGTCCCCTCGCGGGCTTCACAGGTGTCCGCGTGCGCTCGCCACGCTTCGGGCTCGGTGGCTCACCACACTTTCTATTCTCAACTCCATGCCGACGTGGATAGTGGGGGTATGAAAAGGTCGTAGGACGCGTTCCGCCGCCCCTCGCGGGCTCGCTGAGCTCGCCACGCTTCGGGTTTGCGTTGATAATGTCAAAAATTTTGATGCATTTCTGTTAAAAAGCGCATGCGATGCGATCGTGTGCGATGCGATCGCATGCGATTTAAAAAAAAATGCTTAAAGCTGCAAAAATCGCATTCCACTACATTTGGCCTGCGATGGGAGCCGTGAAAGTACACAAGTACCAATTTGGGATATCTGCATTATTCCTAACCGTTCCAGCATCCAAGGAGAAGACGCCTAATAGGGAGGTTTGAGCCCTCAATAAGGGAACTCCAGGACTCTGCCACCACCTTTTTCTGGCCTACAAACTTTACCAGAAAACATCGGATGGTAATATACACTATCATACCATTAATCATCTACAAACAAGCCATTATACATGGAGCTCCCAACCACATATTCAATATCCCTGTGATATATTTATTGCTCATCACCATTATACATGTTTTTTATATTTACATTTTTATGTGTATGTAATTTTGCCTTATCTATGTATATGTAAACTTTTTTTAAATTGAGAACCGTCTTGTCTACATATTGGTACAGCCAGCGCTGGCACATTTCCTATTTTGTATTTCAGCATCTTTTGGGTCTGACAACCCAGTGCCAGCAGCTGTTGATAGCGCATTGGTTTCTTCTGATCACCTAGTGTGTATTGGGGCTTTACTCTATGGCAGGTGCAATTTGTGCACATATGGACACAGTCGCTGAAAGCAACAAGTTTGCGTCTAGTTAGCCAACCCCCCATTAGCACCCGGAAACGGGCACCAGCAGCTTCTGCTGATTAAAGTTATATGCAGCATGCCTATATTCTGTGTGTGAGTGAGGCTGTATCTGCATATGAAATAGTGTATTCATGCAGGTACAGTCGCACACAGAATATAGACATGCTGCATATCATTTTAATCATCGGAAGCTCTTTGAGCGTCCTGGTCACATAATATGCAAAGAAGATGAATTTTAAGCAAAAAAGGTGCCCAAGTTAGCAGAGCTGGCCGGGGGCTGCATGGTGTATTGAGGCAAGATGTATGAGGAAACATCTGTATCCAAGCAGAGGCAGAGGTCACAGTGTTAGTGGGTGTGCGAGTGCTGTGTGCAAGTGGGTTGGTTGTGCAATAGTGTTGGGCATATGTGTAAGGGGCATATGTGTGCAGTGTATAAATGCATGAATCATGTGCGACATATGTGTAAGGGACATAACGTTTGTCATTATGTGTAGAAGGGTATTAATAAAGGTTGGCATAATGTGTAATGCGCATTAGGTTTATAAGGACATTAATAATGTAGTGTATGTCATGTAAGGGGCATTAATGTGTGGTATTATGTGTATAAAGGCATTACTAATGTGTGGCATTATGGGCCTTATTCTAGTTCACTCTTTCTGACAAAATCCTTCTTACATGGACAAAACCATGTGCACTGCAGGTGGGGCAAATGTTACTTGTGCAGAGAGAGTTAGATTTGGGTGAGTTTTACTTCAAAGTGAGATCTATATTGCAGTGTAAAAATAAAGAAGTCAGTATTTACCCTGCACAGAAACAAAATAACTCACATAAATCTAATTCTCTCTGCACACATTACAGCTGCCCCCCTGCAGTGCACATGGTTTTGTCCATCTAAGGAGGATTTTGTCAGTAAGAGTGAACTAGAATAAGGCCCTATGTGTATAAGGTGCTGTACTGTATGGTGTAACATATAGAATGGGCACTACTGTGTGGTCTAATGTGAAAAAAGAGCAATTCAGTGTGATGTAATGTGAATAATGGGCACTACTGTGAGAAGTAAAGTATATATAAGGTTAAGTGGTACTACTATTAATGATGTAACGTGAATAAGGGACACTATCGCATGATATAATGTGAATGAAGTTGCACTAATGTGTGGCATAATTTGAATTGGGGGTACTATTGTGTGGCCATGCCCCTTCCCAGCGAGAACCCACCCCTTTTTGGGATGCGCGCCAAATGTGCACACGGTTTCTATTTAAAATACAGAGGGTAGGAGCACCAAAATGAAGACTGCTGTGATGACTGATGATGGTGCTGGGAAAGGGGAACAGGGTCAGAGGCGGAACTACTGGCAGTGCTACGGGGCACTAGACAAAATCTTGCCTAGGGCATCATATTGGCTAGGACCGGCTCTGATGCCCACCAAAACCACATGTGCAGAGAGCCTCGGAAACATGCTTGTGTCGGACATCGCCGAGCAGCCCCGTCTGCCACACCGGGTCATATGAGAACCTTCTAGTGTCGGGTGTATTATCTGGTTCTCTTTTTTTGCTGAAAATTCATCTCAGTCGCAACACAATTCTACTAGGGCACGACTGGCAATAAAGGAAATGACCAACATTAGAGAGATGCCCGGGACTTGGTAACTCACTCACGTGGGCATCTCGCTCTGAATTATTTCACACTGAGCAGAGAACAGAAACTATATATTATCCTGGCATTCCCTAATGCCCAATTGAAGTGGAAGTATTAATTCCTTCCTCTTTATAATATAACGTCTGCGGTAGATGTGGTAGGATGCAACAGAATGATGCCACATCCTACCACATTGTACCAACAGAGTCTCTCCTAAATACGTCACATGGCATTATCTGTGGCATCGTGTGTAACCTTCAGCCCACCAATCACGCACATATGCAGTAGTGTAAATGCCTTATTAATCATTGTAAGTCTTGTATGTATACATAAGGACTCACACTGACCAGGCAAACACAGATATAAGGCAGCCTTCCTGATAGGGCCGCAGTCATGTAGTCAGCACTCGGGAAGCTGGTCACTTATCACTGTGGCTGTTGTAGGCTTGGGGTACAGGTGATACAGGCAGCTTAATCTGGTTCTAGGGGAGAGTGAGGGAAAGCAAGAGTATTGGTCCTAGAGCCTGTTAGCAAGGCTGCAATTTTGGCAGATGGACAAAACCATGATGGACAAAAGCATGCTGATGCCCACTTGGGCATCAGTGGGGGAGCAGGGCCATGCTGCGTTAAGCCCTCATTCGGAGATGGTAGAAATAGACTGTGTAGTACAGTCTGGGTGAAATGTAATAGGATGAGAGATTCAGAAAGTGACATTTTGTAAGAAAGTCTTTTAAAGCGGCAATCATTTACACTTCAAAATCAAATAATTGCCACTTTAAAAAAAACCTGGAGATTCCTTACCAAATCTCTCACTTTCTGAAGCTCTCCTCCGATTACATTTCCCCCTTTATTTGTAATTTAGATTCCGATGCCGCGGGGCAGCACATCGGAATCATCAAAACAAAGTGCTATTTGCATTGTCTTGCTATCGATTTTGAAAATATTGTAAAAATCGCTAACCCAAATCGCACCGTGTGTACACAATTTTATTATTTTAACGCCCGGAAAAAATATTATGGGCGGTATTCAATGAGCCTGATTCGCCATGTTTTTATGGCGAATTTGTCCTGTTTGGCGAATTTTTGACTAAAACGGTGAATCACCCTATTCAATGACAACATGGCGAATACATTTGAAGGTTTTTTTGCCATGATTCACCGAGTAGCAATCGCTATCTTTTTATGGAGAAGTGGAATGTGAACTTTTAAAATAAAGTGTTTTGTTTTTTTACATTTGGTGTCAAAAAATCAGGAATTTTATTCTGAGGATGGGGCATGCTATTTTTATTCATGTGCTGTAAGCACATGAATATATATTTAATAAAAAAAAAAATATTTTTTTATTTTTTTTTATATTTTTTTTACACAGCAGCCAGCAGGGGGCGCCGGAGCCGCTCATTAGATATTCATATATTCACTGCACCCGATCGTTACGATCGGGTGTAGTGAATATACGGTCCCCTGCTGGCACCCCCGGGGGGCAGCCTGTGCTGCCTGGCACCCGGGGAGCCCACCTCCCCTCCACAAACGCTCTGGGGCAGGCAGAGAGACTTCCATCCCTCTGCCTGCCACCGTCCTCAGGCTCCCTGCGGCGTTCGCCGCAGGAGCTCATATTTTTCCCAGGGGTGGACGGCTTTCCATAGCAGGACACTATGGAAAACCATCCACCCCGTCACTCATCTGCTGGTAATATGAGCAGATGAGCGGTGGTGATGAGGAGCACGTATATCTGCGCTCGTCGCCGGGTGGTACACACAGGGCGGCTTTCAGCTCAGAATCACCCAGTGTGTATGGGCCTATAGACTGCAAATATTACCATCAGAGACAGATCCTGCTGGTGTCTGACATTTCCCAATAATATGTTGCAGTTTGAGATCATAATTTGCCAGCCAATATAAAGAGATCCTCCCTCATCAGTCCCTTTATCTCCAAATACTAAAATACTCCAAATCTGGGGATCTGACATAAGACAAATCAGGAGATCTCATCCAGGACCCAGATCTATAATGTTCCTCATCCCACTATAGGGAGAGGTAATGTACGTTACCGTACTAGCAGCAGAGATCATCCAGGACACAGATGTATAATGTTCCTCATCCCACTATAGGGAGAGGTAATGTACGTTACCGTACTAGCAGCAGATCTCATCCAGGACACAGATCTATAATGTTCCTCATCCCACTATAGGGAGAGGTAATGTATGTTACCGTACTAGCAGCAGATCTCATCCAGGACCCAGATCTATAATGTTCCTCATCCCACTATAGGGAGAGGTAATGTACGTTACCGTACTAGCAGCAGATCTCATCCAGGACACTGATGTATAATGTTCCTCATCCCACTATAGGGAGAGGTAATGTACGTTACTGTACTAGCAGCGGATCTCATCCAGGACCCAGATGTATAATGTTCCTCATCCCACTATAGGGAGAGGTAATGTACATTACGTACTAGCAGCAGATCTCATCCAGGACCCAGATCTATAATGTTCCTCATCCCACTATAGGGAGAGGTAATGTGCATTACCGTACTAGCAGCAGATCTCATCCAGGACCCAGATCTATAATGTTCCTCATCCCACTATAGGGAGAGGTAATGTACGTTACTGTACTA
The DNA here is from genome assembly GCF_055691185.1 of Crinia signifera. Classification (NCBI taxonomy): domain Eukaryota; kingdom Metazoa; phylum Chordata; class Amphibia; order Anura; family Myobatrachidae; genus Crinia; species Crinia signifera. The sequence goes on from NC_139223.1 coordinate 49,890,713, forward strand.
GCAGCGGATCTCATCCAGGACCCAGATGTATAATGTTCCTCATCCCACTATAGGGAGAGGTAATGTACGTTACCGTACTAGCAGCGGATCTCATCCAGGACCCAGATCTATAATGTTCCTCATCCCACTATAGGGAGAGGTAATGTACGTTACCGTACTAGCAGCGGATCTCATCCAGGACCCAGATCTATAATGTTCCTCATCCCACTATAGGGAGAGGTAATGTACGTTACCGTACTAGCAGCGGATCTCATCCAGGACCCAGATGTATAATGTTCCTCATCCCACTATAGGGAGAGGTAATGTACATTACGTACTAGCAGCAGATATCATCCAGGACACAGATGTATAATGTTCCTCATCCCACTATAGGGAGAGGTAATGTACATTACCGTACTAGCAGCAGATCTCATCCAGGACACAGATCTATAATGTTCCTCATCCCACTATAGGGAGAGGTAATGTACGTTACCGTACTAGCAGCAGATATCATCCAGGACACAGATGTATAATGTTCCTCATCCCACTATAGGGAGAGGTAATGTACGTTACCGTACTAACAGCAGATCTCATCCAGGACACAGATGTATCATGTTCCTCATCCCACTATAGGGAGAGGTAATGTACGTTACCGTACTAGCAGCAGATATCATCCAGGACACAGATGTATAATGTTCCTCATCCCACTATAGGGAGAGGTAATGTACGTTACCGTACTAGCAGCAGATCTCATCCAGGACCCAGATGTATAATGTTCCCCATCCCACTATAGGGAGAGGTAATGTACGTTACCGTACTAGCAGCAGATATCATCCAGGACACAGATGTATAATGTTCCTCATCCCACTATAGGGAGAGGTAATGTACGTTACCGTACTAGCAGCAGATCTCATCCAGGACACAGATCTATAATGTTCCTCATCCCACTATAGGGAGAGGTAATGTACGTTACCGTACTAGCAGCAGATATCATCCAGGACCCAGATCTATAATGTTCCTCATCCCACTATAGGGAGAGGTAATGTACATTACCATACTAGCAGCAGATATCATCCAGGACACAGATGTATAATGTTCCTCATCCCACTATAGGGAGAGGTAATGTACGTTACCGTACTAGCAGCAGATAAGAAAGTTGTTATCGTGCAACTCGGAATTCGACCACGTCCCTGGTGGTCAGGTTTGCACGAGTGTTACTCGCCGGGCGGAGGGCGTGCATGGGACGGACACAGGGGACCCTGAATGTTCTGGGCATGCCCAGAAAACCAGTCGGTGCACCCAGAAAACCGCTGGGCAGACCCCTGCAAACACAGGTATGCCGATGCCTGCTTGGGGCAGGTGGCTGATGTCACACGATGTCAGTGCCCACCCCGAATTCGGCCATCTGCTGCCAAAATAATAGTCATTAGACCGACTTTTATTCACAAAGGGAAAGAAAAATGATTTGATGCTGAGAGACCAATCGAATCATTTATCACCCGTGCAGACGCATACGAGGGATGTGTGAGCGTGTACCTGCTCGCTAGGCTGCACATGTACACAGCTTAGTGCACAGCTCTGAATCAGGCCCATTGCCTCTGCTGACTATCACTATACTTTCTGAGCACATTATATATGTGCGTGTAAAAAAAAAAGACAAAAGGGGGGAAATTTACAAAGATGTGTATTCTGCTTCACATGTGATGTTGCTATGGGCAACTAATCAGAATCTACTTATTTATTTAGCACCATCTAGAAGATAGTAGACAGGATCTGATTGGTTGCCCATAGCAACATCACATGTGAAGTAGAATACACATCTTAGTAAATTTCCCCCCACAGTGTTTTATTAACATTTATTATAAGTGGAGTCTGAATACATCTAATAGTACAGGGCACCTGCACCATACAATTCTACTCTCTTCTTTTGTTTTCTATATACTGGATTGTCCAAGTGCAGCATCTCCACAGAGACAAATCAACAAGATTTACAGGGCTGGTATAAAAGGGGTAGAATTCCCCATTGGCCACTCATTACTCCCTACAGATGTACCCATGCCGGATGTTGCCACGATTCGTTAACGTACATCAGGACAGGCCAACCTGTGGCTCTCCAGATGTTGTGAAACTACAAATCCCAGCTTTGAAAAAGTCTCTGGTTGTCCAGGAGAGGAAGCGCATTGCTCCACATCCGCCAGTCTCCGGCCTAGACTTGTTCCTGACTTCTGCCCTTACTATCTTCCACTTTGCCACTCCTAGTTCCGCCCGGATCACCGCTCTCACCACTGCCGTGCACGCTGGTTCCTGGAGCCGCACGTGATCGCCTCCCACAGTGTGGAACCCCACGGCATCAGACTTCCATCTGCCTTGCGGAGGTGCCGCTATCATACCCTCAATGACAGTGAGTTGATGCATCTATACCCAAACTTGAAAGGTTTCACCCGGGACTCCTGTATATGGGTGTACAATTAACCTGACCTCTCCTGCTTACACTAACACGCAGGTACAGCAGCTTATTACAGATTCGCCAACTGCCTGTATGGAACCTATTGCATGTCAGCCTACTTGCTAAACCAGGCTTTTATTTGGCTTCACAATTGCTTTGCTGCTTTTGGCTACTAACTGTTTGCTACACCCAGCGGCTTATTCTAAGTGGATTGCACCTCCATTTATTCCATATATATCTTGAAAAAGGTCCCAGAGGCGGACCGAAATGTCGATGCCCATCACTGTTTGCCATGCTGCCTGATTAAAACCCCACTGTTTGATCAATTACAAGACTGGTGAGTGACTCCATCTATTTCTACTATATATATATATATATATATATATATATATATATATATATATATATATATATATATATATACACACACATACACACACACACACACACACACACACACATACATACATAGATACATACATACACACACACACACACACACTCCAGCTGGGACGCATGCATTAAGTCAGGAATTCAGTCAAGTCTTATTAACATTTACAGTTTTAAATACCTTATTGCTTGCTAAAACATTGTACATTATATGTTTGTTTGTCTATCATACCCCAATTTCTGTTTTTTACCTTCCTATACGGTTTAGATTATTATTTCTTTATATAACCTTCTTACCTTAAGTACAGCGTGTCCTCCATCATTGTGCTCAGCGTGATATTATTATTCTTTTTATATACTAATTTACTACCTTATTGACAGCACGGTGTGTACCACACAAAAAATACAAATCCCAGCATGCCTTGCCACAGCCCACAGTTTTAACACTCCCTTATAGCAAAACTGTGGCAAGGCATGAAGGGATTTGTAGTTTGACAGCATCTGGAGAGCCACAGGTTAGCCAGGCCCATACTTCCCAACTTTGGCAGTTTAGCAGGCGGGACGCTGCGGCTGTGTGCCGCAGGCGCGGCAAAATTTTCGGGGGGGCGGCCTGATTTGGGGGCGTGGCCTATACTCGCGGCTCTCCCACGAGGCCACGCCCCCATTTTGCCGCTATGGGGGCATGACCCAGAGGCTCTGTGAGCCTCTAGCCATGCCCCCAGCCCCCTGGCTGCGGGAATAGACGCTGTGCGCAGTTTATTCCCCGCTGCTTAGCAACCGACAGGGGGGACTCCCAACAGCCCCCCCACACCGCGGGACACTGCCGCCCGCGGGTGGGACAGCGGGACAGGCCCTGATAATCGGGACTGTCCCGATAAAATCGGGACTGTTGGGAGGTATGCAGGCCTGAAATACATTGTGGCAGTGACTACATGTGCCAGGGTGCCAAACACATAACAGCTATGAATTTTCTATATCTCACCTACTAAAACCATTTTGTATCAGTCTGCTGACCTACAGCTTCCCACGCCATAGCCACATGTACACATTACAAATCTATGGGGGTAGGAGAGTGATCAAGTGAAGAGAGATAGAGGATCTATTAGTATTACTAAATAATAACACATTTGTAAAACTGGGGATTTTTTCCTGTACATCCAGCAGGGTAAGACCCTTCTTGTAGGCAATATACGGTATACATAAAAGTGACACTGTTATGGCCCCCATACATTAGCCCGACTTGTCATAAGGACAAGTCGGACCTGATTTCCCCTGCAGCTCCACGGGAGGGGGACACACGATTAGGCACTTGATGTGCTAAGGTTTGCATATGATAAATCGCATGGATTTATCATATGCGGTCCCCGGGGAGCTGCAGGAGGAGGGAGCCATGCGGGGGGGGGGGAGAGGTCTCAGCCAATCAATGGCTTGCTAGTCATCTGTATGGGCTTTTTTCTTTTCTCAAGTTAGTGTGTTCCTCCCGGCTCCCGCCGCTGCCCGGCAGCCAGCGTCATCCTCCCTGCCCATCGCGCTGCTCCCGCTGTCACCCTCCTCCTGCCCGGCTCCCTATGCAGCCTCCCCCTGCTCGGCTCTCTATAGCCGGCATCCCCCGCCCGCTGTCATCCCCTGCACGGCTCCGGGGCTGGGCTGCACATAAGATTTAGCAAATCTTATGTGCAGCCCGTCCGACCTCCCGACCCCGATCTGATGCGCACGGGACCGCGCATCGGATCGGACGGGGTGTCTGCAAGTGCGATTTGGGCCGATTTCACGGCCCGATTCATCCGAATCGGGTGAAATCGTGCCCAAATTGCATAGTGTATTGGGGCCTTAAGAAATGAAATAATCCTATTACCATTTGTTAAGGAAAATTACATTAACACATTATTTGTATTGCTTTACACATTCACTTTAATAGTCCCAAGGGGAGATTTATGAAACTTTAGAGAAATAAATTGTCAAACTATAAAATACATCAGCTGCTAACTGCCATATTACAGGCTCTGTTTGAAAAAGGACAGTTATAAACTGGTTGGTTATCGCTTGCCACTTTATCTTTATCCCGAAATCAGATTCTAGATGTCATTATGACATCACAATAGAGCTTTGGAACATAAGATGGGATAGGCTGAAACAGAATCTTTAGAAAGGTAGTTATTGGAGAAGAAGGATTACAATTTTTCTTATCTGGAGAAAAGTGTTTTCTGTAATCATTTGTGATAATTAATATTATTACCAACAACAACAACAACACATATAGTAGCACCAATGGAAGGTAAGTGAACTTTTTTTTTACAAATACAGTACATACATACATACACATATATATATATCTTTAGAACAGGTTATACAATACACAGCTTACAACAAAACAAAAAATGACAGCACCGCATCAGTCATAAATGGGGTGGTAATTCTAACTAAATATATTGTACAAGAATAGAATAGGGGTAAAGTGTTTTTCTATCAGCTGTTTACTTACCCATGGCTACATGTGAGTTATATGGTGATAATAAAGTTATTGTCCCTTATCCTACACAATAGTACTTTACTGTATACACGTTACATCTCATAGTAGTGCCCCTTATTCACGTTACATCACACAGTACGAACCATTATTCACATTACACAACACAGTATATCCTTTACACATAACGGAACACAGTAGTGCACCTTATACACATAGGGGGACATTTACTAATATGAATTCGTAAAAAATAGGTGTATTCGTAGGCAGAAATACACCTATTTTTTTTTACACATTTGTATTTTCGGGATTTACTATCCCGAAAATACAGCAATTCGTATTCCTAAAGATGGCACATTCGTATTTGTATGTACAAATACGAATGTCTACACCATCGATAGGATACGACAGGAATCACCATTCAAAAGATATTGATAATACGGCTGCTAATTGGCATGAAACTACAGCCACGAAAATACGGCAGGAAAATACACCTTGATTTCCCTGTCGTATTTGCTTTAAGCCTGCACGGATCAGTCAGATCCATGCAGGCTTTAGTGTAAAAAAAAAAATAGAAAAATAAATATATATATATATATATATATATATATATATATATATATATATATAAAAAAACCGGCCTGGCTCCTTCAGCCTGGTGCTGGTTACAGCTGTGGGGGGGACCCCACGCTGTTTTTTTATTAATTTTTTCTATTTTTGCAGACTTTTTTGCAAATTCGTATTAGCGGCCGTAGATATGTGCAGCTAATACGAATTACTACGACATCGGAGGGTTACAAAGACTTTGCATACGGCTGAAACAGTCGTATGCAGTCGTAGGAAAAATACTAATATGAATTTCAAGGGAATCCATATTCGTAAATTTCTCCCACCATGCCACACAGTAAGGTGCGGCATAAGGTGTACAAGGGCATTACTAAGGTGTAAAATCTTAGTAATACCCTTGTACACCTTATGCCGCACATTATTGATCCTTACACATTATGCCACACATTCCTAATGCCCCATATAGTGCCACACAGTAATGTGACAGAAACTTTGAGATATTTCATATACCTCTCTTTTCTGTGAGTAATTTCATGTTCCCCACTACACTTTCCATCATTTTTAATTTGTCCCCTTATAATTAGTTAATATACCACCCCCCTCCCCCTCTTTTTAAAATGAATTCCCGGGTGCTGACCATTGAAGCTAAGCCAGCCCTAGGCATGTGAAGCATGCCCCTATATTCCAAATGGCCTGGGCATTTTCCTAGTTTCCTTATGCCTGTGGCCATCTCTAAGTTGGTAAGTACTAAGTAGTAGGAACATTTACAGGGACATATATTTCCCAGGGTAAATGTAGGAGTGTAACTAGAAATGAGGGCTGTATAAGAGATTAGCTAGGGTGTGGTATGGCAGATTGTGGATGTTTGTACCATATCGACTAATACAGGCCTGGCCAACTTGGGGCTCTCCAGATGTGGAAAATTACACATCCCAGCATGCTTTGCCACAGTTCTAGCATTTTATAATAGCAAAACTGTTGCAAGATATGCTGTGACTTGTAGTTTCACAACAGCTGGAGGGCCACAGGTTGACCAGGCCTGCTCTAATGCCATCATTTGGGTAATTACTTTATGAATGCCACCTAATTGTGAGGGCGGGATATGCATAACACGGTTTGTTTGATGGTTATTGGGTGGGCCATAGCCAGTGAGATGTGGGATTGGGGAGGGACTGTGATAGGCTGCTTCTTCCCATTGTAATATTCCTAAAGGTTTATATGTCTTTGCTTCACAGGTGCAGTAACAGCAGGCATTCCAGCAGTAACACCATCTGCTGAAGAAGTATTACAGGCCCAAAACATACTGGCCCAGTATGGAGACATCATCCCACCAGCCCCCATTAGTAGTACGTATGGTGAGTAGTAATATTACATTTGTATTTATTAGGAGTGAGAAGTAGTTTGCAGTGTTCCCTCCTGGCCGACATCGGCAAGTGTGTATTTACTTGCCACCCTCCCCCCAAACCACTCTGTTCTATAAATGTTTATACAAATACATTGCTATATATAACTTGGCTGTAAATTAAATGCATTTATTAACCAAATGTGTTTTTCTTGAACAGAAGACAAACTTCTAGAATGTATCTTCTATGGCATCATACCATCACTAATATTGCTTGTAGTGATAATGATTTGCATTTGGTAAGTTAATAATATTATACAGATCCTGTTACTGCATTATTGCCTAACTATTATTTACTATATTATCATTAAAGGCATCACTAGGGGGTTGCGGACTACATCCCATTGTCACCGTTCCAGGGGGTGTTTCCGACACTCGAAGCAAGCGGTCTACCTCTCGTTTTTACACAGGAAACAGTGCAGTTACATTTGGGTGTGATCTTTTGGACCTAGTATTAATGGTGGGCTTGGAGGGTTCTCCTTCCAGGAATACAATTATTATCTCTAACTAACTTTTCCTTATTTTTTTACAGCAAACGAAAAAAGAAACGTGATACAGGTAACAATAGTTAGATATTGGATATACATAATAACACCACAGGACTGTCCAGTGGAGGATTTTACCCCCAGACAATGTGCCACTGTGCTCAGTGTTAGTAAAAGACAGATGCAGTTCACCAGTCCAGGCTGTGATAGGCAGAGAGCTGGCTTCATTTTGGAAGCCACTCCCTGCCTTACAGTGCAGTCCTAGCTGGCTTTTATGGGCTGCAGTCATTGCAGTCCATAGAAACTCTGTGTTTGCACATGCTGTTGAATGCTGGAAGCACTCCAGAGGATCAATACCAATCCCTAAGCAGCGGTCGTTTGCTGCTTAGCTAGCGGCAGAACACAGATTGGCCGAATGCCCATTCATGAACACATCTCCTCACATGTGGCCGTAAGTCAGTCTAGACTTACCTTTATTTCCGTCAGAGATGGCAGGCGCTGACGTCATGTGATGACAGCCGTCCACCCCCCAGCAGGCATCGGCCCACCTGCGTTCCCAGGGGGAACACCCATATAATGCTGGGCATTCCCTGGTCCAGCCCAGTGTCCGCCCCCTCTGCAGCGAACAGCTCGTCAAGTGTGCACATGTGCAAATAGGACCACCATTGGAATGGCGCCAAATGTGGCCCCTTCTGAGTGATACAGAAGTAGGCCCCAGGTGCAGGGGGGCTGGGAGGGGGTTATGGGATGCGGCAATCGCTGCTGTGTCTGTCTGTGTGTAAGATGTACAGTATCTTTATCTCTATGTAGTAAGTTAGACATGAAAGAAAGAAAAAAATTCTAAAGTTGTGTCTCCTTTGTCTTCTTCTTTAAGACCTAGAAAGAAACATTAAGGAAGAACCCAGTACAAGCACGCTGGTCACCATAACACGGACCTCAGCCCAAATTGTGCCGTACGAGCAGTGTTCCTGCCCCCACCACCTACACCCTACTCCGCACCACCCACAGCACCTCCTCATCACCACCTCTTTATCGGTGCCACTTCTATACAGGTGAATGCAGTGAGAGAGGATTTACAACTTGTCGTCATAACGCTCCATACATAGGGTAAGTGAACTGAAAACATGGATTCGCTATTTACAGTTTCTTTTTTTTTTTAAATGTTTTTATTGAGCCTCAATATTAATATTTTAAAGTCTTGGTAGATTGGGTGGTAGGAGCCCATTAAGGTAGGGTCTTTGCCTGGTTTCAACTATGATCCTAGCCAGGGGCGGATTGGGATGAAAAACCAGCCCGGGAAATTTATGAAAGCAGCCCTAATGGGGGTGGAGTCTGCTGAGGGGGTGGGGTCTGTGAAAGGGGGCGGGATCCCTACTTATAGGGTAGAATTCCAGGTTGCATGCAGTTGCGGCCTTTCTTGCAACTTTTGCTGCAGTTGCATCTGCAGCTATATGCTAATGCCATTACACTGCCCTGGTGCATGGCCGTGCACCAAATATATGGACTGGCCCCGCAGGAAAATACAAACACATTTGCACCAGCAGGAAAAAAAAAACATCAAAATCAATTTGCCCCCCACAGGAATAAACACATTGTCACCCCTCTCCCCCCCAGATAAAACACTGGCTCAAATAGAAAACAATGATATTTACTGATAGCCCAAACAGGTAAAATAAATACATTGACCCCTGACAGGGCAAACATTAACCATTAGCCCCCACAGAAATAAAATAAAAACACATTGAGCTCCACACACACAAAAAAGTGTGGAAAGTATATGTCCCTGGGGTGGGGGTACTGTGGCTAGGAGGACTTGGGGTAGCATGGACAGTGTATGTTCCTGGGGGGGCAGGGATATTGTCGGTAGTGTACAAGTCAGAGAGGTATATACTGGAAGCCAGGGGTTTGAGCGGATAGTGGCTATGGGTGGGTACTGTACAGTGAGGCCTGGAGGGGAGCAGGGGGCAGGCTGGGAGCAGTAGTCGGAAGCAGAGGCAGGCTGGAGTAATAGTAGTGTGGATAAGGGGACAGGCTAGGAGCAGTAGTGGGAAGCAGGGGCAGGCTGGAGTAGTAGTGCAGATAAAGGGACAGGCTAGGAGCAGTAGTGGGAAGCAGGGGCAGCCTGGAGTAGTAATAGAGAAGATAAGGGGACAGGCTAGGAGCCGTAGTGGGAAGCAGGGGCAGGCTGGAGTAGTAATAGAGAAGATAAAGGGACAGGCTAGAAACAGTAGTGGGAAGCAGGGGCAGGCTGGAGTAGTAATAGAGAAGATAAGGGGACAGGCTAGGAGCAGTAGTGGGAAGCAGGGGCCGGCTGGAGTAATAGTAGTGTGGATAAGGGGACAGGCTAGAAACAGTAGTGGGAAGCAGGGGCAGGCTGGAGTAGTAATAGAGAAGATAAGGGGACAGGCTAGGAGCCGTAGTGGGAAGCAGGGGCAGGCTGGAGTAGTAAAAGAGAAGATAAGGGGACAGGCTAGGAGCAGTAGTGGGAAGCAGGGGCAGGCTGGAGTAGTAATAGTGAAGATAACGGGACAGGCTAGGAGCAGTAGTGGGAAGCAGGGGCAGGCTGGAGTAGTAGTAGTGTGGATAAGGGGACAGGCTGGGAGCAGTAGTCGGAAGCAGGGGCAGGCTGGAGTAGTAATAGAGAAGATAAGGGGACAGGCTAGGAGCAGTAGTGGGAAGCAGGGGCCGGCTGGAGTAGTGGGAGTGTGGATAAGGGGACAGGCTGGGAGCAGTAGTGGGAAGCAGGGGCCGGCTGGAGTAGTGGTAGTGTGGATAAGGGGACAGGCTGGGAGCAGTAGTGGGAAACAGCAGCAGGCTGGAGTAGGAGTAGTGTGGATAAGGGGACAGGCGGGAGCAGTAGTGGGAAGCAGGGGCCGGCTGGAGTAGTGGTAGTGTGGATAAGGGGACAGGCGGGAGCAGTATTTGTATGGTTATAGCTAGGCTGCAAAGAATTATTATTAGGGTTAGGCTGAGTTGTGTGTAGAAGTAGGTTTAGGCTGCAGGGGGGCAGGGGGTGTATGGTTAGGTTGTGTGTGTGTTTTTTTTAGTTAGGGTAAGGCCTTTGAGGGATATGAGTAGGGTTAAGGTTAGGCCGCAGGGGTGCGAGTATGGTTAGGGTTAGGCTGTGTGTGTGTGTGTGGGGGGGGGGGGGTTTCAGTGGCGTAACTAGAAATTTTGATCCCCTCAGCCAAAAACAATTGGACTGTTTCTTGGCAATTCGGCTCCCAGTGCAAAAAGTAAAAAAACTGGAACAGTGGCCATGGCCTTACAATGGTGTGGTCTCAAAGGAAATGATGTAGAGAGGCAGTGGGTGACAGTGAAAAGGTAACAGGAAGAGGCAAAGAGTGATGTCTAAAAAAGTCAGAGACCAACAGGAGAGAGAGGGAAATGGGGAGATAGTGACAGTCACACCGGGGAAAGGTAGAGGGTGATGTAGTGGACGATGGGGATGGATAGTGGGAGATAGAGTGGCAGTGGTTTACAAAGAGAGACAAAGGGTGATAGAAATAAGCAGTGGGTGACCTCAGGGAGAGAGTAAAAGAGGTAGTAAGTGGATGATGCCAGGGGAAGGCAATGTGTGACAGAGGATGGCAGGTAGAGGCATTGGATGACAGAAGAGAGAGGTGACAGAAATAGAGAGTGGGGAAAGAGGAGGGAGGGGGGGAGAGGGGACAGAGGGAAAGAAGGGAAGGGGGTAAGAGGGGAAGGGTGGAGTGGGATAGAGGGGAATGGATAGGGAGAGAGGCGGAGAGAAGGGTAAGAGGGGGAGAGAAAGGAGGGAGATAGAAAGAGAGGGGTAGAGGGAAATGACGACTGTCGTCTCTCCTCCACCCTGATCACTGCTTCCCATGCTAGAGTACAGGACTTTGCCCGTGCTGCACCCCCTCAGTGGAACGCACTCCCTCGCTCCATTAGACTCTCCCCGACCTTGCAAAGCTTCAAACAGGCACTGAAAACTCACCTATTCATCAAAGCGTACCCTTCCACTGCATAAACCAGCTGGTTCTCCAACCCCCTGCCTGTTTACATCCTGCTATCTAACCACCACCCACTCGCTTGCACCTCTTGCAATCTGTCTGTCTCCCCTTCCTACTAGATTGTAAGCTCCTCTGAGCAGGGCCCTCTTCCCTCCTGTTGTCAAAGCCCACTTCTCTTCACATTTCACTCACAGCTCTCCTATACTCCAACACTCAGTGACCATCTTTGTCCGCATACTCCTCTCCATCATTGGCATCAAGCCTCTAGTTGTATGTTGATTGAGTCCTCACTACTTATATCCAAGCTGTAATGTGTATTGATCTGTGGCGCTCTTTATTTGTACTGTATTTTTGTTATTTATTCAATGTTATGCCAAGCTTTGTCTCCCTGTATTGTTCCTTTGTACGGCGCTGCGAAACACTTGTGGCGCCTTATAAATAAAATTATAATAATAATAATGGAGAGGGAGAGACAAAGTAAAAGAGGATGAGAGGGAGGGAGATAGAGAGGCTAAGGATGTAGAGAGAGAGAAGGGGGGAGGAGGAGAAGGAGAGAGAGGAAGAGAGAGAAGGGAGAGAAGGAGAGGAGAGAGAAGGAGAGGAGAGAGAAATAGAGAGGAGGGAGAAATCAGCTGTAAAGGAAAGGAGAGAAAGGAAAAGAGTGACGGAGGGGTGGATAGAGATAGAAAGGGAGAGTCGGAGAGAGAGAAAGAGGGAGTTATGTAACATTGGTGCAAGTGTGGTGTGAAGCAGCTTGTGAGGTAGAGGGCCATACTGCCACATCCTAAACTGCGCTCGACCCCCCGACTTACCTCCGGCTGTCAGCTCCAGGCTGCTGCACAGCTCCTGCTTCTAGTTGCCAGCTCCCGGCAGCTGCGAGTGTCCGATCCGATCTCCAGGCTCGTGCTTCTAGATATCAGCTTCCGGCTAGCACCAGGTTCATACCTCAGCTCCTGACTCTTGCTTCTGGTGTCAGCTTCAAGCAGCTTTGTGGGTCAGGCTCCCGTCTCTAGCTGTCTGCTTCTGGTTCCCGCAAGGTTCAGACCGCAGTTCCCGTCTCTGGTGTCAGCTGCAACTTAAACTAGATTTAAAAAAAATAAGCACCTAAATGACGGGGGGATGTTAGCGTAAAGTCCCTTACAGCCCTACCACAGAAGGCATTCTATACGGCATAGTCTACCCTCACAACACAGGACCCCAGACTCTCCCCTTACTATGTAGCATCCATCACCCCTCACCCAGCACAGCACCCCTCATTTAAAACCCCTCTTCAAGCACAGCACAGATCACAGCAGAGCACCCATCCCTGTATGCCATCTCGCCACACTCACCAACCCTGTTCCAGCACAACACAGCAACCAACACCTATCCCAGCATGTCAGCACCCCTAACCCTTCTTCCTGCACAGCAACCCCCACCTACCAGCACCGCACAGATCACAGCAGCAGCACCGATCTCCCTACACAGCACTCAGTGGCGGAACTAATGTCTAGTAGGCCCAGGTGCAAACATATGTTTTAGGCCCCCACCAACCTGCCTCCCACCACAGGACGTCAGCCGCCCGCCCAGGTCTAGGACCTGACTCCGCAAGTCTAAGCCAACCAGAATCAGGTCCTACAGTATATCTCTACACTGAAAGAAATCACTACATTACAGTACATTGCCCCCACTCCTCTACACTACATTGCCTCCACTCCTCTACACTACAGTACATTCCCTCAATATGCAGCACTATATCACTACACTGTAAATGCTACACTACAGTGACATTACAGCTTGTCTTCACTCCCTCCAGCTCAGTGGCCAAAGTCTGCAGTATGCTGTGCCCTGACCCTGCTCTTACACCCCCCCGGGAGCCCAGCTTCTGCCTACTGCACCTATACTGTTAGCTGAAATATAAGTTACAAAGCATGGAGACGCAGTTGGTTAGACACATCATCTCACCGCTGGCCATGCCCAGAGCCCCATTCTGCCTGTATCAAAGCATATGACAGCTCTGGGATGGGGGAAGGGATTAAGCAGATTAAATGGGAAGGTGGGTTGCACTGTGGCAGAGGAAATGCAGATGGCATGCCTGCCCTGCAGAAACTGTCCCTTAAAGCAGTGGTTCCCGACCCTGGTACTCAAGTACCCCCAACAGTGCACATTTCCAGGTCACCCAGCAGGTGCACTCATTATTCAGACACGTTTTAAAAGATCACAGGTGGAGCTAATTATGTCACCTGTGATTCTGTGTGGAGACCTGGAAAATGTGCACAGTTGGGGGTACTTGAGGACCAGGGTTGGGAACCACTGCCTTAAAGGATGGCCTCCCCTTTTCTCCTTCAGTCTAAACTGCCCCCTCCTTCTTTGGCTACTGTACTCTAATGCATGATCCAGATGAAAAAATGACAGGGGGTGCACTGTAATTGGGGGGAGAATGGTTACTAGTGTGGCTAGATACGGGAGTATGGAGGAGGATTAGTGGGAGAAACAAGAGGAGAGAGAAGGAATAGTGGGTGGATGGAGCAGGAGAGAGGAGGAAGAGTGGGTGGATGGAGCAGGAGAGAGAAGGAATAGTGGGTGGATGGAGCAGGAGAGAGGAGGAAGAGTGGGTGGAAGAGCAGGAGAGAGGATGAATAGTGGGAGAGTAGGAGAGAGGAGGAATAGTGGGTGGGTGGATGAGCAGGAGAGAGGAGAATTATGGTGTACATTGGGGCAGTGGGGCCAGGGATGGTAATCTCAGAGCAGCTAGGTGCCATTTTGCAGTGTCAGGGTCCTGGCTGAAAGCACCCCATTACAGCTGCTGTAATTGAAATGGGCAGGGGAGGGCAAACTAACATGCACACACAGTGACAAACACACTGTACAGTGGAAGTGCATTACCTGTCAGTACCCCGATGAATCATACCCTCAGCCACCACCTTTATAGAACTGGAGCTTCATTCTTCTGACACAGGAAGTTCAGCAGCACGCAGCAGCAGCCTGTGCAGGGAGAGTGTAGAGTGGAGCCCCCAGGCATACAAATCAAGTGAGGAACACATTCGATCCCTGCCTGTTCTGCTTGTCACCAAGCCGGCTCCTCTGGCTGCTGATCCCCCGAGGTAGGCACCCGACCGCTGCAGCGCTGCTTCTGATTCCCAGCAGCAACCATCGCCCTGAAGTGCGGATTCTTCAGTAATGTCCACAGCTGTGTCTGCTTTCATTGCCGCTTTGAGTGCCCTACTCAAAGCATCAATGAAAGCAGACACAGCTGTGGACATTACTGAAGCATCCGCACTTCTCTCTCCCAGCAGCCGCTCACATACATTTAATTTTTTGCGCGGCTTCAGAGCTCCGCTGGCGGGGAGAAGGGTGGCGCCGCAAAACCCGGAAGTGTGTCAGTCGGGCTGTAAGCACCGCGGGAGGTGCTGTGTGCGGCCGCACATGCGCACCAGCCCTCCCGCGGCCATTTCAACTTCGGCCACAGCCGCGGCCATGTTTATTCAGGGCATTTTGCTGCGGCCGCGGCCGGTAACCGCGGAGATGGCGGTTTGGTGGCCGCGGCCCAGCCAGGGAGGGTGGGCGGCCGCTATGACTCTAAAATGTGCCGGCCCACCGGGAAACGGCCCGGTTTCCCGGTGGGCCAATCCGCCCCTGATCCTAGCCTCATTAAATCTAAGGGGCATGTCTCCGGTTGTTATTAGATGTGATTATATAATAATGTCAGAGTGGGCGCAATGTCTCCTTTCAATAATTTATAGAATTCTGCCCCGAAGCCATCTGGTCCAGGACTTTTGGCGTTGGGCAGGGATTTAATGGTGTCTAAGACCTCCTCCTCCGTGACCGGACGATCTAATAGCTCTCTCTCCTCCTGAGTCAATGTGGGTAGCTCAGTTGCTGCGAGGAAAGCCTCACTCTCATGTGAGTCAGAGGGTTCCAGAGTAGAGGAAGCTATAGAAATTAGAAAATTCACTGCAGATCGGTGAGAAGAGAGCCTGCATGATCAATGGCCTTGACCCATGTGTGGGAGCGAGGTCCCTTTATCAGGTTCGCTAAGAGTTTCCCTAAATTGTTGCCAAATCTATGTAATTTATTACGATAATAATCATGAGAGGATTGGGCCTGTTCAGTAAGGAAGGTGTCGTATATGATGTTATGTATGGACGTGTGTGTGACCTTGGGAAGGAGGTGATCCGAGAGGAAAAGATAGTCGATTCTGGAGTGTGTAGAGTGTGGGTGTGAATAAAACGAAAAGTCTTTCTGCAGAGGGTGAAATATGCGCCAGGGATCAGTAAGACCTTATTGAGAGCAGAAAGGGGAGAGGAGATTAGGAAAAGTTTGAGATCACCAGGTTACCACGATGTGGGGTATCGTCAGCAAAACCTGGTCATACCCCATATAAGGTTGTAGGCTTCTTGTAGCGACCCGCGCCACCCTGCAAAAATCTCTGCCATCCCCCCCCCTCCCCTGAGTCCAGGCAGCACAGTGCTGTGCTGCCCAAACCAGTGACCTCCTCCTCCCTAGCCCCTACATCCCCTTCCCGATGCAGGGAGGAGGAGTTGGAGCCCTTGGCCCCGCAGCTAGCTAGGTAAGGGAGGAGGAGGAGCCGCCAGGCACCGCTACCACATCGCCCCGGCGTATCACAAAGGGCAGCTTAACGCAAGAGCTGTCCTTTACGATAATTATTGCATGTTAGTACATATGCGATAATTATCTATGCGGTAGCCGGTGATGTGCGGTGGGGAGGGGCCTGCGGATGTTAGTGCATCCCGCCCTAAGAGTGCCAAGGGATCTGCAGAATGTGTCTGTGCTACATAAGAAACAGTTAATAATTATATTTATACACACACACACACACACACACACACACACACACACACACACTGATTACTATCTATTACTAAGGTTTCATTTTCACATTTTAATAGCAGCTGAAGTACCAATTCCAGTCGTTGTGAATGACACCACGATGAAGAATCACCATCAGGGACCAGAGTCATTGAGACCATCAGCAAGCCAAAGAATGCCACATACAGGCTTGGGAACCTGAGACAAAGAGACCCACATACAGGCTTGGGAACCTGAGACAAAGAGACCTACATATAGGCTTGGGAACCTAAGACAAAGAGACCCACATACAGGCTTGGGAACCTGAGACAAAGACACCCACATACAGGCTTGGGAACCTAAGACAAAGAGACCCACATACAGGCTTGGGAACCTAAGACAAAGAGACCCACATACAGGCTTGGGAACCTAAGACAAAGAGACCCACATACAGGCTTGGGAACCTGAGATAAAGAGACCCACACACAGGCTTGGGATCCTGAGACAAAGAGACCCACACACAGGCTTGGGAACCTGAGACAAAGAGACCCACACACAGGCTTGGGAACCTGAGACAAAAGAAACCCATCCCATCCCACTCCCCCTCCCCTCCCCTCCCCACCCGTGGCTGTTATTGCATGGCTATCGGGCGTGGCCCCTTGGCGATGGGGTTACCAGTTCTTTATGAATTGGTAGTGGCACAGCCACCATGGACCAACGCAATATTCATTTTGTTATTGTTACGTTAGAACAGTGTAAATGTGCTGTGAGACAGTGCTGACAACTTTCAGGTTAATTTGCAAATCATCTATTATTCTATATAAATAACTGGGAAATCCATATGAATATGCAGGAAATACAGCGAGTGACAATTATTAGTGGCAGCCCTCAGTGAGATTAGTTCTCCACATTAACCAGAGAACAGTCTCACTTCAGGCAGATGGCAAGGATTTTGGATTACCAACATATTTGGTGCTCACAATGCCTTTGAATAATATGTATAATGGAGAACCTGTATTAGGTACAGAGACAGGGCTATAACCAGAATTTGGGGACTTTGTATAGAACCTCCTAGAGTGCAGAAATTGCCCATAGCAAACAAACTTCTACCTATCATTTTATGGAATGTACTTGATATTTGATTGATAGATAGGTGTTTGGTTGCTGCAGACAACGTCCCCATTCTAGACTTTATACATCTTATGCAGAACCAATATAGCGGTTACCGTCTCCCTGTCATGGTAGCATTTAGGCTGACTACAAACTGTTCGCTGATAATCCCGGTTCCCTAGAACAAAGCATATTTCCTGGTGGAGTCCATAAAGCTTTATCTTTCTAGCACCCGCAAGCAGAGGCGGAAATTAATCCTAGTTGCCTGGATACAAATTGAAATTTGGTGCCCCTCCCCTTAACAGTCCAATTTTGTTTTTCAATTCAGTCTGCCTTATATGTTTAAATTAATTGTAATTTTTTTTATTATTCAAAAATTGTCTACATTGACTGATGTTAATATTCTTATTGTAAAGTGGCTCACCACTGGCTCTACTACTAGCGCGCTATGGCTGTTGAGCCTGACTAGATGATGGACCTGAAAGGGTTAAAAAACGTTGTGAAAAGAGTTGGTGGGGCATAGTAACAATATTCAGCCATCTGCAGCATGAATCAGCGCTCACCGGTGGGTGCTATCTCCTAGCCCAAAAAAACCTACAGCACCTGGTGTTCCCATGTGGTCTCCCACCCAAGTACTAACCAGGCCCAACACTGCTTAGCTTCCAAGACCAGACAAGATTGGGCCTATCCTGTGTGGTATGGCTGTATGTGAGACACATGCACTTTTTTGCCCTCTTCTACTTCTATCTACAGGTAAGCTAATAAAAAAGTTTCCTAACTGTATTGGCTTACTGAAAAAAATCATGTGTTGGTAATGTAAAAAGACCTACAGGACATGATATTAGAAGGTGGTCTCAAATTAAACTACTAAAGAGGCTCAACACTGTTTATCTGCCAAAAGCAGTTGGAATTGGGCCTAAACAGTGTGGTAAGTCATATATGGCAAGAAAATGGGCAGGTACATAGAGCAATACTAAAATTAAAAAATAGAACAATGAAACCATGAATCGAAGCCTATCAGATACTTAGCGGCTAAGACAATACAACTATTCAGCAAGAAAAAACACATGTTGCAGCAAATATTCAGCAATAACCAAATGCAAGAGCAAACATTAGTAGGCCTCCAAGCGCCCAGGGACGCCAGACACCACATTCAAGTTTCAGGAATAGAGAAATGAGCCCTGGCCATCCCCGAACACACGAAGGCGAGCCGGGTAAAGCAAAGAGAACTTCATTTTAGAATCAATAAGATGCTTGCATATAGGAGCAAAGTCCCTGTGTCTAGAAGCCACCAGATTAGAAAAGTCTTGGAAGATGAGAAGATGGTCACCCTTGTAAGTAATGCTGTGGGTTCTTCTGTAGTGTTCCAAGACTTTAACCTTGTCGGCGTAGTTGAGAATACGCATGATGACTGGGCGGGGGTCTACCAGTAGGGTTAGGTCTGTCAGGGCCAATTCTGTGTGCCCTTTCAATCGCCAGTGGTGATCCTTTGAGGTCCAACGCCAGCTGTTCTGGTAACCAGAAAGCCAGGAGATCCATGAGTTCATGATCCCAGATTGACTCCGGTATGCCCACCACCCGCAAATTATTACGACGATTACGATTTTCCAAATCGTCTTATTTCTCGGATAGGGCATGGATTTCCTTGGAATGCGATGCCACTGTGGTTTGTGCAGCTTGCAGGTCATCCTCGAGGGAGGAGATTCTCTGTTCTGCGGTGTCCAGGCGTTGGGAGTGCTGGGTGAGCTGAGCAAGGGTAGAATCTATAGAAGACTTGAGACCAGCTAGTTTCTCATCCAGCATTGGACCTATGACTGCGGCAATATCAGCTGGTTTCATTTTGGATGATCTGGGCGTATTTGTTGCCTATCTTTTGTTTTGTGAGGTCAGGCGGGTAACAGAACGATCAGAGTCAGAGGAATAACCACACTGGGAGTCAGTAGGTGGGGCCCGGGAGGATCCTGTAGAGGACATTGAGTGTGGTACTAAATATTTTTCCATACATCCGTCCCGGCAGATAGAATTGAGAAATGTAGGCAGCTGCAGGGATTAGCGGGTAGTAAGCTGCAAGCGTTATTAAGAATTGGTTATAGTTCACATTTCACTGGAAGAAACAATAAAGATGTGCAGCAGGGATCCGCAATAGCATCCGAGGCTAGTTGTCTTACAGTTACATTTTACAGCAGTAAGCAATAAAAGTCAGCATTCAGGTGTGCAGTGGGAATATCCATGCTAGGCAGGTCTTGTAAGAGTACTGTAATTTTACATTGCTTTGTATACACAGCACTTCTCCCTAACAGAGGGAGAGAGATGATTTGGACAAGCTGTGTATAGCGAGGGGGGCAGCCTCACAGTGTGCAGGTTCTGGGCAGTGTTATATGTAGAGCAGCAGGCAAGTTATACTGGGTCTCAGTGAGGTTTAGGGGGGCAACCCTTAAGTGGGTTACACCTCCCCTGCTCCTAAAAGATATTCAATCCTGAGGTATGGTAGAGGGGGGGATCAAGGGGGACAGCCAGGGTGCAGAGCAAATATATATTATTCCCTATGCCCCCACCAAGATGGCTGACGCCCTTACTAGGCAGAATGGTGGGGCAGGGGAGAAAAATATAGCTCCAAGCAGGAGCTCTTACCACAGCGTGCCCAGTCAGAGTAGCCAGAATGTCTGCAGGGTGCGGATCAGGCGTGCAGCCGCAGGTCCGGAGCCCGGGTCCCTCGTGTGTGTGAGATCCAGGCCGCGGCTCTGGCGTCACGTGCAGGACGCCAACTGCCGCCACCCGGGATATAGTCCCCCGGCACCCTAGCCGCTAGCGAGTGGTCTCCAGCGGGGCGGGTGAGGTCGGAGGGGTCTCTGGAGGTCAGCGGGGCATGTTGGTGAGATTTCCGGCGTCGAAGCCCGTCACGGAGCCCGAGCCCCGGCCTGAAATCGAGTCCCCAGCTTCAGCGCCGCAGATAGGCCGCAATCCGCAGAAGCCCTTGGATGGGCTTCCCGACTCCGGTGCCCTACGCGCTTTGTCTTTTAGGTGGTGAGCAGCCCCGGGGGACCTGCTGTATGTCAATGATAAAGACAGGGGCGTCTAGGGACTCGGTGAGAGCAGGTTTGTGCGGGAGCCCAGGGAAGGTTTGTCTGCTCCTGATGGCTGCCTGGCCACGCCCCCTATTTATAGTTTCTTATATAGCGCAGCATATTCTATTGGTTACCATATAATAATTCACTAAAGTAGTAAGCTGGTGACCAATAGACTCAATTCATAGTAAAACAATCAAACAGCCAGACAGTAGATTAGGGAGACACAGAATACAGAGAACATGGAATACAGTTATGCAGAGTCAGATATACATTTCTTCTTTACAGACAGGAAATATTCAACATGACCTTATATTACTAGACAGAAACAATCGTATTAAGAATCATTACTTCACCACACAACAGGGAAATTCACTAAAGGGCCTCATACACTACAACAATATGTCTGACCCTGAAGTCGGATGCGATTTCCCTTGAACGCCCCCTGGACCTTGGGGAAAATTTACCAAGATGGGAGTTTTATTTCATATGGTATGTTGCTATGGGCAACCAATCAGATACTATCCATTATCTTCTAGAATGTGCTACATTCTGATTGGTTACCCATAGCAACATGGCAGGTGAAATAGAACTCCCAAAATCTACCCCAACCTCAGCCTAATGGGGCCTACACATGGAGAGATGTGCGCCAGCGATCTGACCAATGGTAGATCACTCAGCACATAGAGATGTGTCAGCAATGTGTGCTGAGCGATCTGCCAGGGTCAATGTTCTCCAGAGAGACGATCTGACTACATTTATACTGCATGGAGTATAAACCTAGACTGACCATCATTCTTATGGCCCCTACACACGGAGCGATTTTGGGTCATTTTCTATGCAATCTAGTCAAATCAGGTCGCTTACAAAATGACCCCCATGTGCAGGCCCCATAACTCTAATCTTAACCTTAAACTTGTAATGTTGACATTGAGACTGTCGAGATAATGACTGTTGACATTGTTTTCTGACATGTTCACTGTCAACATAACACCCAATTCTGACTGTCTATATAACCCCTTCTGCTTATTTAATGGTGCATACTATCTACACATGTGTCTGTCAGATAGTCACCTCATGTTACCTGACATTTGTCACAATGGAGCGGGAAGAGAAGTTTCTCTATATGAAGAATACTGCCAGACAGCGGGACTTTATGCAGCTGCCTTGAGATCTGGGGGGGGGGACCCCGAGTCTTCCCATCACAAAATGAAGGATACCTGTGAGGACATCCTTGTTGTATGTCACCCCATTGAGTTTCAACATCTGTGAGAGATGCTCAAAAGAACCACTACAAATGCCAGCGTCGCTCACATTTGTCATATAAATTCACTTGGCACTCAAAGGGTTAATGCGGGTTACGGCTGTGGAGCTTCTACTGCAAAACGCAATAATGAATGGGCAAAACAAAACCATAACTGTGGTGAAGGTGGCGGAAAATGAATAAATGTTTCAATATTATACCATATATTATACCAACTGGAGAATTATTTTGAAAACCATCTTATGAAGTAAATTCAGTTGCATGACAAACCCATGCCCTCAGTCATAACTCACATTCATATACAACCTGTAAAATGTAAGGCAAAAGCTGATTGGCTGCTATTTTATTTATCACAATTTTATTTATCGCTCTGCGTTGAAAAGGGATACGACATGGTCATAAGGTCGACATGGAGAAGGTCGACAGACAAAAAGTCAACATGTGGTTTTTCGCTTTATATTTAGCCGACGTGCCGACAGGCGGTATTTCATGCCCAACCATCCACTATTTTATTCTCTCAACACACTCTAGTGCAATGGTTCCCAAACTGTGTGCCTGGGCACCCTGGGGTGCCTCAGGACACTTGCAGGGGTGCCTTGGGTTGGTGGACCAAGATCAATTCATATTATTTATGGTCAATGTACCAGACAAAACCAGTGCTTGTGGCTGCCAATCATAATATATTTGGACAAACAGAAGCAAATCCTGTCCCTCACCAGATAACTGTGACATACAGTATAAACACAATGCACTTAATTTAATATTATTTTTCTGAATTTCTCGATAAGAAGCATTTGGCCTAGGGGTGCCCTGAAAATATTTTGATGCTCTAGGGCGCCGTGATTCAAAAAAGTTTGGGAACCACTGCCCTAGTGGATGGTAGGGCATGAAAATTTTCCTTCTGATGAAACCGCTGTATGGAATAGGAGCAGAGAAACACGTCAAGGACTAAGGTGTAGGCATAACCCTTTGTTTTTCAAATTTACCAGCTGTACCGGTGTAACCCCCTGTGTATAATCAAACTCTGAATCACCGGCTTATACACCTACTAACAGCCCGTACCATTCTCGGCACAGATGTTACCCGCCATCTCTATTGGTTACCAACTCCAGCTAATTGCAAGCAGGTAACACCAAAGATTCCATCGGGGCATCATCTCCGGCTGTGGACGCTTCTGGTGAGCCAGCGCATACCATCTACGCTGATTGCTGATGGCCCAGCTGCTCCATCTGCGCACTACCTACAGTTGTGAGTGCTCCAAGTACGTCAGCGCATACCATCAAATGTTGACTGCTGACGGCTCGCCCCCTGCACATACCATCTACGCTGATTGCTGATGGCCCAGCTGCTTCATCTGCGCACTACCTACAGTTGTGAGTGCTCCAAGTACGTCAGCGCATACCATCAAATGCTGACTGCTGACGGCACATTCCTGCATCAGCGGTCCGCCAACAGGCGGCGACCGCTGAGAGCGGTGGCTGGAGCGATCTGCTGCGGGAATCCTTGCCGGCTTCAGAGAGACACATTTCATTCACGTCTCAGGTATATTCCCACCTATGGCATTATTCCATCATTGAGGCTGGCATGAGGAGAGCTGAGTGAATTGCTTATACCAATTGCATTAATTACACAATCACAATGTATAATAACACAGTACTCAGGACTTCAAATTTTCAAAACAAAATTCGCAAAACAAAGGGAGTGCATGTATATACATGTTTATAAATTTTAAACACCTGTCTGTTGATGTTAAATATTTATATTGCATATATAAATTAATTAATGGTACTTGTTTCCTAGCATGGCGCCCAGATTTTCTACGTACACTAACGTAGTGAAACCGATTTCACTCACTCCCATTCCCACTCACTGTTTACCGCTCTTTGTCTCATCTGGATCACTGTTTACCTCATCTGGGTCAATGTTTACCCTCACTGGTAATCCCGCCCCCTGTCACATCCTCACAGAAATCACTTTGTGGGTTATTTTGTGAGAGGAGAGGACGTGTATTTGAGAGCTAGAGAGTTTTTCCTGATTATTTGCTTATTTCTATTGCTGAGTTCCTGATATGGCATCTGCGCTGAATTTGTTTACGCTGCCTCAGTCGGAGGAGGAGGAGGCGATAGCTTTGTTTCAAGGGCGCAACCTCCTTCCTGTGTCGCAGATGTGTGGTAACGGACACGCTATGAAGTTTTCTGTCTGAGAGATGATGTGGTGCTGCCACGTTAAAGTCTGCAGATTGAAGGTGAGCGTGCGAGCAGCGCACTGGTTCCCGGGGTGCCGCTTGTCTTTCATCACCATGGTGAGATTGATTTATGCCTGGGCCATGGAGTTGACCTCAATCCAGTTTTGCCAGAACGAGCTGGATATGTCTAAAAAGACTGCCATCTTATATAATAGATGGATGAGAGAGGCCTGCACGTTTGACCTCCTGGCGCAGCTGCAGTGCAAGATTGGCGGACCCTGGAAGATCGTGGAGGTCGATGAATCCATGTTTGTCCGCAGCAAATATATTGTTGGACGCATGCTCCCACAGCAGTGGGTTTTTGGCGACATCTGCCGTTAGACGGGCCAGTGCTTCCTGTGTATGGTGCCTCGGAGAGATGCTGCCACATTGGTGGTGTTAATGGCGATTAAATATGACCAAAGAAACAATAAGTGAAAAGCCTAGGTTACGTATTATGTCCGTAACCAGCGTACCTTTTATACCTAGCTACGTGCGAACAAAACGTAGCGCAGCGTAGTGTACCTTTATTGTGTATTACACACCAGAAAACCAATACCTTAATAAGAGATCCTTTCGCAGTACTTTGACTCTAATCTGCGAATATACCTTTTGGACAGTGTCCGTAATATACCTTATCGCTATGCGAATAACAGACACAACCACGGTATAGAAGTAAGGAGATAGAAACTCCGTAAAAGGATGTATTTAAGTCCCTAATGGACAAAAGGGGGTTACAGGAATAGAAAATACAGGTATAACAAGTAATACAATAGTCTAACAATGAGTATAATAATCAGGCTCTGCTAGGGGAAGAAAAACAGATACAGGATACAATCATAATCAGCCACATTACATAAAAGGGGAATACGAATGTTTACCTTCAGGGGAAATAGCGCAGCGCAGTCCGGTCGGAGCTCACTATGTTCAGGTTTGAACATAGTCCGGTCAATGGTCAGGGAAAGGAAGATGTGCCGAAGTGACCAAGGCCGCCCTGGGTCACCTATCTTATAGGGTCAGGAGGGGGAGGTCAAAGGCCATTCCTATTGGTCAGGGTTTGTATGTCAAGTCCTCTGTGATTGGGGCAAAGGTGCAGGGGGAAGATGAACTTTGGAGTTCTTTGTTTGTTGGTATCGTCGTCAGGGGTTGTAAATAGCAATAGAAACCGGTTACAACTAGATTCCTTTGTTATATACTTTTAAACAGAAACTGTCTTAGGAATATGGATTATGTCCATAACTTTCGGGCCGTGTGTATTGCGAAATATTCGCAATGA
This sequence comes from Crinia signifera, assembly GCF_055691185.1. Classification (NCBI taxonomy): domain Eukaryota; kingdom Metazoa; phylum Chordata; class Amphibia; order Anura; family Myobatrachidae; genus Crinia; species Crinia signifera. Next base: position 49,916,153 of record NC_139223.1, read on the forward strand.
CCGGAATACTGCGCATAAGAAACGGAACGGAACGGTACTAAACACTATACAGACAGATGTATGCAATGCTAACTAAGCTATGTGTGGCGTTCTAAACCTTTAACTATATTTTATTTAGTGTCAGTATGTTCTTATGAATTTATGTGTAATAGTATGGCTACGCTTCTGGTCCACTTTGTCACACAGACTCGGGTATGGAAACTTTATTTGCGCAACTCTGCGAACCAAAATGGCGGCCATACTATCCTAAAATGGCGTGTATGCAACTCGACTTTAACAGTGGCGGCTATTGTGGACAACATCGAGGCAGGCACCACTATTTATAGTGACTGTTGGAGGGGTTACACCACAGAGGAACTGCAACGTGCAGGGTTTTACCATGCACAAGTGAACCATAGGTTCAATTTTGTGGATCCTACAACAGGCGTGCATACGCTAAATATCGAGCACATGTGGGGCGTGTGCAAGTGGTGCAATAAGCTTCAGAGGGGTACGGCACGCCACATGTTTAAGTCGTACCTCCAAGAATTTATTTGGAGGCAAACATTGGGTAGGGAGAACACTTTTGAAAGCGCCCTGTTCGCACTGACCCTCCTTCCTAAAGAGAACTAATGTTTTCATTATTATGTTTTCATTGTAAATTATTATGAATTATTCTTCATCTAATATTTCAGTAAAAATTATAGTTCTTTGTTAACACATGTCGTCATTACTGTCTGATATGGATGGTGTGAATGTGTTCCTAAACCCCCCCCCGTTATCCGAGCCCCGCAAGGGGTGGCAGAACGCGTCCTCTGACCTTTTCATACCCCCACTATCCACGTCGGTGTGGAGTTAATTTTATATAGTGTGGCGAGCGCAGCACTATAGACAGTACGCGATGCGATACTATGCGATATTTAATCGCATCGTGTACCGTCTACAGTGCTGTGCTATGCGTGCGATATGACAGGAATGTGTATCGCATTGCATCACACAGCACTGTAGACGGTACACGATGCAATGCGATGGGATTTCACTACGCAGAATAACCCACTAAGCTATTTGCTTAGTGGGCGCCGTCAGGGCCGGATTAACAATGGGCCTGATGGAGGTACAGCTCCAGGCCCACTCTCCAAATAGGCCCATTTTGTGGATAAGGCCTGGGGCTTTCCAATGAGCCCAGCCTTGCGTCGCTAGCCCCCCGGGAACCGGAGATACCGCCACTAGCCCCCCGGAGAACCGGAGGTACCTGCTAATTCAGCCACCCCCACCCAGTTCCGAAGGCTGCCAGTTCCCCCCCTGGCATCACAAAAGCTCAAAGTTGATCTCATTCGAACCCAAATCGCTCGTCCTTCAATGTGATACCTCTCATATAAATGGGGCAGTTGGTTCCAAAGATATAGCTGGTTAAACGATATAGCTGGATAAGGGGGGGGGGGGGAGAGGTTTCTCTCCCCTTCACACCAGAAAATGCACGGACTAGGCTGGTGTAAAAGGGGCCAGCTCGGGAATGTCTCTGCATGATCCTGGGACCATATTCCTGGGTAAGTCCCTGTATTTTCTAGTGTGAAAGGCAGGGCTATTTTTCAGGGGGAACGGTCCGGAACGCCGTTCCTGAAGTTCAGTTGAAAAATTACATCACCAGGAACGGCGTTCCGGAAGCTCAAATCTGCGCAGGGCGCAGGCTGCAGCAGAGAGATTCTCTCGAGTCTCTGCTTCCTGCGACCGCCCCTTAGCCCTGACAGGCACGCTGGGATTGGCTGGCACTGGGTACTAGGCGGCGCGGATTGGTGCACCGGCCTGTCATGTGGGTGGGGAGTCAGGCACTTTCCAGGAAGCATGGAGACAGTGTAGAGGGACGGGCGGCGGCAGCAGAGGGGCGGCTGACACACCCCACCGAGCATGGCGACAGGTGAGTGAGGGTATGGGTTCGGGGGGAGGGGCCGCTTTGGGGCACGGAGACCCCCACATGTCCTTTGCTCTAGACAGGGATGGAGCACCGGTCCGACTACTCACCCAGCGGCTGTGCGTTTAACAGGCTACTGTGCATGAATGGGGTGAGTGGCTGCACTCCTCTGTGCTGGTGGCCGGCTGTGAGTCAATCACGAGTGGGAACAAGTGCACCACCGCTGATTGTCTACTGGGTGAGGGGTGCAGTGTGGAGGCCGCAGCACTGCTGTGTCCGAATGGGGCTGGAGGTGGACAGTGGTGCCGATGGCTGCAGCGAGGAAGAGGTGTGGTTGCTGGCTGCTTCTCCCGCAGCTGTCAGTGACTGACTGTCAGTGTCAACAGGATGGTTTTTTATGCTGAAAAGCTCCTCCGTGGTGGTGGCATCAGAGATACACAGGGAAGAGCCAGAACAGCAAAGCAGCACTGACCACCAGGACCAGACCAAATGATGGGGTAAGCGCCAAGCGGGGGTATGGGAATATTTGTGCTGCTTGCTAATTTTATTTTACTTTATTTGGGACCCCCTGACCCTTAGAGCCCCTCTGAACCTCATGGCCTGGTTGTACCATTGTCTGGTATTTATTTACTGAACTAATTAATGCAATTTTATATTTGTCACTGCTGTTGCTGTCTGAAATATCTGAGTGTGGCATGGGCATCTTGGTGTGGGCCATATGTTTGATGGGAATCTCTGTGTGGTCTACATGGACATCTCTGTGTGGGCCTTATGTATGATGGGCATCTCTGTGTGGGCCTTATGTATGATGGGCATCTCTGTGTGGGCCTTATGTATAATGGGCATCTCTGTGTGGGCCTTATGTATAACGGGCATCTCTGTGTGGGCCTTATGTATAACGGGCATCTCTGTGTGGGCCTTATGTATAACGGGCATCTCTGTGTGGGCCTTATGTATAACGGGCATCTCTGTGTGGGCCTTATGTATAACGGGCATCTCTGTGTGTGGCATATGTATAATGGGCATCTCTGTGTGGGCCTTATGTATAACAGGCATCTCTGTGTGTGGCATATGTATAATGGAGAATTATGGTGTGTGGCATATGTATAATGGGCATCAGTGTGTGGCATATGTATAATGGGCATCACGGTGTGTGGAATATGTATAATGGGAATCTCGGTGTGTGGCATATGTATAATAAGCGTTACGGAGTGGGGCATATGTAAAATGGGCCAATTCTCGGCGTGCAGGTTGCAAAACTGCAGAATAAAGTAGTCTTTTCCTGCAATGCTGTGCCCCTTGTAGTGAGGCTACACTCCTGTTTTTTGGGGCATATAATCCACTTTGCTGCTGGGGATTGTTATGTTACTGCCACTGTTAGGAGGAATTATATGTGTTTCTTTTTCTTTTTTTTATGTAATGCCCCGCCCCCTTTGTAGCTCCTCCCACATCACCGCCCACTTTCTGCCCCCGCCCACAGTTCCTGAACCTATTTTCCTACAAAAATAGCACTGGTGAAAGGGGTATTATTTCAAATAGCCAGGACCTGCAGTGCTCCGAATACAGTCGGGCAGCCCCTGCACTCTCTGTCCGGCTGTCAATGGCTGTCACTTCTGCCTGGTGTCGGCTGCCCCTCAGTTACCACGAGCATGTATTCCCCCTTGGCAATGAGCATGTAATCCTATATGGCAACGAGCATGGAACCCCTGGCAATGAAAATGTAGGTAAGTAGCACTTATGTAGCATCATTTTTAATTGGCATTATGGTGTTTGGCATAATACATAATGGAAATTATGGAGTGTGGCTTAAAATGTAATGGGCATTATGGTGTAAATTTTTAATGCACGCCTTTGGCATGCAATGTCCCTGTTTGAGAAGGATATTGTGAATATTGTCTCAATCCATTTGGTATAGTGTGTATTTTGGCTCAATCCATGTGGCATTATGTGTGAAAGAGGCAAATAAATACAGTATAGGGGGTTACTATTGTTGCCTGATTTGTATAAGGGGTATATGGTTTGGTCAAGGCCAGTGTAAGGCTTCTCAGCATCCTAGGCAAAACTTCAACCTACTGCGCCCCCAACCCCCCACTTCCTCCCCCTGTGGCCACCAATTCCCACTTTCCAACCCCTTAAGGCATACTTTCCTAACATTTAATCAATGGCAAGAAGGCTCCCAAAAATCAGATGGACCTCCCAGCCCCCGGCAAGGTGGGCAAGTCTCCTGCTTTCCCTGGAGGCCTTCCTTTGCTACCCACAAAAGAGTACAAAGAGGAGGGGGAAGCAAATTAGGGAAGTACGCCTCAAGGGAAAGTATGGAGGTGAGGTCTTAGAAGTTCCACAGCTGCATTAAGTAAAATAAGGATCCTCATAGACGCCCCCCAGATCCCGGCGCCCCAGGCAGCTGCCTAAAGCTGCCTAATGGTAGAGCCGGCCCTGGGTGTAGTAAACTTAGGTGACCACATAAAAGGTGCTAAAATGTTGTCTACCAAGTTTTGGCTTTCAGTATTTTTTTTTATGACTGGAATGCCGCACTACAGTATAACTCCCTGCATCCCGTGAGTGTTGGAGTTTGTAATATATATATATATATATATATATATATATATATATATATATATATATATATATACTACTGCACTGAGTCCGGCACTCCTCATTAATCCAAATACACTGTGGCCCAGGTGCCCATCCAGAGGAAAACGATTGCTCGCCACCACATACACTGCATACAAAAAAAGATGTCACTCGGGGTCTTGATTGAAAAGTGCAAAAACTTTACTGTCAGATGTCTACGCCGTTTCGGGACTCGCCCGTCTTCAGGACATGCACAGTACAAATGAAATACAGTGACATATTTATACATTACCAGATCAGAGGCTGCCCGCTCTCTCATCCGCCCTCCGGTGTGCACCGTTCAGCTTCCGGATTCCTCTGTCGGATGTGACGTCGCGCCTTCCCAGGGGGGCGTGATGATTGACCGGCAACTCTGCAAGAACAAAATGCATTTTTTAAAACCAGTGCAAATTGAATGAAATTCTATGCTGCAAGTGACTTTATATTAAATCAAATACTTTCCGTGCGTTCATTAGTTAAATTAACTATGTGTCGTGCAGCATGTATGGCAGTGACCACTAGGTGGCATCTGCAAGTTTCGTGCCTCTAATTTCATATCGTTGCCTATGGCAACGTCTGACTCCATGTGTTTTAAAATTTATAGATAGTACCATAAAAATTCTTTTACAAAGATTTTTTTTTATATTACTTAGTGTCATATTCTGCTGGGACTTAATTACGTGTATAAGTTGTTCAGAATAAACTTAACCCTTGGTGAACCAATGTGAGTGTGGAAAAAAATATATTTTGAAAAAACCTGTGAAAATTTTTTTTTGTCAACGTGAAAGATAAATATAGGGATAATATGGTGTAAGCAAAGTTACATGTATATAAACAACTACTATGGTCATATAGGCTCCTATATCATGGGTCTCCTGATTGAATAATTAATGAGTTATTCTAAACATATAGTATTGCAGTCACTGTGTACTCTATAGAAAGCATCCAAAGTATAAAGCTTCATTCAGCCCATTTGGGCTTACAGTGTTCAGTTTATTGATCCATTTGTTCTCCAAGCACAGCAACTGTTTATCCCTGTCCCCCCCTCTCAGGGAGGCAGGGATATGATCAATCAAGCGGTACCTGAGTGTAGCCATGCCATGTTTGGCTGTGGCGAAATGCCTGGCTACAGACTGTTCGCTGGTGCCACTAATCAGGGCGGCTCTTATGGCCGTCCTGTGTTGGGCCATTCTTTCCTTGAATTGCCTTGCTGTCTTGCCCACGTAGTGCAAACCACACGGACAAGACAGCAGGTATACGACGTACTTAGAGGAACAGGTTAAAGCATGTCTGATTTTATATGGTTTGCCTGAGTATGGATGTCTAAACGTGTCACCCGCAATTAAATAATTGCAGGTGGCACATCGCAGGCACCTGTAACAGCCGGCTTTCCTAGATAGGAAATGTTGGGGTTTAGGAACTCCCCGGCCTGTGATGTCCGTCTTGACCAATAGATCTTTGAGGTTTGGTCCTCTTACATAGCTGGGCATCAATCTCACTCCTTCCAGGCTCTTCAATTCAGGGTCACTGCCAGGGGCGGATTGGGGACCAAAAGTGGCCCTGGAAAATTTCTGGAAGCGGCCTCATGTGGGTGGCACCAAACCAAAATGGGCGTGTCCAGCATAACAGTAGGCGGGGTTACTACATCAGTATACCTGTCAAACTTGAAGCTGCACGTGTTTCTACCTAATCACTAGTGTTGCGCCGCCCAAGCAATTCAGCCATGGACACTGCAGGAAACAAGGCTGATTACTTTGAATATATACACTTAAAAAATATGTATATGAAGTTTTCAGCCCATGTATAATTCTGAATAATGGGAGGAGGGAGAGCACCTCTCAGGGAGGGGGAACATGTTCATGAACTCACCTCCTAAAGCCTTAAGGGGCGTACACATGGGGCGATTTCAGACCCTTTTCTAAGTGATCTGACAAGATCACCTTCACTTGCCACAACTTTTCTAAAGGTAATAGACACAGGAGGGTAGTGGCGTGGACCCAGGGTAGTGACATAGTACGCCTAGAGTCCTACGTAAGATCTGTAGCATAAGCTGTGGCCGCATATATGAGGATGAAATATATATATGGCCGGCACTCCTTTTTTGACAGAAATCATGCCCCGGTGCCTTTCCCAGGCTGTTTGTCTGTTGAAAATAGTCAATATGGAGCAGGAAGCACTCAACCAGTTTGTCAGTAAATAAATAGACCAAACGGGACTTGTGTATTATCACGGAGCCCATCGCATTGCATACCTTAATTAGTGGTATGCGATGCAATGCGATTTTCGGGTCAAAACACCCGCACAGTACAATAAAATATTGCATAGCATCGCATGCCGTTAAAATGGCACGCATCCTCCGACCTTTAAAATGGCACGCATCCTCCAACCTTTAAAATGGTACGCATCCTCCGACCTTTTCATACCCCCCACTATCCATGTCAGCGTGGAGATGATTTCAGATAGTGTGGCGAGCCCAGCGGGCCTGAAGCGTGGCGAGCGGACGCAGAATACATAAGTAATCCACGCCCCTCGCCGGGCTCGCTGTGTTCGCCACAATTCGGGCTCGGTGGCTCGCCACACTATCTAAAATCAACTCCACGCCGACGTGGATAGTGGGGGTATGAAAAGGTCGGAGGATGCGTACCGCTGCGCTCGCCATGCTTCGGGTTGGCGTTGATAGTAGGGGTGGCGTTGACAATGGGGGTGCATTTAACATAGTAAGCACCCATCAGGGTGCTTGTCCAATAAAAAAATTGCATGCCATATCCATACAATTAAAAATCGGATCGCATCGCATGAGATGCCCTGCGATGAAAATCTTGGGCGCTGTGATAATACACAAGTACCGACCAAACTGTGGTAGATTCCAACGTTTCAAATCTTTATCAGATTTTTTGTCAGTAATAACAAAGTGTAAAAGCTGCTTTAAATAGGGCTTAAAACAGTGAAGATCACACTCACCTGGTGCAGCGTTTCCCCGATGTTGCGCCGATGTCCAGCCTGATGACGTCACTTCCGTCTCTACGGCTCAAGTCACTGGTACGCATAGTAACCGGAAGGATGCGTTCCATAGGTGGTTCCATGGAGAGCACTACCCGGAAGTATGCGCTTCACTCAAGTTCCAAACCTCTGTATCATCATCCCTCCGTTATGTGTGTTTCTCAGAGTCCGGAGTGGGAGTTTTGGTCAATCAGGTTGATCGCTAGCTGCATTGGGTGTACAATCAAAGGTGGAATTGGTATATAAGCAATATGACATGGAGATGCTTATAAAAAGTTTCAATAAAGTGAAAAAAAAATTGTACCAGTATGCCCATTATACATTATGGCACACGTGGTAATGCCAATAACACATTATGTCACACATTACTGCCAATTTCACATTATGCCACATATTGTGATGTGCTTACACGTTATGCCACACAACATAATGCCCATTACACTTTGTGCCACACACTATAATTCCCCTTACACAATATGCTGCACACTTTAATGCCCATATGACATTATGCTGTGCGTAATGTCCCAAGTACTACTGCTTATACACATAATGCCACCAGTAGTTCCCCTTACACAATGCCCAGAGAAGTGCCCATTGCAGTATGCCTTCAGTACTGCTCACTGTGTTATCCAGTCCTGTTTAGCCCTGAGCCCAGCAGAGCCTGCAGAGGCACTGAATTGATTTTCAAATATGGCGCCAGGTTTTGAGCCAATCAGAGCTTTTGGTCCAACAGGCAATCAATAACTGCAGCTGCTGGACCACATGATGTACCCACAGTGCAAATGGGCAAGGCACCACTGGCACACACCTAGTTATTGCCCTTTACAGCACCTAGAGCCCCTTACTCACATTATGCTTCACAGTAGTGCCCATTACAAAAAATGTCCACAGTAGTTGCTCTGCTTATACATATTATGCCCAGAGTAGTAGAACCCTTACACACACACACACACATATTATGTCCACAGTCACACATATTATGTCCACAGTAGTTGTGCCTCTTAAACATAATGCCCCCTATTGGCCACAGTAGTAGTGTTGCTTATACATAATGCCCACTGTTGCCCTCAGTAGTAGAGCTGACTATACGTAATGCCCATACCAGTTGCAGAAAGTATTAGGGCTGATTATACGTAATGCCCACAGCAGTTGCAGAAAGTATTAGGGCTGATTATACGTAATGCCCACACCAGTTGCTGACATTAGTAGCACTGCCTATACATATGCCCACACCAGTTGCCGACAGTAGTATCCCTGCTTATACCCAATGCCCACTCCAGTTGCTGACAGTAGTAGCGCTGCTTTTACTTAATGCCCACACCAGTTGCTGACAGTAGTAGCTCTCCTTTTACTTAATGCCCACACCAGTGTCTGACAGTAGTAGCGCTTCTTATACCTAATGCCCACACGTTGCCGACAGTAGTAGCGCTGCTAAAGCTGCCCATACAACGGATCCGTTCGGGACTTAAATAGTACAGGCCTCCTTACACTCCCAAGCCCGGTGAACAGTGCCTACTAGTGCCTGACCTGCCCTGTTAAGCGGCCCTGCCTCCTTCCACCCTCTGTCCTCTCTTGTTTAAAATATAAAATATATTCCCCCCTGTGAGTGATCCTGGTGGTGGCCTGGCCTGATTATAAACTAAAAATATGAGAACAGTACTGCCAGGTCCTCGATCGGCGGCCGCCGACGCCGCACCCAGTGCACTAATATTGTCTGTGGCTTTGCCTCCTCCCGTCCGCTGTTCTCGAGGACTCAGAGAACAGTGGGCGGGAGGAGGCAAAGCCACAGACATTATTAGTGCAAAGGGTGCGGCGTTGGCGGCCTCTGATCGGGGACCCAGCGGTACTGTTCTCATATTTGTATTTTAGTGATCACTGGCAATGGCGATGGGCGGCGCAGAGGATCCTCAAGGAGGCGGGGCAATGGACGTCACACCATGCTTGCCTACTTTTGAAAACCAGTTTCAGAGAGATTCCAGGCGCTAGTAGAATTGCAGCACCAATGAGGCGGGAGTCTGCGCATGTGCAACCCCCCTGGTAGAATGCCTTCGCTGACTTTCACACTCGCTGGGGCGTTCGCTCCAGTATTGGAGGACACAGGGCACTAGCAGGGGAAAGCCCAGTGTTTTATGGGTGTGCCAATAAAACCGCTGGACGTAACCCTGTGAACGCAAGAGTGACTATGCCTGCTTGGGGCAGACGATTGACATCAGCTCTCGCCCTGAATTCGGCCAGGATGAGTCAGTCAGTAGAAGGGGAAAATAAATCATTTCATGGGGAGCGACCATCGAGGGATTTCTCTCCCACATGCGAGGGGATGTGTAAATGTACACATCCACTTTCATGCTAATGGGGGGGGGGGGGGTTGGCGTGATGTTGGATCGCGTCTACCTGCTCGCTAGGCTGCAAATATATGCAACCCAGTGAACAGGTCTGAATCAGGCCTATAGTCTATTATACACAGCCACGCCATATAACACACAGCACATTATTACATTATACACACCCCAATATTACATTATACACAGCTCAACCCATACTACATTATAAACAGTCCACGCTTTATTGCATTATACACAGCCCCCTCCCCCCACACAAACACATTACACAATACATTATACACAGCCCCCTCCCCCCACACAAACACATTACACAATACATTATACACAGCCCCCTCCCCCCACACAAACACATTACATTATACACAGCCCCCTCCCCCCACACAAACACATTACACAATACATTATACACAGCCCCCTCCCCCCACACAAACACATTACACAATACATTATACACAGCCCCCTCCCCCCACACAAACACATTACATTATACACAGCCCCCTCCCCCCACACAAACACATTACATTATACACAGCCCCCTCCCCCCACACAAACACATTACACAATACATTATATACACAGCCCCCCCCCCCCCCCCCACACAAACACATTACACCATGTGCTCACAGTTACTCCCTCATATTACAGACCCACTCCCAAGCACTTGCCTGTGTTGCTCCTTCCATGGGAGTGCAGGGACCCTGCAGAGTGGTGGGAGCAGTCTGTGTGGTGGTGGGGGAAGCAGCCGGGTGACAGGACAGAGCAGGGAGAGCAGCAGGCTGATGCACGTTGCACAGAGTGTGGTGGGCGTGGCCAACCTCGAAAGCCCTGGCTGCTGCTGACTCCCCTGCTCCTCCCATCCACACACTTCCTGTCTCTGACTGGCAGCAGCTCCACAACCCTGCGGTGGCCGGCTGTGACGATTAGCGTGCAGGCCCCGCACTGAGCTCTGCTCAGCTGTAATTTGTGCTCAGTGCTGCCCCTGCTGGCTAATTCGGCCTCAGTAGCAGCGGCCTCCCGGGAAAGTTCCCGGTAAATATAATGGCCAATCCGCCCCTGGTCACTGCTCACTATCGGCCATATTGTTTTAATTTTCTTGACCATCCCTGGACTTCTGTCTGTATAGTGAGTTACCCAAGTGAATGTTTTTTCCAAATTGTTTTCTAATTTGTTAGAATTTTTTAGAAGGTCTGTTCTGTTCTTTTTGCATGCTTTCTCTTTAGCTTTCATCAGTTCCTCTTTTCTGTATCCTCTTGCGAGGAATTTGTCGACCATCCCTGCCAGTTGTATGTCTCTGTTTTCGATATTGCTATTGATACGGCACACTCTCAAGAATTGTGAGTATGGTAAGCTTTGTACCGTGTGTTTGGGATGGAAGCTCTGGTGATGTAATATTGTGTTGTGGTCGGTTGGCTTTGTATATAGTTGAGTTGTTAATTTGCCATCCTCGACCACTATTTGTACATCCAAAAAGTTGATTTGTGTTGTGCTCATGGAGTAGGTTAATTTTACAGGAGTTATGGATTCATTGTGTCGTTCAATTATTTCTGTCAATTCTTTTTCTGTCCCCCGCCATAGAATGATGATATCATCTATGTATCTGAGGTATAACAGTATTTTTGAACTGATACTGACATCACTCATGAATAACTGTTTTTCTACTGCATACATAAATGTATTAGCGTAGACCGGTGCTGCTGGTGATCCCATGGCACACCCAGAGCTTTGATTAAAGAACTGGCCATCATATAGAAAACAGTTGTGTGTCAACGTGAACTTGAGTAGTTGTAAGAAAAAATCTATTTGTGGACCTGTGTACAGAGGGTTGTCAACAATCAGATCATGTGTTGCTTGTAGTCCTTGTTCATGCGGAATGCATGTGTACAGATTAGTTACATCTATACTGGCCAGGATGAGATTGGCAGGGACTTTAACTACTTCTGCCAGTTTGGCAAGCAACATGGTAGTATCTTTTAGATAGGTAGTTGTTGATTGTACACAAGGCTGCAGGTAATGGTCCACAAAAATGGCCAAAGGTTCGCACAGCCTAAAGCTGCCTAATGGTAGAGCCGGCCCTGGGTGTAGTAAACTTAGGTGACCACATAAAAGGTGCTAAAATGTTGTCTACCAAGTTTTGGCTTTCAGTATTTTTTTTTATGACTGGAATGCCGCACTACAGTATAACTCGCTGCATCCCGTGAGTGTTGGAGTTTGTAAAATATATATATATATATATATATATATATACCATATATAGGCGCATTTAGACCTTAATCTGGCACTGGGCGCCGTGCTAGGAAACAAGTACACATTATGGTGTTTGGCATAATACGTAATGGAGATTATGGTGTGAGGCTTAACATGTAATGGGCATTATGGAAAATATATTTTTAATGCGCGCCTTTGGCACGCAATGCCCCTATTTATGAAGCATATTGTGCATTTTTGCTCAATCTGTTTGGTATAGTACAGGCATGTCCAAACTATGGCCCTCCAGCTGTTGAGAAACTACAAGTCCCATCATGCATTGCCACAGTTTTGCTATTAGGGAATGCTAAAACTTTGTCAAGGCATGCTGGGACGTGTAGTTTCACAACAGCTGGAGGGCCACTGTTTGTACATGCCTGGTATAGTGTGTATTTTCAAATCAAATCAATCAAATGTATTTATTTGTCACATACAAAGTCATACATAGTACAATATGTAGTGAAATGCTTATACAACTGTCCTACTTTACATTAGAATAAGTAGATCGGTTGAGGAAGAGTGTAGAGAGAGAGAGATTGTGTGCGGTAGGTCTAGTAAAAGGAAGGAAAGTCCGGGTACTAGGAGGTCTGGTTGAGGGCTCTAATGGCCTGCGGGAAGAAGCTTCTTCTCATTCATTCTGTGTTTGCCTTCAATGAGCGGTAGCGTTTCCTTGATTTTGGCTCAATCCATGTGGCAAAATGTGAATTTTGCCTTAATCTGTGTGGCATAACGTGAATTCAGTCAGTGTGAATTTTGGCTCATTCCATGTGGCATAAGAGGCAAGTACAGTATAAGGGGGTTACTATTGTGTTGCATGATTTGTATAAGGGGTATATGGTGTGGAAAACTTAGGTGACCACATAAAAGGTGCTGAAATGTTGTCTACCAAGTTTCTGTTTTCAGTATTTTTTTTATGACTGGAATGCCGCCTCATCCCGCAAGTATTTTAGGACATCAGCGTCATATATCTCCCTGCATTTGTCTTATGTCAGCCCCCTGCCTTTTCCAGGCATATATAATAAGTTGAAAGTATTTACACAAATAGAGACACACCCATGAGCAGACCACCCAACCAGAACACTGGTCACGCCCCCCACATTATTAGCTGCTGGCCACACCCCTATTATTGCGCATAATAGGCCCTTGATTATTTTCAGCTCCAGGCCCATTTAGACCTTAATCTGGCTCTGCAGACAGGCATTATGATGCTCTGGCCTAGACTGTCTGTGCACCATGTCCTTTAGACCAGTCAGGTAATTCAAAAATTGCCTATACTAGTGGTTCCCAATGACGGTCCTCAAGTACCCCTAAAGGGGCGTACACAAGGTGCAATGTACTTTCTACTCCAGGCCTGGCCAACCTGTGGCTCTCCAGATGTTGTCAAACTACAAATGACACATCAATTTCAAATACTACATTATACTGTAAGGTGCAACTTGTGCGTGGGTTTTTCCCAGATTCCCCCCTTCCCCACTACCCCATGAAACTACAAATGCCATCATGCCTTGCCACAGTTTTGCTATAAGGTAGTGTTAAAACTGTGGCAAGGCATGCTGGGATTTGTAGTTTCACAACATCTGGAGAGCCACAGGTTGACCTGTCCTGTTCTACTCGATCCCGATCGAATTGCACAGATCTCTAATATATAGGGCGGTATTCAATGAGCCTGATTCGCCAGGTTTTTATGGCAAATTTGTGCTGTTTGGCGAATTTCTGACAAAAACGGTGAATCACCCTATTCAATGACCACATGGCGAATACATTTCAAGGTTTTTTTCGCCATGATTCACCGAGTAGCAATCGCTATCTTTTTATGGCGAAGTGGAATGTAAACTTTTAAAATAAAGTGTTTTGTTTTTTACATTTGGTGTAAAAAAATCAGGAATTTTATTCTGAGGAGGGGCATGCTATTTTTATTCATGTGCTGTTTTAAAAATAATATTTTTTTTTTTTTTTTTTTTTACACAGCAGCCAGCAGGGGGCGCCGGAGCCGAGCCGCTCATTACATATTCATATATTCACTGCACGATCATTACGATCGTGTGTAGTGAATATACGCTCCCCTGCTGGCAACCCCGGGGGGGGGCAGCCTGTGCTGCCTGGCACCCGGGGAGCCCATCTAACCCCCCACAATCGTTCAGGGCTAGGCAGAGAGACTACCATCTCTCTGCCTGGCACCGTCCTCAGGCTCCCTGCGGCAATCACCGCAGGAGCTCATATTCGCCAGTCAGGGGCTCGCTGCCCCTGGCTCGTTGAATACCGGAGCCCGCCGGCTCCGGAACTTGGCGAATGTGCAGCGAATCCAAAAAAGGATTCGCTGCACCTCGCAGGTATTCACATTGAATACCGCCCATAGTCTTACCTACACAGTCTATTTTTCTATTCTATTAGATTTTGAAGCCGTTGGGCCACGCATCGGGACCAAATAAAAATCAAATGCGTGCTATTTTGATTTGATTTTGCTTATGTAAGCTTAGTCTCACTGGCAATATGCTATCTCTGTGGTAAATGAAGGGCTGTTCTGAGGTACAGAAGTGTTTTAGATACCTCACTTTCAAAATGGACATAGCTGCTTCCAACCTCCTGAACAATGTGTCTGCTTACAATGGCAGGGCCATAAGATGTGCCGTAAGATGCTGTATTCACACACCTATGCCTCACTATGCAGAATACTTAATTCAGTATCGCAGGGAACATGAACAAAGCGAATCCTACTCCACTTTATTACTTCTGCCTCAGAAGATTTCTCTCAGCCTGCCCCTGTCAGCAGAGCTGGACCCAGGAGCATGGGAGGGTGAAGCACGAGCTCTGGGCGCTGAAATATAACAGGGCGCTGGAGCTGCGCAACTCAAGCTCTGCCGCCGGCTCCCCCGCCCTGCTTGCTCAGTCCCCCACTTGAGTCCCTGCTGTGCCCGCTAGAGTACGCTGCTATTATCAAATAAAGTCTCACGCTGGACCGCTAGCCAATAGGTGCTTGGGGTCCAGCAGCCAATCAGAAGCAGCGTTGGCTGCTGGAATGTGAGAGCCTATTGGCTAGCAGTCCAACAGGAGACTTGGGAATTGAAAATAGCAGCGTGGAGCGGAAGAGGTGGGCAGGCGGGGGAGCGGGCTGCATTCCTCCTTGGCAACGAGCAATTTCAGTCCCCCTTGGCAACGAGCAATTTCAGTCCCCCTTGGCAACAAACAATTTCAGTACCCCTTGGCAACAAGCAATTTCAGTCCCTCTTGGCAATGAGCAATTTCAGTCCCCCTTGGCATTAAGCATGAAGCCCCTGGCATTGAGCATGAGGTTCCTAACAATGAGCATGTAGGTAAGTGACACTTATGTGTCAAATGTGTAATGGGCATTACGGTTTGTTATAAGTATGTAATGGGCATGGGCATCATGTATGGCCTTATGTGTAATTGGCATTATGGCATGTGGCATCATGTAATGGGTATTACAAAGTTAGCTAAAATGTGCAAAGGGCATTACGGTGTGTGGTATAATGTTAGGCCGTGCATACTTTTCCCTGTGCAAGAGCCCCGCCTACTACAAATCGGGGGGGGGGGGGAGGGGGGGTTGCGAAACATGCCTTTGCTTCGGGCACTGTGGCACCTAGCTACATCCCTGGCTGGACCTTAACAGTTTGATGCCCTAGGCAAGATTTTGCTGGTGCCCCAATAACACTGTCACCACTTCTGACCCAGCACAGCACTAATTACCCAGCAGCACAGATCACAGCAGAAGGCAGAAACACCCATCACCCCACATCCCTAACAATCTTTATCAACAAAGCTGTAACTAGACATTTTGGTGCCCTGTGCCATCATGAACTCTATATCTTAAATAGGGACATGTTCCAGAAAGAGGTGTCATCTTTCTGGGAAGGGACATGGTCACACAATAGTTCCAAATCAAATTATGTCATACAGTACAGCACATGACAGTGTCCCTTATTCACGATATGTCAGGGTTGCCGACTTTCTCATTCTCCTCTCCGGGAGAATCCCGGAGAGGAGAGATTCAGTAGCCGCTCAGGGGGCGGGGCTTAAGCGTGACATCACTAAGCCCCGCTAAATGACGCGATTGTGTCATCTTAGCTCCGCCCCCTCCTCTGAGACCCGAGGATTGCGGCATTTTAATGCCGCGATCCGGGGGACAGCGGGGGTCCCTCCTGAATCCGGGAGGGTTGCCCACCCTTCCGGGGGGCCGGGAGGGAGCCCCGATTTTCGGGAGACTCCCGGAAATTTCGGGAGGGTCGGCAACCCTGCGATATGTCACACAGTAGCGTCCCTTAATCACATAAAATGACATTTAATGTTCTTTATTAATGCTGGCAATCAAGGAAATCCAGCCATAGGCTTGGAATCAATGCCCCTTGGCTTCCTAAATGCCCTAGGTGTTTTCCTAGTTTGCCTATGCCTAGGGCTGGCGCTGCCTGCCAGTGCAGTCCAGCTCTTTCCCTAACATGGCCGCTTTCAACCTCAGGAGACTGTTTTTCCCTAACTGACTGCCTCAGCAAGCTGCAGCCAGTCCCAGCAGCTTCAAAAGTCATGTGACCTGTTACTAACTGCTTGTGCAGCTGCCAAGGCTGATGGGATTTATCCACCTGTGTACATGTGCACTAGTTATATACATAATGATATACACATATGAAATAATAATTCATGCAAAAGAAACATAGGCTAGCATCACCACCATTACTCTTCTAAGTTGTTGGGGTGCCACAATTGCAATGGCAGACTATGGGGCAGATGTATTAACTAGCAGCAATAAGTGATTTTTCTGCACTAACTCTAGTAAAAGCTGTATTTAATCGGCTTATTGTATGAAAGGCAGTGTTAATGTCTGCCTGAGGCAGCCCTGAGCTTAGTGTTCAGGTGCTGTCCTCCTGGTTTTAGTAATAGCTTTTTTTAAGTTAAGATGTGTACACACTGGGCAATTTAACCATTTATCGCTGGCTAAATGGTTGCTAAGCGACCATCTCGCGTTGTGGGAGATAAATCTCTTGCAGCGCGCTCCCACAGCCAGCCCTTAATGGCCGCAGGTGCATCATCCTGCGATTGTGGCTAAGAATTGCTGGTTTCTAGTCAAAATGAGGTAGAGACAGAATAGCTAGCAATTTTCAGAGAAATAACTGTTCTAGATCACTTAAGCTCCATATACACTAGGACAGGTGATAATGATATTGGTCAGAGCAATGTTCCCTCTAATTTTACGAAGGCTGTGTGCGGCAAAAGATTTTGGCTGTGCAACTTTGGAAGGAAATTTCAATTTTTGTGCGTCACTTATATATAACTGGAAAATGGCGTTCAGCATTTGTGTTAACTTTAAATGTTTAATATCATTTTGAAGTAAACATTCAAAACACAGCACACAATGTAGTTAATGGGTGAAACACACATTAATTGAGTCCACAACTGCAAAAAGGGACCACTGCTACTTTGTGCACTGTGTTGTAATGTCTGTGCGCACACTCGTTGAGTTGTGTGCGCGTGCACGTGCGCACAGCTTAGAGGGAACACTGGGTCAGAGCGTTATTGTGACCAATATCACATAGCGTGTACATTTCATTGTTAACGAAGTGTGTAAATTCTATGAAAGCTAGTCTTCTACATTGTGATTGCCTCTGTGTTTGTGCATGTGTGAGAGAGAAAGAGATGTAGTTTCACTCGCTTCCAGCAGATTGCAGTGTTTGAGAGAGAGAGGATATATCTATCCTTTAGAAATATTAATATACATATATGTATAGTGTGCAACGAGCACTGCAGCCTTATAAGTAATATACAAGTTTTTCAACCAGTGAAAATAATAATACACAGAAACTAACACTCCAAGAAAATACAAGGGGCTGCAAGAGCTTTCAGAGTGCTCCGTTTCTCCAATGGAGCTGGGTAGAATATTTCTCAAGGGTAAAGTCCTTGCGCATTCAGTGTTAATTATGCAGTGAGTGGGTATCCTTAAAAAGTGTGTTAAAGATTACGTGCCGGCTCAATTTCTTTTACTTTCTGGTACGTATTCTTTGACACCCACTTTTTAAGGTATGGTTTTCGTGGCAGGGGCTGCATTCCACATGAAGATAGTGTAGAGGATTTGGTCCTGGTTTTAGAGCCGCAACAGCAGCATCATGGATACTGATGTGTTATGGTTGGGCTGATTAACAGCACTTGAGCTACCCTGTTATAAGTGTTTCCATGACAGAGGGTCATGGTTTTTGATGGTTTATAAAATTTTCTCCAGTTCAAAGTACTCATTAAAGTGATGGGTAACTGGGACTGGCCGTATTATTCAGACTGGGTTGTAGTTTAACGAATTCAGGCACAGACTGGCCATGTTTGGGGTCGAAGCGAAACATCACGCAGGTGCCATGGCCCTCTCCCCAAGAGGTCTGGACATGCCTGTATTGTCTGCCACCACCCCCACCCCTTAAACTGCAGTTGCGACGAGATCGCAGTATAATTGATCACTGGAAAATCACCAACCTTTTTAACTATCTGTAAATACCCAGTTTGTTGTATCACTGTCTCCAATTGTAAAGCGCAAAGGCAAACACAGGGGAGAGGGGGGGTTTCCAGTTGCCCAGAAACCCTCTCCTCTTATTTATTAATAGTTTCTTATACAGCGCACACATATTCACCTCCCAAGTGCGGTCCATCAGCACAGAAGCCCCCCAGGGATGTGTACTCTCACCCCTGCTCTTCTCCCTGTACACCAACGACTGCACCTCAGAGGCGCAATCAGTAAAGATAATCAAATTTGCCGATGACACTACCGTCATTTGTCTTATCAAGGACGGGGACGAATCGGCCTACAGACAAGAAGTGGACCGATTGGCCCAGTGGTGCAGCAGCAACCATCTAGAGCTGAACCCACTCAAAACTGTTGAGATGGTAGTGGACTTTAGGAAGAAGGCTGTTGGTGTTTCTCCGCTAACAATTGCTGACAGTGTGGTGTCGCTAGTGGACTCCTTCAAGTTCCTAGGAACCACAATCTCCCGGGACCTTAAATGGGGGCCCAACACTGATACTATTGTTGTAAAAGCGCAGCAGAGGCTATTCTTCCTTAGGCAACTGAGAAAGTTCAATATCCCACAGAAGCTTCTGCTCCTCTTCTACTCTGCAATTGTGGAGTCTGTACTGTGTACCTCAATACTGGTCTGGTACGGCTCCGCCAGAGAGAGAGACAAATGCAGACTCCAAAAGGTTGTCAGAACTGCGGAGAAGATAATCGGGACAGACCTTCCCTCTGTCCAGGACCTGTACCTGTCCAGAGCAAAAAAGCGGGCAACGAAGATAGTCAAGGACCAACTATATCCTGGCCATGGATTGTTTAACCTGCTGCCATCAGGCAGACGCTAAAGGGCTGTTCCCACCAGGTCCACCAGAAGCCTAAGAAGCTGTCTAGACGCGCCTTAACCCTTTGTACATAATCTAACACGGTGTCCCCTCTGAATAACTTTCTATATGACTGTACATGTTCCCCCACCTGTTTATATTGTTTATACTGTATGCTGTTTACTTGTTACCCACCTGGCTGCTGCACAGCAAACCGAAAACAAATTCCTAGTATACGCAAGTATACCTGGCCAATAAAGCTGATTCTGATATTCCGCAGCGATGTACAGAGAATAGTTGAACATTCACATCAGTCCCTGCCCCAGTGGAGCTTACAGTCTATATTCCCTACCACATGTACACGCACACACAGACATTGAAGGATTAATTTTGAAATCATTCTGAGGTGATATTGTGACAGCAGTAGAAGCATCCCTCAGAGCTGCTGGTGAAGTAATCTAAAGTGTATGAGATGGCTGCATCTATGAATATATTTAGGTTGTCTCAGACGGAGGAGGAGGCTATCGCCTTTTTTCAAGGACATGATCTCCTTCCGGTGGCGCAGAATTGCATAAATGGCCACGTAATGGGCTTATCTGTTAAAGAATGTATGTGGCGGTGCCATGTTAAAGCGTGCCGGCTGAAGGTGAGCCTCAGAGCAGGCCACTGGTTTCCAGGGTGCCGCTTATCTTTTGTATCTTTGGCGCGCTTTATATACTCATGGGCCCAGGAGCTGACATCCATTGAGCATAAGCACTCCTGTGCACTTCATATGGACATCGCATCGCACAGCACTATACACGTTGTGCGATGCGATGTGATTTCACTACGGAGAATAGCCCAGTACACTAAATGCGTACTGGGTGCCCTGCCAGGAAACAAGTACCGCTGCTTCTTCTACCAAGTTTTCTGTGTGTGGATCGGAGTCCTCAATCAGTGCACTGGACCATAGAGCAGCAACAAGGAAGAAGAGACATGAGCCTTGCCATGAGGTGGGAGAATGTGTGCAGTTCTGTTAGGTTTGGGAATTATATTATAATATTTATTATGGCATATTTTACCTTTTACTGACAACGTATTTATATTATTTAAAATGTTTGATACAGCCCATTCAATAGACCAAATATTAAAACTGTATCTCATACAGTATCCAGTGTATAAAAAGACCAATGTGTACATGCATTTCCAGTGCCATTACCGCCAGACTTCCGTACTGGCTTCAACGCTCTGCAGTTTGAGAGATTATGGACTGCATTTGGAAACCCCCCTCTAGAAATCTGGCGTTTGCACTGGAATATGCTGCGCTATATGAGAAACCCTTAATAGATAAAGAAGTACAGATTTTCCGATCTGCAAATGAGCCTGAATTGGACCCAATCTTGGCTACGGTACTTTTTGTTATAATACTTGAAGTACATCTTATTCCCTGTAGCAGAGCAAAGTGCATCTTGTTCAGTATTACTGTAGGTACAGGGACAGGTCACTAGCTCTGCCAGTTCCATGGTGGTGCAAAGATCAAACTTCTCTGTAAGAATAAAACAAACCAGTCCTCCCTTACTTAAAGCAAACCATCTCCAAAGAATAAATGTCTTCTGGCACTCTGGGGCTAATTCAGGGATGCATGCAAATGCAATTTACTCACTGTGCATATGCAAAAATATGTAAGTGGCCCATACACTGCCTTGTGCCACTGCCAGCCTCTCACATCCGCCCCCTGTGTGCAAATATATCGATCAGCCATCGGACTTCTGAGTGAGACTATGCGATCTTAGACACAGCGGTTCTCCTCAGGCACTGAGGGCTCTCCATCTGCTAGGACTGACAGTGACTGACTCTGGTTTGCACGGAAAGCTGTTCCAACACTGGTGGTTTCCTAGCCACCCCCATTACCTTCTCCTCACACTACTTGTCCCTCACTTTGCAGTTATATGTGCTGTGCTGCAGCTAATCAGTAACTGGACGTGCGCAGTGCGGCTTTGGAGCATGCTCAGTGGCAAATAACTCCACTGTGACTCAGGTTATAATGGCCTCAATTTTATATTCTCATTCTTCAGAACTGTGCACGGACTCTGTACTTAGCAATAACTAGGGTGGGCCTTGGTGATGTTACAGCTATTATACCATCATGTAGCCGCCGCACGGGTAACCATTCGGTGGTTTAACCAGAAGTTCCAGTAAAGTCTCAGGAAGTGGTTCTCCTTCAGCCCCTGCCTGTACCCATGATACCGACTCTCAGTACCACGCAGCAGCAGTAGAGAATCTCGATGCTTGAAGCGGTTCCCAGCTTGTCTCGATTTCCTTCAATAACAAATAAGTCAAACGTTCTCATACACTGGAAAAGTGTTCTTTCGCTCTCTCTCGTCTTCCTTTGGGATCCTCTGCAATAGGATCAATGGACCTAATTCAGATCTGATAGACTGCACATGCGTTTACCCATGGATACCCATTGAGGAAATCCTGCTTTTTCCCCCTTCCCTAACCGTTTGCAAGGTGACTGACAGGAAGCCTGCCTATAACTGGCTGTGTAATGAGCGTGCTAAGAAAAATGCAGACGTACCACAATAAATGCAGGCGTGACTAGGGAAATCACAGGCGTACCCAAGCATTTTAGGGGAGGATGTGTGACATTAGCTCTAGCCTTGATCAGGCTGCTTTCATTGCAGCTGCCCAGTAAGTCCAGGGCTACTCAAAGCCTGTGGTCAGTGGGAAAATCATTTGATTCAAGAACGACTTATGAATGGATCTGGAGGTATTTGCACTGCTGCGAATAGATTCACAGCTGTACACATCTATTTGCAAGGTGGGATTTCACTCCAGCGGGGCGGCATTTACCGGAATACTGGCTGCTGCAAATTCACTAACGTGCGATCAGATCTGAATCAGGCCCAATGATTTCCATCACCAGTTATGCTGCTATACACACACATTGGCCCTTATTCAGATCTGATCGCAGTACAAATGTTTGGAAAATGGGCAAAACCATTTGCACTGCAGGTGGGGCAGATGTAACGTGCAGCGAGAGTTAAATTTGGGTGGGGGGTGTTGAAACTGAAATCTAAATTGCAGTGTAACAATAATGCAGCCAGTATTTACCCTGCACAGAAACAAAATAACTCACACAAATCTAACTCTCTCTCTGCACATGTTTCATCTGTACCACCTGCAGTGCACATGGTTTTGCCCATTTTACAAACAAATTTGTACTGCGACCAGATCTGAATAAAGGCCATTGTGATGAGCATGTGATTTGACCGAATGCTCTAAAGGGATATTACCCAACATCCTCAGACACCGGTTACATTCATATCAAAACTTTGCAGTTACAGAGAAACTCTAAATCTTTGGGTTCTGTCATTTACACATCAAGGATTTACTTTCCAAGGCAAAACATGACCTTTATTTAGAAAAATAGACATTTCCCGCACTGTACAGACCCCTCCGATTTTACAAAAAACACATAAAGAACGAGACACGAGGGAGACAAGTCCTAGGCTTCACCTGTGTCCACAACACGCAACAAAGGCCTGACACCATACTGACATGGACAGGAATACCACTGGGTAGAAAGGATCTGCCTACACTAGCAGATGGTCAGCAGATGGCTGTAATGCTGCGCACAGGAGACATTAAGGAAGGCGAATGCTCAATATAAATATTTCTATGTTTATTACCCCTTCAGTAAACTGTAGTGCACTGCTCCAGCCCAGTGTAATCCCAACTATTGGGTAATGTATCTCTGCAGAGCATTCTTCCCAGCCCATCTTGTACTACAAGCACCTCCAGGTCAGTGTCCTGTACATGATCATTCTGTGCTCTCTCAAATCACCTTGAAATCTGTAAAGGATGAATCACAGCAGATACAGAGAAGGCATATGGTCAGGAAAGCGTCTTTGTACGTCCACTGCATGGTCTCCTGTTGCGGATAGAATGCCGCAGTGCGAGACCCCGTACAGTTGTACTAATGCAAGAGGCAAAACTGTGCATATTTAGCGGCAGTAACAGAACACGGGATAAGGGTCTCCTCGCTCCTCTTAGTTCTCAATATTGGCCAGGAAGCGCTCAGCCCACCACTCATCAAGGTCGAGGGGAACAAAACCTGCAGAAAGTAAAAGAAGGTGGAGAAAAAAAATTGGAAGTGGTTACACCGGAGACAGTTTGACATTTAAACCAATACCAATTCTAATAATTCATTTTGAGAGAGATGCATCAAGAGAGAACATGGTAAAGGTGATCAAAGCAACTAATCAGCTTATGTCATTTTAAAGAATGTGCTTGGGAAGGGACAGAAACTGGTTACTTTGGGCAATTGCTCCACTTTATCTCTCTCCACAACTTGATCTCCACTTAGAACCTTATCACCAGGAATAAAACTTTCTTTTCCAACACATTAAGCTGCAATCTTACATTTACCCATTTGAATTTTTTAAGATACAGGGGCAGGAAGCCAGAATTAGAGGGCCGATTCATGCTGCACTGCAGGTGGGGCAGATGTAACATGTGCAGAGAGAGTTACATTGGGGGAGTATCTTCTGGCTGCTTTATTCTTGCACTGCAATTTGGATTTCAGTTTGAACACACCCCACCCAAATCTAGCTCTCTGCACATGTTACATCAGCCCCAACTGCAGTGCACATGGTTTTGTCTATTAGAGAAGGAGTTTGCTTTTGCAAACCAACTTGAATTAGGCCCTAAGTACGGACTTCTATAAATGCCACAAGAAGAATGACTCTGAACGTATGTACAAACGTCTCAGTGTCTATTACATTATGGGCTACCGCGGCTGCCAGCACGTGCTCAGTGACAGCCAGAGGATTCCATGATAGAAGCCATGCAGCAGCCTGGATAATCTACACAATAAAGGCTCTCCATAAAAGGTGATACCCCAGAGTACATATGTTTGCCATTGGTTAATAATTACATTTGTATGTTTTTTGACAAACTGTATTGTATAGAATGTAATGAAGGGTGAGAGGCACCGATTGCTTGTAAGTTGCATATCGTATCAATCATTTCCTCTGAAAAACACAATTATTCAGGTGCTGCTAATGACCTGACTAATAATAAGGGGCGCATTTATCAAGATCGCATTTTACAATGCGATCTGGGCGGAATATTACCGCCCAGGATCGCATTGTAAAATGCAATCAAATCGGGGCAATGTATCATTTTTAAGGGCGCAGGGACAGGGCTCCGATAGGAGCCCGTCCCTGCGAAGCCCTAACCCGGGAGGTCAGCGCATGCGCGGTTATGCGATGACCCCCGCCGACCCCTCGTACCGCACTGCCCGAGCCATAGGCTACAATGGGCTATCGCCATCCCAGAAAGGCGATAGCAGGGCTGCCCGATGTTAATACATCGGGCAGCTTCCCATCCTCCATAGAAACCTATGGGGGATGTGGCCGGGGGCCCTGCAGGGATCGGAGATCCCTGCTGCGGTCCCCCTTTGATACATTTAGGAGATAGTTAATATTTGCGGCTAAACCCCGAAAACGTGCGTTTTCGGGGATTTAGACGCAAATATAGTTTGATAAATGGGCCCCTAAATGAGAAAATAACAACCCTCAACTTTGTTCGCCAGAGGAATAAGAGTCGACACAGTTGCACATACTCCATAGCCCACGGGTGGTCAAGCCGGTCCCTGAGATCCACCAACAGGTCATGTTTTCCAGACCACCTCGCTGGTGCACAGGTGTAGTCATTACTAACGGTCACATGTTTAAAAAATCGTGCTGCATTCATTCCTAACTGACGCATTGGGGCCCGATTCAGACGGGATGTGAATTTGCAGCACATAGCATGATCGAACAACCACACATGTATGAGCCGTCCGCAGGCAGCGAGTGCAGGCTGACACCCTGCGGGCATTTGGAGGCATGCCACCAGCTGTATCTGGGTGTTCCCTGGCCACCAGAAGGGAGGGCCTCTGATGGCACCAGCGAGTCCTGGCTCACATAGCGCTGCGAGCAGGGTGGAGAATGATTTTCCCCTGTGCACAGCTGTTTTGGCATTCACAGCAGGGCACAGGGGTGGAGAAGTGCAAGGGGAAGGTGGGTGCGTGAGTTCGACAGTTTGAACACTCGCAGCCCAGAGAGCAAGGCCGAATCAGGCCCATTGTACAGATCCACAGGTGGAGGACTGGTTTGGCCACCCCGGCCCTAGCCCTTATGGTTTTCTCCATCACACACACAATGTTTATACAAAGTAACAAGGGTTACCTGCTCAATATACATTAAATGTGTCTATACTCTAGTTTTTAAAACATAATAGTGCACATAAGCATGTATGGAACCCCCACATGTACCCCGACACCCAAATCGGGGTCCAGTACACATTATGCCAGCTAACTGTATAAAGCTGTAGTTAGAAATAAGAATCATTACTGTGAGCTTGTACCGTTATGAGCAGGAGCTGGTGACTGATCTTGGTATTGCTGAGGACTGCACTCATCGAGTTCCGGTTTATCCAGCTGATGCTGCACCTCCTGCCAGGCTGGGGGGAAGCAGTAATAAAGGGTTAGCTACTATTAGGTTTGTCTGTAAAGGCCAGGTGTAAAGGTGCCCACGTACTGTGCGATCACCCAATGCGATTTGATCTTTTTAGTTTAAATCACACCGGGTTTATTTTCCCATTCGATACACGCACCCGTGTAGTCAATATCACAAGGAAAAATAGTATGTGCATGCGGGTGTTTTTTTTTTTTTTATTACATCACATAATATTATACTGTAGTCATTGGCATATATTCAATGCCGTGGGCGAGCGGTGACTGCGAGCACGACTTTTTGCTCGCAGTCACCGTTTACCCTGTCAGTATTCAACTGACCCCCCTCATTCGCAAATTCCCCCTCGCTCCGTTTTTTGAGCGAGGGGGAATTTGCGAATGTGCCTCCAAAAACTGCGAGAGCCGAGGCTAATTACAGCGGGTTTGCTGCACTAGCTGCGGCTCTCGCAGTTTAGGGAAATCCTCGCCGTTCTGTGACGGCGAGGATTCCCCCAGAACGTTGCATAGTGCGAGCGGCCGGCACGGGGGTTAATCTGCGAGGATCACTGGTTTTCTGTGATCCTCGCAGTTTAACCCCCTCGCCGGCCGCTCGCACCAGCATTGAATACCTCTAAAAATCTTGTGTAGTTCAAATTGCACAATGTGTACAGTCCAAATCGCATAGCACACATTGTATAGGCCCAAATCTACAGGCACCCTAGACGAAAACTTCAAAGCTCTATCCACTCACACACCACCCCCACCCACCCGACAATGCCACCTATACCCACTTTACAGACTATTTAGTGAAGGTGTGGAGGTGGAGTCTTAAGACCAGTACACACAGTGAGATATTGTCTAATGGTCAATTTTGACTAAGCGATTTTGTCAGCTGCCTAAAGTTTTCTGATGGTAGAGCCGGAAAATGGGGCTTCGCATTTGGCACCAAAAAGGATTTACATGTTGTATAACCTTCAGGGGGAATTAGTTTATGTGTGATCCTGTATCCAGAGTGTGGCACAACATTTGGCTTCTTTTATTTATTTATTTTTGGTGAAGGGGGCGTGTCTGACGACATAGGTTGACACGGACACCTTATATAAGTGTACCAGGTCCCGTCACATGACCCGCTGCTCTCAGCACACTATTATAATCTAACTCGATGCCCACTTGGATCATGTAGTAAGTACGAGTCGCTTTCAAAGAAAAAAAAAATAGCATGACTCATGTAGACTTTTTGCCATGTCGGCATTTTGACGGTCTGCCAATGGTTGTCGGTAAATTGACTTCCTCCCAAATAAGCCACACCACAATTTCAATGTAATCCCCAAACGATCTCCGGTGCATGTACGATATAGGGCAGTTACAGGACGATTACAATAGGCAGGGGATTACAATACAATCATTTTTAATCTAGTTGGATTATAGATTACAGTTTATCCATCATCATTCAAAGATCTCCTTGTTCTTTCACAATTCAGTAAGGACCAGTCAGATATAAGGGGCAACGTCCAACTCAGTTGTACAAAACATAAGAAAAACGACATAGGCCCTTATTCTGATTGACGCGTACTTTCCCGCATACTTTCGGATCGCGTATTTACGGCGTCTGCGCATGCGTGGAGAACGCCACGCGCATGTGCCACGCCTTGACTCCGTACCTGTTCGGCCAAATCCCGTACAAAACTGGTCACCGCAATCATTCGGGAAATATGGGCGTATTATGGGCGTCATGCGGAATGACACATGGGCGTAGTTTCAAAGTGGGCAAAACGGGGCGGAAACATGGGCGGACACGGGGGAGTACACTTATGTTGGGGGGCGTGCATTCGGATAGCACTCCGAATGCACGCGAACAAAAAGGGAAGAAATGTGCGGTGTCCAAAAGGCCACTATTGCTTTGCGGACACCACTCGTTCCTGCGGGAGGCGAACGGACCGCCTAATGACTACAAGCATTAACACCTGAACCCAATAAAATCGACTCCTTTACTCATTACTCACTAATAGGACGCTTGTCAGTGCTTTAATTGAAACCATTGCACTTCAATTGCTGTAAGGGTTAATGTGTGCAATGCATGTGTTAGGCATGCTTGTAAGGATATATTGGAATCTAATTGATTCCAATTCCAAATAAGCATTTTTTTATGAGGATAGGTAATTGAATAAGTGGGTCATGTGATGTATTGCAGAAGATACATAATAGTGGGTTGTTTGGCGTAAATACTCCGCTTACGTGCGGTAGCACCGCTTGGCTCCCGTTCGGATGCGGTATTCCCGAGCATACTCTGTAATACTCTGTAATACCGTGCAGAATCGGAGTGTTTCTCCCGCACACGCATGGTTTGTATGTCGTCCGTAAACACGCCCTGTTCTTAAAGAGTGAGTCCGTCCGAATGCGGAGGACACGTGGGCGTTTCTACGGACGATGGCCGCACGCGGCAGAACACCGTGGCGTGCGGACCGCTCCGTAAGAATGCGGGAATATCCGCACCGATCAGAATAAGGGCCATAATGAGGATTTCCCTCTATGAGTAAAGAGTCTACATGATGGTGTCATGGAAGGTTTCAAACATCTCTGTTCCATTACATGACAATTGGAATGTGCATCACCATTTATATCTGGACATCCCATCAGATAACAAACAAAAATAAGCAAACAATTTATTTATTTATTTCTGTATTTTTGCTATGGTTAAATTTAAGAATGAAGTCAGGAAAGGCTGGCCCCAGGAGCTAGCAATCAATGAGCAGCACGTTCATGCCATATTTTCTAGCACAGTTCTGATCTGCAGCCACCATTAACCAATCCCTGACAATTTAATATACTGGTGGAATACAGCATGGCCAAACTGTGGCCTTCCAGCTGTATGAAACTACACATCCCAGCATGCCTTACCACAGTTCTAGCATTCCCTAATAGCCAAACTGTGGCAAGGCATGATGGGACTTGTAGTTTCACAACATTAGCCATAGTTTGGCCATACCTGTACTACAGATAAAGCCAGAGTATAAGGGAAAGGGGGAGGACACACTCTTACCCTGATATACAAAGCGGACGTTCTCCTCGTGCGCTGGTGTGTAAATCTCGTCCTCTGCAGGAGGGCTGACTGCTGGGGTGCGCTTTCCGTTCACACGATTGAACACTAGTTTTGGAGTAGAATGGCTGCGCAGAAGGAGAAGGATAGATACATATAGTAAATCACTACAGCACCACGGACAGCATGCAGACCCGCTCCCCTGGACTCAGGAATAATAGATTTCTGAAATGGTCTCCACAACATAAGCATGTATTTATAACATTCTCCCCGTGCTTGCATGGGTTTCCTCCGGGTACTCTGGTTTCCTCCCAAAATCCAAAAATATACTGGTAGGTCAAAGCTGCCTACCCTCCTGCATTCTGCAGGAGACTCCCTGAAATAGCAGCAATCTCCCTCTCTCCCTCATTAGTCTAGCAATCTCCCTCATGTCACCTAGCCCACATTACACTGTTACAGTACATTGAATTATCAGCACCATTTCCCAGCACTTTAGCAAGTATAGTATCTCTTACTAACTGCTTTGGGGATCATCAACATTTGGATATAAGTCATTTTAAAAGATTCCTCTCAGATATAGCAGCACATACCCACGCTTCTAGGTGCTACATTCACAACATCTATTCACAATCTTTCCATATATGGAACTAGACACACCCTTTGGGTGGAGCATGACACGCCCCCTCAATGGGGCGGTGTGCAAAATTCTATTACCATCTATAATCTCCCTGAAACTAGTTTTCAAAAGTAGGCAAGTATGTGGTAGGTTAATTGGCTACCAACAAAAGTTTACTTTAGAATGTCTGTGTGTGCGTGTATAAGTGGTAAGGAATATAGATTGTAAGCTCCTCTGGGGCAGGGACTGATGTGAATGTTCAAATATTCTCTGTACAGCGCTGCGGAATATGTGTGCGCTATATAAATAACTGGTAATAAATAACATATGTGGCTCCATCACATTGACATGCTCTCTCAGGAAATGTATCAAGCCATAGCAAGAGCGAAAGTGGAGACGATCCCCATGGTAGCCAATCAGCTTCTGCCATTTATCTATTGCAGTCTATAAAATGAAAGTGAGGAGCCGATTGGTTGATATGTGCAACGGTTCCCTGTAATCTCTTTCACAAGTTTGATACATCTCACCCAATAATCTCTCTATGATAATAAGGTCACGTGCCTAGGATTCCGGTTGTATAAATGGAGATATAGTGTGCTCATTAAGGGGGGTATTCAATCCCGGGTCACGGCTGTCAGCCAGGCAGCCGTGACCCTGGCCTGTTTTCGTTTTGTTCGACCACAGATTGACAAGCGCGATTCAATGTCACACTTCGCGATAGCTTGCCCGTGCTGCACCCCTTCAGTGGAACAGACTTTGCCCGTGCTGCACCCCTTCAGTGGAACGCACTCCCTCGCTCCATTAGACTCTCCCCGACCTTGCAAAGCTTCAAACGAGCACTGAAAACTCACCTATTTATCAAAGCGTACCCTTCCACTGCATAAACCAGCTGGTTCTCCGACCCCTTGCCTGTTTCCTGTTTACATCCTGCTATCTAACCACCACCCCCTCGCTTGCACCTCTTGTAATCTGTCTGTCTCCCCTTCCTACTAGATTGTAAGCTCCTCCGAGTAGGGCCCTCTTCCCTCCTGTTGTCAAAGCCCACTTCTCTTCACATTTCACTCACAGCTCTCCTTTACTCCAACACTCAGTGACCATCTTCATACTCATCTCCATCATTGGCCTCAAGCCTCTAGTTGTATGTTGATTGGGTCCTCACTACTTACATTTAAGCTGTAATGTGTATTGAACTGTGGTGCTCTTTATTTGTACTGTATTTTTGTTATTTATTCAATGTTATGCCAAGTTTTTGTCTCCCTGTATTGTTCCTTTGTACGGCGCTGCGAAACACTTGTGGCGCCTTATAAATAAAATAATAATAATAATAATAATAATAATAGCTGAAAAGGGGGTGTGTCTGCGTAAACGGCCATGGATTGTCGATATTCGGCCACGATCGCGACAATTCATGGCAGAAATCGACAAAACGGGCCCGACTGCTAAAAGCAGATATCCCAAATTAATTGTGATGGTCCAGAAAATTCAATAAGCTCAACGTGTTTCCCCCGGATGTTCTCTGTCCAGGTGGTGCTCCTGAGGAAGCCGGACAGAGAACATCTGGGGAAACGCGTTGAGCTTATTGAAAACGAGTTGATTCATCCATCAGGCTACTAAGTGACCTGTCCATCCTCCCACTGACGTCCACAATTTTCCTGACTTTTCTGGACCATCACAATTAATTTGGGGTACTTGTGTACAATCACGGCTCCCACGATGTCCATCGCATAGTAAAAAAATCGAATCGCATGCGCTTTTTAACAGAAATGCATCCAAATGCATTGAAATTAGTATCAAACATGTTCAATGGCCCCCAAATGTCATTTTTTAGGCTGTACCACCCCCACTATCAATGCGAACCCGAAGCGTGGCGAGCGCAGCGAGCCCGCGAGGGGCGGTGGGACACGTCCTACGACCTTTTCATACCCCCACTATCCATGTCGGTGTGGAGTTGAGAATAGAAAGCGTGGCGAGCGCAGCGAGCCACCGAGCCCGAAGCGTGGCGAGGCCCGCGAGGGGACACGGATACCTTCACAGGTATCCGCGTCCCCTCGCAGGCTTCACAGGTGTCGCTGAGCTCGCCACGCTTCGGGTTCGCGTTGATAATGTCAAAAATTTGGATGCATTTCTGTTAAAAAGCGCATGCGATGCGATTTTTAAAAAAAATGCTTAAAACTGCAAAAATCGCATTCCACTACATTTGGCCTGCGATGGGAGCCGTGAAAGTACACAAGTACCAATTTGGAATATCTGCATTATTCCTAACCGTTCCAGCATCCAAGGAGAAGACGCCTAATAGGGAGGTTTGAGCCCTCAATAAGGGAACTCCAGGACTCTGCCACCACCTTTTTCTGGCCTACAAACTTTACCAGAAAACATCGGATGGTAATATACACTATCATACCATTAATCATCTACAAACAAGCCATTATACATGGAGCTCCCAACCACATATTCAATATCCCTGTGATATATTCATTGCTCATCACCATTATACATGTTTTTTATATTTACATTTTTATGTGTATGTAATTTTGCCTTATCTATGTATATGTAATCATTAAATTACTTTTTTTAAATTGAGAACCGTCTTGTCTACATATTGGTACAGCCAGCGCTGGCACATTTCCTATTTTGTATTTCAGCATCTTTTGGGTCTCACAACCCAGTGCCAGCAGCTGTTGATAGCGCCTTGGTTTCTTCTGATCACCTAGTGTGTATTGGGGCTTTACTCTATGGCAGGTGCAATTTGTGCACATATGGACACAGTCGCTGAAAGCAATAAGTTTGCGTCTAGTTAGCCAACCCCGGAAACGGGCACCAGCAGCTTCTGCTGATTAAAGTTATATGCAGCATGCCTATATTCTGTGTGTGAGTGAGGCTGTATCTGCATATGAAATAGTGTATTCATGCAGGTACAGTCGCACACAGAATATAGACATGCTGCATATCATTTTAATCATCGGAAGCTCTTTGAGCGTCCTGGTCACATAATATGCAAAGAAGATGAATTTTAAGCAAAAAAGGTGCCCAATGTTAGCAGAGCTGGCCGGGGGCTGCATGGTGTATTGAGGCAAGATGTATGAGGAAACATCTGTATCCAAGCAGAGGCAGAGGTCACAGTGTTAGTGGGTGTGCGAGTGCTGTGTGCAAGTGGGTTGGTTGTGCAATAGTGTTGGGCATATGTGTAAGGGGCATATGTGTGCCGTGTATAAATGCATGAATCATGTGCGACATATGTGTAAGGGACATAACGTTTGTCATTATGTGTAGAAGGGTATTAATAAAGGTTGGCATAATGTGTAATGCGCATTAAGTTTATAAGGACATTAATAATGTAGTGTATGTCATGTAAGGGGCATTAATGTGTGGTATTATGTGTATAAAGGCATTACTAATGTGTGGCATTATGTGTATAAGGTGCTGTACTGTATGGTGTAACATATAGAATGGGCACTACTGTGTGGTCTAATGTGAAAAAAGAGCAATTCAGTGTGATGTAATGTGAATAATGGGCACTACTGTGAGAAGTAAAGTATATATAAGGTTAAGTGGTACTACTAAGTGATGTAACGTGAATAAGGGACACTATCGCATGATATAATGTGAATGAAGTTGCACTAATGTGTGGCATAATTTGAATTGGGGGTACTATTGTGTGGCCATGCCCCTTCCCAGCGAGAACCCACCCCTTTTTGGGATGCGCGCCAAATGTGCACACGGTTTCTATTTAAAATACAGAGGGTAGGAGCACCAAAATGATGACTGCTGTGATGACTGATGATGGTGCTGGGAATGGGGAGCAGGGTCAGAGGCGGAACTACTGGCAGTGCTAGGGGGCACTAGACAAAATCTTGCCTAGGGCATCATATTGGCTAGGACCGGCTCTGATGCCCACCAAAACCACATGTGCAGAGAGCCTCGGAAACATGCTTGTGTCGGACATCGCCGAGCAGCCCCGTCTGCCACACCGGGTCATATGAGAACCTTCTAGTGTCGGGTGTATTATCTGGTTCTCTTTTTTTGCTGAAAATTCATCTCAGTCGCAACACAATTCTACTAGGGCACGACTGACAATAAAGGAAATGACCAACATTAGAGAGATGCCCGGGACTTGGTAACTCACTCACGTGGGCATCTCGCTCTGAATTATTTGACACTGAGCAGAGAACAGAAACTATATATTATCCTAGCATTCCCTAATGCCCAATTGAAGTGGAAGTATTAATTCCTTCCTCTTTATAATATAACATCTGCGGTAGATGTGGTAGGATGCAACATAATGATGCCATATCCTACCACATTGTACCAACAGAGTCTCTCCTAAATACGTCACATGGCATTATCTGTGGCATCAGCCCACCAATCACGCACATATGCGGTAGTGTAAATGCCCTATTAATCATTGTAAGTCTTGTATGTATGTATACATAAGGACTCACACTGACCAGGCAAACACAGATATAAGGCAGCCTTCCTGATAGGGCCGCAGTCATGTAGTCAGCACTCGGGAAGCTGGTCACTTATCACTGTGGCTGTTGTAGGCTTGGGGTACAGGTGATCCAGGCAGCTTAATCTGGTTCTAGGGGAGAGTGAGGGAAAGCAAGAGTATTGGTCCTAGAGCCTGTTAGCAAGGCTGCAATTTTGGCAGATGGACAAAACCATGATGGACAAAAGCATGCTGATGCCCATGTAGGGCATCAGTGGGGGAGCAGGGCCATGCTGCGTTAAGCCCTCATTCGGAGATGGTAGAAATAGACTGTGTAGTACAGTCTGGGTGAAATGTAATAGGATGAGAGATTCAGAAAGTGACATTTTGTAAGAAAGTCTTTTAAAGCGGCAATCATTTACACTTAAAAATCAAACTGGTTTTGCAGTGTAAATGATTGCCACTTTAAAAAAAAACTGGAGATTCCTTACCAAATCTCTCACTTTCTGAAGCTCTCCTCCGATTACATTTCCCCCTTTATTTGTAATTTAGATTCCGATGCCGCAGGGCAGCACATCGGAATCATCAACACAAAGTGCTATTATCATTGTCTTGCTATCGATTTTGAAAATATTGTAAAAATCGCTAACCCAAATCGCACCGTGTGTACACAATTTTATTATTTTAACGCCCGGAAAAAATATTATGGGCGGTATTCAATGAGCCTGATTCGCCATGTTTTTACGGCGAATTTGTCCTGTTTGGCGAATTTTTGACTAAAACGGTGAATCACCCTATTCAATGACAACATGGCGAATACATTTGAAGGTTTTTTCGCCATGATTCACCGAGTAGCAATCGCTATCTTTTTATGGAGAAGTGGAATGTGAACTTTTAAAATAAAGTGTTTTGTTTTTTACATTTGGTGTCAAAACATCAGGAATTTTATTCTGAGGAGGGGCATGCTATTTTTATTCATGTGCTGTAAGCACATGAATATATATTTAATATATATTTAATATATTTTTTTTACACAGCAGCCAGCAGGGGGCGCCGGAGCCGAGCCGCTCATTAGATATTCATATATTCACTGCACCCGATCGTTACGATCGGGTGTAGTGAATATACGGTCCCCTGCTGGCACCCCCGGGGGGCAGCCTGTGCTGCCTGGCACCCGGGGAGCCCACCTCCAGTAGCGCACGCAGGGGGGGTTTCTGAGTACCCAGATACCCCCCTAGGAATCTGAGAGCCCTAGTCTGAAAGCTGAGGGTCCCCTCTTTCCAAGGGTACAATAATTTAAAAAAAATTAAATTAAATTAAAAAATCAGCCCTGAGGAACCGGAGATATCTGACTTCAAAGGAGTGGTCCCCATCCAAGCCTGTTAATTGCTCTTCCCAGTCAGATATTTCAGCTTTTGTCTGACTTACAGTTTTTCTGAGGGTATATTCCAAAAGCTGGGACTCTTCCCCTTTGAACGACACTAGAAGCTTGTCTCTACTGTTCCCAGAACCAGAGATATCAACCTTCCAGCAGCTGGTTACTGCTCCAGCTCCACACACCTGGTATGTAGTTTTATATACTCGTTAGCAGATTACTCTGCCTCCTAAACTCTGATCCCCTAGTCCCCAATACCATTTGGTAGGTGGCATTCTCTAATTATTAATTCCATTAAAAGCTAAGAAATCTAGTTCCATGAACTGGAGATATCTGCAGTCAAGCAAGCTGTCCTCCCACCAGAAAATTCGGAATAATAAGCCCACTCCACTATACACCCCTCCTCTGTATATTAAACATCCTCTACCACCCTGGAAGTTATGCATCAGGGCCCCTTCATTCAGCCCAATGCCCCCTTCTACCACCCCATCTCCCACCATCTGTGCAGTAAAGGGGTAATTAGTGGAAATTACTGATCTAGGTTACATGCTGAGCGGTTGATATAATACCCCCTACCACCTGCGGGACATCAAAGCTTCCGCTCATAGCACCCCCTACCGCTGGAGGATCGGTAAGGGCCCCAATACATTGCTATGCCCAGGGGTCTACACTGCTGTTAAATATATATATATATATATATAAATATTATTATTATTTATATACATTTAGTCTATCTATAATACTTTAACTGACTCGGCATATACTGGGTCACCTAAGTGTCCATCTCCGTGCTTTGCTCCGCCCCTCTCTGGAAACCCCCTTCTGAAAATCCTGCGTTTGCCCCTGACCTCCCCTCCACAAACGCTCTGGGGCAGGCAGAGAGACTTCCATCACTCTGCCTGCCACCGTCCTCAGGCTCCCTGCGGCGTTCGCCGCAGGAGCTCATATTTGCCGGTCAGGGGCAGCGAGCCCCTGACTCGTTGAATACCGGAGCCGGCGAGGCTCCGGAACGTGGCGAATGTGCAGCGAATCCTAAAAAGGATTCGCTGCACCTCGCTGGTATTCTCATTGAATACCGCCCTATATATTGATGTGTACACAGTGCTCTCTGTAACACGGGGTGACTAATAACACATCAATAACAGGGATAACTAATAGATCAGCAACAGTCTGACACTAAGGGGGACATTTACTAACATGGGAGTTCTATGTCACATGGGATGTTGCTATGGGCAACCAATCATATACTATCTATTATCTTATAATCTAGGTGCTAAATAAATAATAATTCGATTCGGATTCGTTACTCATAGCAACATGTGGAACATAACTCCCATCTTAGTACATTTTCACCTAAGTGACTGTTGCATTGTATCTTCATACTAGACTGTCTGGAAGAGACGCCCAAACCAGACACATTATATACAGCAGTTGTGAATTATAACAGCATAAAAAGGTGCATACACACTGGGCGATTTTTGCCCATCTAAGCAATTTTTCCCAGGGGTGGACGGCTTTCCATAGCAGGACACTATGGAAAACCATCCACCCCGTCACTCATCTGCTGGTAATATGAGCAGATGAGCGGTGGTGATGAGGAGCACGTATATCTGCGCTCGTCGCCGGGTGGTACACACAGGGCGGCTTTCAGCTCAGAATCACCCAGTGTGTATGGGCCTATAGACTGCAAATATTACCATCAGAGACAGATCCTGCTGGTGTCTGACATTTCCCAATAATATGTTGCAGTTTGAGATCATAATTTGCCAGCCAATATAAAGAGATCCTCCCTCATCAGTCCCTTTATCTCCAAATACTAAAATACTCCAAATCTGGGGATCTGACATAAGACAAATCAGGAGATCTCATCCAGGACCCAGATCTATAATGTTCCTCATCCCACTATAGGGAGAGGTAATGTACGTTACCGTACTAGCAGCAGAGATCATCCAGGACCCAGATCTATAATGTTCCTCATCCCACTATAGGGAGAGGTAATGTACATTACCGTACTAGCAGCAGATCTCATCCAGGACCCAGATGTATAATGTTCCTCATCCCACTATAGGGAGAGGTAATGTACGTTACCGTACTAGCAGCAGATCTCATCCAGGACACAGATCTATAATGTTCCTCATCCCACTATAGGGAGAGGTAATGTACGTTACCGTACTAGCAGCGGATCTCATCCAGGACCCAGATGTATAATGTTCCTCATCCCACTATAGGGAGAGGTAATGTACATTACCGTACTAGCAGCAGATCTCATCCAGGACACAGATCTATAATGTTCCTCATCCCACTATAGGGAGAGGTAATGTACGTTACCGTACTAGCAGCAGATCTCACCCAGGACCCAGATGTATAATGTTCCTCATCCCACTATAGGGAGAGGTAATGTATGTTACCGTACTAGCAGCAGATCTCATCCAGGACCCAGATGTATAATGTTCCTCATCCCACTATAGGGAGAGGTAATGTATGTTACCGTACTAGCAGCAGATCTCATCCAGGACCCAGATCTATAATGTTCCTCATCCCACTATAGGGAGAGGTAATGTACGTTACCGTACTAGCAGCGGATCTCATCCAGGACACTGATGTATAATGTTCCTCATCCCACTATAGGGAGAGGTAATGTACGTTACTGTACTAGCGGCGGATCTCATCCAGGACCCAGATGTATAATGTTCCTCATCCCACTATAGGGAGAGGTAATGTACATTACGTACTAGCGGCAGATCTCATCCAGGACCCAGATCTATAATGTTCCTCATCCCACTATAGGGAGAGGTAATGTACGTTACCGTACTAGCAGCGGATCTCATCCAGGACCCAGATCTATAATGTTCCTCATCCCACTATAGGGAGAGGTAATGTACGTTACCGTACTAGCAGCAGATATCATCCAGGACCCAGATGTATAATGTTCCTCATCCCACTATAGGGAGAGGTAATGTACGTTACCGTACTAGCAGCGGATCTCATCCAGGACCCAGATGTATAATGTTCCTCATCCCACTATAGGGAGAGGTAATGTACATTACGTACTAGCAGCAGATCTCATCCAGGACACTGATGTATAATGTTCCTCATCCCACTATAGGGAGAGGTAATGTACGTTACCGTACTAGCAGCAGATATCATCCAGGACACAGATGTATAATGTTCCTCATCCCACTATAGGGAGAGGTAATGTACGTTACCGTACTAGCAGCAGATAAGAAAGTTGTTATCGTGCAACTCGGAATTCGACCACGTCCCTGGTGGTCAGGTTTGCACGAGTGTTACTCGCCGGGCGGAGGGCGTGCATGGGACGGACACAGGGGACCCTGAATGTTCTGGGCATGCCCAGAAAACCAGTCGGTGCACCCAGAAAACCGCTGGGCAGACCCCTGCAAACACAGGTATGCCGATGCCTGCTTGGGGCAGGTGGCTGATGTCACACGATGTCAGTGCCCACCCCGAATTCGGCCATCTGCTGCCAAAATAATAGTCATTAGACCGACTTTTATTCACAAAGGGAAAGAAAAATGATTTGATGCTGAGAGACCAATCGAATCATTTATCACCCGTGCAGACGCATACGAGGGATGTGTGAGCGTGTACCTGCTCGCTAGGCTGCACATGTACACAGCTTAGTGCACAGCTCTGAATCAGGTCCATTGCCTCTGCTGACTATCACTATACTTTCTGAGCACATTATATATGTGCGTGTAAAAAAAAAAGACAAAAGGGGGGAAATTTACAAAGATGTGTATTCTGCTTCACATGTGATGTTGCTATGGGCAACTAATCAGAATCTACTTATTTATTTAGCACCATCTAGAAGATAGTAGACAGGATCTGATTGGTTGCCCATAGCAACATCACATGTGAAGTAGAATACACATCTTAGTAAATTTCCCCCCACAGTGTTTTATTAACATTTATTATAAGTGGAGTCTGAATACATCTAATAGTACAGGGCACCCGCACCATACAATTCTACTCTCTTCTTTTGTTTTCTATATACTGGATTGTCCAAGTGCAGCATCTCCACAGAGACAAATCAACAAGATTTACAGGGCTGGTATAAAAGGGGTAGAATTCCCCATTGGCCACTCATTACTCCCTACAGATGTACCCATGCCGGATGTTGCCACGATTCGTTAACGTACATCAGGACAGGCCAACCTGTGGCTCTCCAGATGTTGTGAAACTACAAATCCCAGCTTTGAAAAAGTCTCTGGTTGTCCAGGAGAGGAAGCGCATTGCTCCACATCCGCCAGTCTCCGGCCTAGACTTGTTCCTGACTTCTGCCCTTACTATCTTCCACTTTGCCACTCCTAGTTCCGCCCGGATCACCGCTCTCACCACTGCCGTGCACGCTGATTCCCGGAGCCGCACGTGATCGCCTCCCACAGTGTGGAACCCCACGGCATCAGACTTCCATCTGCCTTGCGGAGGTGCCGCTATCATACCCTCAATGACAGTGAGTTGATGCATCTATACCCAAACTTGAAAGGTTTCACCCGGGACTCCTGTATATGGGTGTACAATTAACCTGACCTCTCCTGCTTACACTAACACGCAGGTACAGCAGCTTATTACAGATTCGCCAACTGCCTGTATGGAACCTATTGCATGTCAGCCTACTTGCTAAACCAGGCTTTTATTTGGCTTCACAATTGCTTTGCTGCTTTTGGCTACTAACTGTTTGCTACACCCAGCGGCTTATTCTAAGTGGATTGCACCTCCATTTATTCCATATATATCTTGAAAAAGGTCCCAGAGGCGGACCGAAATGTCGATGCCCATCACTGTTTGCCATGCTGCCTGATTAAAACCCCACTGTTTGATCAATTACAAGACTGGTGAGTGACTCCATCTATTTCTACTATATATATATATATATATATATATATATATATATATATATATATATATATATATATATATATATACACACACATACACACACACACACACACACACACACACATACATACATAGATACATACATACACACACACACACACACACACTCCAGCTGGGACGCATGCATTAAGTCAGGAATTCAGTCAAGTCTTATTAACATTTACAGTTTTAAATACCTTATTGCTTGCTAAAACATTGTACATTATAT
This sequence comes from Crinia signifera, assembly GCF_055691185.1. Taxonomy (NCBI): domain Eukaryota; kingdom Metazoa; phylum Chordata; class Amphibia; order Anura; family Myobatrachidae; genus Crinia; species Crinia signifera. The sequence continues at coordinate 49,956,623 of NC_139223.1, forward strand.
GTTTGTTTGTCTATCATACCCCAATTTCTGTTTTTTACCTTCCTATACGGTTTAGATTATTATTTCTTTATATAACCTTCTTACCTTAAGTACAGCGTGTCCTCCATCATTGTGCTCAGTGTGATATTATTATTCTTTTTCTATACTAATTTACTACCTTATTGACAGCACGGTGTGTACCACACAAAAAATACAAATCCCAGCATGCCTTGCCACAGCCCACAGTTTTAACACTCCCTTATAGCAAAACTGTGGCAAGGCATGAAGGGATTTGTAGTTTGACAGCATCTGGAGAGCCACAGGTTGGCCAGGCCCATACTTCCCAACTTTGGCAGTTTAGCAGGCGGGACGCTGCGGCTGTGTGCCGCAGGCGCGGCAAAATTTTCGGGGGGGGGGGGGTTGGGGGCGGCCTGATTTGGGGGCGTGGCCTATACTCGCGGCTCTCTCGTGAGGCCACGCCCCCATTTTGCCGCTATGGGGGCATGACCCAGAGGCTCTGTGAGCCTCTAGCCATGCCCCCAGCCCCCTGGCTGCGGGAATAGACGCTGTGCGCAGTTTATTCCCCGCTGCTTAGCAGCCGACAGGGGGGACTCCCAACAGCCCCCCCACACCACGGGACACTGCCGCCCGCGGGTAGGACTGATAATCGGGACTGTCCCGATAAAATCGGGACTGTTGGGAGGTATGCAGGCCTGAAATACATTGTGGCAGTGACTACATGTGCCAGGGTGCCAAACACATAACAGCTCTGAATTTTCTATATCTCACCTACTAAAACCATTTTGTATCAGTCTGCTGACCTACAGCTTCCCACGCCATAGCCACATGTACACATTACAAATCTATGGGGGTAGGAGAGTGATCAAGTGAAGAGAGATAGAGGATCTATTAGTATTACTAAATAATAACACATTTGTAAAACTGGGGATTTTTTCCTGTACATCCAGCAGGGTAAGACCCTTCTTGTAGGCAATATACGGTATACATAAAAGTGACACTGTTATGGCCCCCATACATTAGTCCGACTTGTCCTAAGGACAAGTCGGACCTGATTTCCCCTGCAGCTCCCCGGGAGGGGGACACACGATTAGGCACTTGATGTGCCAAGGTTTGCATATGATAAATCGCATGGATTTATCATATGCGGTCCCCGGGGAGCTGCAGGAGGAGGGAGCCATGCGGGGGGGGGAGAGGTCTCAGCCAATCAATGGCTTGCTAGTCATCTGTATGGGCTTTTTTCTTTTCTCAAGTTAGTGTGTTCCTCCGCTGCCCGGCAGCCAGCGTCATCCTCCCTGCCCATCGCACTGCTCCCGCTGTCACCCTCCTCCTGCCCGGCTCCCTATGCAGCCTCCCCCTGCTCGGCTCTCTATAGCCGGCATCCCCCGCCCGCTGTCATCCCCCGCACGGCTCCAGGGCTGGGCTGCACATAAGATTTAGCAAATCTTATGTGCAGCCCGTCCGACCTCCCGACCCCGATCTGATGCACACGGGAACGCGCATCGGATAGGACGGGGTGTCTGCATGTGCGATTTGGGCCGATTTCACGGCCCGATTCATCCGAATCGGGTGAAATCGTGCCCAAATTGCATAGTGTATTGGGGCCTTAAGAAATGAAATAATCCTATTACCATTTGTTAAGGAAAATTACATTAACACATTATTTGTATTGCTTTACACATTCACTTTAATAGTCCCAAGGAGAGATTTATGAAACTTTAGAGAAATAAATTGTCAAACTATAAAATACATCAGCTGCTAACTGCCATATTACAGGCTCTGTTTGAAAAAGGACAGTTATAAACTGGTTGGTTATCGCTTGCCACTTTATCTTTATCCCGAAATCAGATTCTAGATGTCATTATGACATCTCAATAGAGCTTTGGAACATAAGATGGGATAGGCTGAAACAGAATCTTTAGAAAGGTAGTTATTGGAGAAGAAGGATTACAATTTTTCTTATCTGGAGAAAAGTGTTTTCTGTAATCATTTGTGATAATTAATATTATTACCAACAACAACAACACATATAGTAGCACCAATGGAAGGTAAGTGAACTTTTTTTTTTACAAATACAGTACATACATACATACACATATATATATCTTTAGAACAGGTTACAATACACAGCTTACAACAAAACAAAAAATGACAGCACCGCATCAGTCATAAATGGGGTGGTAATTCTAACTAAATATATTGTACAAGAATAGAATAGGGGTAAAGTGTTTTTCTATCAGCTGTTTACTTACCCATGGCTACATGTGAGTTATATGGTGATAATAAAGTTATTGTCCCTTATCCTACACAATAGTACTTTACTGTATACACGTTACATCTCATAGTAGTGCCCCTTATTCACGTTACATCACACAGTACGAACCATTATTCACATTACACAACACAGTATATCCTTTACACATAACGGAACACAGTAGTGCACCTTATACACATAGGGGGACATTTACTAATATGAATTCGTAAAAAATAGGTGTATTCGTAGGCAGAAATACACCTATTTTTTTTTACACATTTGTATTTTCGGGATTTACTATCCCGAAAATACAGCAATTCGTATTCCTAAAGATGGCACATTCGTATTTGTATGTACAAATACGAATGTCTACACCATCGATAGGATACGACAGGAATCACCATTCAAAAGAATGGTGGTTCCTGATTTACTAAGCAGTCGTATTGATAATACGGCTGCTAATTGGCATGAAACAGCCACGAAAATACGGCAGGAAAATACACCTTGATTTCCCTGTCGTATTTACTTTAAGCCTGCACGGATCAGTCAGATCCATGCAGGCTTTAGTGTAAAAAAAAAAAAATAGAAAAATAAATATATATATATATATATATATATATATATATATATATAAAAAAAAAAAAAGGCCTGGCTCCTTCAGCCTGGTGCTGGTTACAGCTGTGGGGGGGACCCCACGCTGTTTTTGTATTAATTTTTTCTATTTTTTGCAGACTTTTTTGCAAATTCGTATTAGCGGCCGTAGATATGTGCAGCTAATACGAATTACTACGACATCGGAGGGTTACAAAGACTTTGCATACGGCTGAAACAGTCGTATGCAGTCGTAGGAAAAATACTAATATGAATTTCTAGGGAATCCATATTCGTAAATTTCCCCCACCATGCCACACAGTAAGGTGCGGCATAAGGTGTACAAGGGCATTACTAAGGTGTAAAACCTTAGTAATACCCTTGTACACCTTATGCCGCACATTATTGATCCTTACACATTATGCCACACATTCCTAATGCCCCATATAGTGCCACACAGTAATGTGACAGAAACTTTGAGATATTTCATATACCTCTCTTTTCTGTGAGTAATTTCATGTTCCCCACTACACTTTCCATCATTTTTAATTTGTCCCCTTATAATTAGTTAATATACCACCCCCCTCCCCCTCTTTTTAAAATGAATTCCCGGGTGCTGACCATTGAAGCTAAGCCAGCCCTAGGCATGTGAAGCATGCCCCTATATTCCAAATGGCCTGGGTATTTTCCTAGTTTCCTTATGCCTGTGGCCATCTCTAAGTTGGTAAGTACTAAGTAGTAGGAACATTTACAGGGACATATATTTCCCAGGGTAAATGTAGGAGTGTTCCTAGAAATGAGGGCTGTATAAGAGATTAGCTAGGGTGTGGTATGGCAGATTGCGGATGTTTGTACCATATCGACTAATACAGGCCTGGCCAACTTGGGGCTCTCCAGATGTGGAAAATTACACATCCCAGCATGCTTTGCCACAGTTCTAGCATTCTATAATAGCAAAACTGTTGCAAGATATGCTGTGACTTGTAGTTTCACAACAGCTGGAGGGCCACAGGTTGACCAGGCCTGCTCTAATGCCATAATTTGGGTAATGACTTTATGAATGCCACCTAATTGTGAGGGCGGGATATGCATAACACGGTTTGTTTGATGGTTATTGGGTGGGCCATAGCCAGTGAGATGTGGGATTGGGGAGGGAATGTGATAGGCTGCTTCTTCCCATTGTAATATTCCTAAAGGTTTATATGTCTTTGCTTCACAGGTGCAGTAACAGCAGGCATTCCAGCAGTAACACCATCTGCTGAAGAAGTATTACAGGCCCAAAACATACTGGCCCAGTATGGAGACATCATCCCACCAGCCCCCATTAGTAGTAGTACGTATGGTGAGTAGTAATATTACATTTGTATTTATTAGGAGTAAGAAGTAGTTTGTAGTGTTCCCTCGTGGCCGACATCAGCAAGTGTGTATTTACTTGCCGCCCCCCCAAACAACTCTGTTCTATAAATGTTTATACAAATACATTGCTATATATAACTTGGCTGTAAATTAAATGCATATATTAACCAAATGTGTTTTTCTTGAACAGAAGACAAACTTCTAGAATGTATCTTCTATGGCATCATACCATCACTAATATTGCTTGTAGTGATAATGATTTGCATTTGGTAAGTTAATAATATTATACAGATCCTGTTACTGCATTATTGCCTAACTATTATTTACTATATTATCATTAAAGGCATCACTAGGGGGTTGCGGACTACATCCCATTGTCACCCTTCCAGGGGGTGTTTCCGACACTCGGAGCAAGCGGTCCACCTCTCTTTTATACACAGGAAACAGTGCAGTTACATTTTGGTGGGATCTCTTGGACCTAGTATTAATGGTTGGCTTGGAGGGTTCTCCTTCCAGGAATACAATTATTATCTCTAACTAACTTTTCCTTATTTTTTTACAGCAAACGAAAAAAGAAACGTGATAAAGGTAACAATAGTTAGATATTGGATATACATAATAACACCACAGGACTGTCCAGTGGAGGATTTTACCCCCAGACAATGTGCCACTGTGCTCAGTGTTAGTAAAAGACAGATGCAGTTCACCAGTCCAGGCTGTGATAGGCAGAGAGCTGGCTTCATCTTGGAAGCCACTCCCTGCCTTACAGTGCAGTCCTAGCTGGCTTTTATGGGCTGCAGTCATTGCAGTCCATAGAAACTCCGTGTTTGCACATGCTGTTGAATGCTGGAAGCACTCCAGAGGATCAATACCAATCCCTAAGCAGCGGTCGTTTGCTGCTTAGCTAGCGGCATAACACAGATTGGCCGAATGCCCATTCATGAACACATCTCCTCACATGTGGCCGTAAGTCAGTCTAGACTTACCTTTATTTCCGTCAGAGATGGCAGGCGCTGACGTCATGTGATGACAGCCGTCCACCCCCCAGCAGGCATCGGGCCACCTGCGTTCCCAGGGGGAACACCCATATAATGCTGGGCATTCCCTGGTCCAGCCCAGTGTCCGCCCCCTCTGCAGCGAACAGCTCGGCAAGTGTGCACATGTGCAAATAGGACCACCATTGGAATGGCGCCAAATGTGGCCCCTTCTGAGTGATACAGAAGTAGGCCCCAGGTGCAGGGGGGCTGGGAGGGGGTTATGGGATGCGGCAATTGCTGCTGTGTCTGTCTGTGTGTAAGATGTACAGTATCTTTATCTCTATGTAGTAAGTTAGACATGAAAGAAAGAAAAAAATTCTAAAGTTGTGTCTCCTTTGTCTTCTTCTTTAAGACCTAGAAAGAAACATTAAGGAAGAACCCAGTACAAGCACGCTGGTCACCATAACGCGGACCTCAGCCCAAATTGTGCCGTACGAGCAGTGTTCCTGCCCCCACCACCTACACCCTACTCCGCACCACCCACAGCACCTCCTCATCACCACCTCTTTATCGGTGCCACTTCTATATAGGTGAATGAAGTGAGAGAGGATTTACAACTTGTCGTCATAACGCTCCATACATAGGGTAAGTGAACTGAAAACATGGATTCGCTATTTACAGTTTCTTTTTTTTTTTTTTATGTTTTTATTGAGCCTCAATATTAATATTTTAAAGTCTTGGTAGATTGGGTGGTAGGAGCCCATTAAGGTAGGGTCTTTGCCTGGTTTCAACTATGATCCTAGCCTCATTAAATCTAAGGGGCATGTCTCCGGTTGTTATTAGATGATTATCATAGGCGTGCGCAGCCCATTTTCTTAGGGGGTGCACCATTCCAGGGGCGTGTTCATCACCGCCTATTATTACACAAAATGACACACACTATAATGCCATTAGACATAATGCCATGCACAGTAATGCCCATTACACAAGGCCATGCACAGTAATGCCCATCCCACATAATGCCACTCAACATAATGGGCATCACACATAATTCTACACACCATAATGCCCATTACACATTATTTGACACACGTTATGACCATTATACATTATGCCACACACCATAATGGCCATTACATATTATACAACACGTCGTAATGCCACACACACGTCGTAATGCCTATTACATATTATGCCACACAACTGCGGCTTACCTACATGCTTGTTGCTAGATGTTAAATGCTTGATGCAAGGGATTTATTGCTCGATGCCAGGGGTTACATGCAGGTTGCCAGGGGTTACATCTTGTTGCCCTGTGCTACATGCTCCTTTCCAGGGGTCTCATGCTCATTGCCAGTGGGGAAAGGGGTGTGAAATGCTCCTTGTCAGGGGTTACATTCTTTTTACCATGGGTTTCATGCTCCCTGGGAAGGGGGTAGTTAAATTCTTGTTGACAGTGGGAGTTTCATGCTCATTTCTGGGGGTGCGCACGGCAGAATAGCGCTCCCAGAATCCATAGTTCCGGGTAGCGATGGGCACTCTTCTTATCAGATGCCTGCCGGAGCCGCAGCCTCCTTCCCTTTTAAACTGCATTCTCACCCACCGGAGCTGAAGCAGCCTAATTCCCTTTTGAGCCGCTGCCCATATGCTGCACGCCGCACACTGAATCTACTTTACTTGTCAGCGGCAGCAGCATCCAGCCAACGGTTAAAAAGGGAAGGAGGCTGCGGCGTTTCAGGTACAGCAGCCCATGCCCTCCCCTCTCTTCAGAGTGGCAGGGCCTGGGACACTTTACCCCTAGTACCCAGTTGCAAACGCAGGATTCTTTTGAGGGGGTTTCCGTTCATACACACACACTTTAATACTGAAATAACATCACAACATGTTACCGACAAAGCATACATACAGTACATAAAGCTCTGGGAGACTTGCCTACCCTTACGGGAGGCCAGGAATGGTGCCCAATTTTTATGAGCCTTCTATCCATTCTAGGACTGTAGGCAAGTATAACACACAGTATACATACACACAGACGACACACACAGTATACATACGCATAGCATACATATACACACAGCCGACACACACAGTATAAATACACATAGCATACATACATACACACACACATTCTACATACACACAGCCAACACATACACAATCATAGTGTACACACACACAGCACCCCCCCCCCGCCGCACATAGTATACATACTGTATACACAGAGCCCCCCCACACACATAGTATACATATACAGACCCCCTATACACACACACACAGTCATCCCCCCCACACACACACACACACGTAGTATACACATACAGAACCTCCACACATAGTATACATGTACACAGCCCCCATGCAGTATGCACACGCACAGTATAATATATATACATACACACACAACTCTTCAATATAGAGGTAGTAGTGTAGTGTGTATGCTGCTGCAGCTCTGCCGTCTGTCACTCTGCCATCTGTCACTGCGGCCAGTCCTGCTCCGCTTTCCGGTACTGGCTAAAATTGTGATGGGGGTGCCTCTCATTTGGAGGTGCCTGTGCAACCCCCGGCACCCCCTGTGCGCACGCCTATGATGATTATATAATAATGTCAGAGTGGGCGCAATGTCTCCTTTCAATAATTTATAGAATTCTGCCCCGAAGCCATCTGGTCCAGGACTTTTGGCATTGGGCAGGGATTTAATGGTGTCTAAGACCTCCTCCTCCGTGACCGGACGATCTAATAGCTCTCTCTCCTCCTGAGTCAATGTGGGTAGCTCAGTTGCTGCGAAGAATGCCTCACTCTCACGTGAGTCAGAGGGTTCCAGAGTAGAGGGAGCTATAGAAATTAGAAAATTCACTGCAGATCGGTGAGAAGAGAGCCTGCATGATCAATGGCCTTGACCCATGTGTGGGAGCGAGGTCCCTTTATCAGGTTTGCTAAGAGTTTCCCTAAATTGTTGCCAAATCTATGTAATTTATTACGATAATAATCATGAGAGGATTGGGCCTGTTCAGTAAGGAAGGTGTCGTATATGATGTTATGTATGGACGTGTGTGTGACCTTGGGAAGGAGGTGATCCGAGAGAAAAAGATAGTCGATTCTGGAGTGTGTAGAGTGTGGGTGTGAATAAAACGAAAAGTCTTTCTGCAGAGGGTGAAATATGCGCCAGGGATCAGTAAGACCTTATTGAGAGCAGAAAGGGGAGAGGAGATTAGGAAAAGTTTGAGATCACCAGGTTACCACGATGTGGGGTATCGTCAGCAAAACCTGGTCATACCCCATATAAGGTTGTAGGCTTCTTGTAGCGACCCGCGCCGCCCTGCAAAAATCTCTGCAATCCCCCCCTCCCCTGAGTCCAGGCAGCACAGTGTTGTGCTGCCCAAACCAGTGACCTCCTCCTCCCTAGCCCCTACATCCCCTTCCCGATGCAGGGAGGAGGAGGTGGAGCCCTTGGCCCCGCAGCTAGCTAGGTAAGGGAGGAGAAGGAGCCGCCAGGCACCGCTACCACATCGCCCCGGCGTATCGCAAAGGGCAGCTTAACGCAAGAGCTGTCCTTTACGATAATTATTGCATGTTAGTACATATGCGATAATTATCTATGCGGTAGCCGGTGATGTGCGGTGGGGAGGGGCCTGCGGATGTTAGTGCATCCCACCCTAAGAGTGCCAAGGGATCTGTAGAATGTGTGTAATTATATTTATACACACACACACACACACATACTGATTACTATCTATTACTAAGGTTTCATTTTCACATTTTAATAGCAGCTGAAGTACCAATTCCAGTCGTTGTGAATGACACCACGATGAAGAATCACCATCAGGGACCAGAGTCATTGAGACCATCAGCAAGCCAAAGAATGCCACATACAGGCTTGGGAACCTGAGACAAAGAGACCCACATACAGGCTTGGGAACCTGAGACAAAGACACCCACACACAGGCTTGGGATCCTGAGACAAAGAGACCCACACACAGGCTTGGGAACCTGAGACAAAGAGACCCACACACAGGCTTGGGAACCTGAGACAAAAGAAACCCATCCCACTCCCCCTCCCCTCCCCTCCCCACCCGTGGCTGTTATTGCATGGCTATCGAGCGTGGCCCCTTGGCGATGGGGTTACCAGTTCTTTATGAATTGGTAGTGGCACAGCCACCATGGACCAACGCAATATTCAATTTGTTATTGTTACGTTAGAACAGTGTAAATGTGCTGTGAGACTTGCTGTGAGACAGTGCTGACAACTTTCAGGTTAATTTGCAAATCATCTATTATTCTATATAAATAACTGGGAAATCCATATGAATATGCAGGAAATACAGGGAGTGACCATTATTAGTGGCAGCCCTCAGTGAGATTAGTTCTCCACATTAACCAGAGAACAGTCTCACTTCAGGCAGATGGCAAGGATTTTGGATTGCCAACATATTTGGTGCTCACAATGCCTTTGAATAATATGTATAATGGAGAACCTGTATTAGGTACAGAGACAGGGCTATAACCAGAATTTGGGGACTTTGTATAGAACCTCCTAGAGTGCAGAAATTGCCCATAGCAACCAAACTTCTACCTATCATTTTATGGAATGTACATGATATTTGATAGATATATATGTGTTTGGTTGCTGCAGACAACGTCCCCATTCTAGACTTTATACATCTTATGCAGAACCAATATAGCGGTTACCGTCTCCCTGTCATGGTAGCATTTAGGCTGACTACAAACTGTTCGCTGATAATCCCGGTTCCCTAGAACAAAGCATATTTCCTGGTGGAGTCCATAAAGCTTTATCTTTCTAGCACCCGCAAGCAGAGGCGGAAATTAATCCTAGTTGCCTGGATGCAAATTGAAATTTGGTGCCCCTCCCCCTTAACAGTCCAATTTTGTTTTTCAATTCAGTCTGCTTTATATGTTTAAATTAATTGTAATTTTTTTTATTATTCAAAAATTGTCTACATTGACTGATGTTAATATTCTTATTGTAAAGTGGCTCACCACTGGCTCTACTACTAGCGCGCTATGGCTGTTGAGCCTGACTAGATGATGGACCTGAAAGGGTTAAAAAACGTTGTGAAAAGAGTTGGTGGGGCATAGTAACAATATTCAGCCATCTGCAGCATGAATCAGCGCTCACCGGTGGGTGCTATCTCCTAGCCCAAAAAAACCTACAGCACCTGGTGTTCCCATGTGGTCTCCCACCCAAGTACTAACCAGGCCCAACACTGCTTAGCTTCCAAGACCAGACAAGATTGGGCCTATCCTGTGTGGTATGGCTGTATGTGAGACACATGCACTTTTTTGCCCTCTTCTACTTCTATCTACAGGTAAGCTAATAAAAAAGTTTCCTAACTGTATTGGCTTACTGAAAAAAATCATGTGTTGGTAATGTAAAAAGACCTACAGGACATGATATTAGAAGGTGGTCTCAAATTAAACTACTAAAGAGGCTCAACACTGTTTATCTGCCAAAAGCAGTTGGAATTGGGCCTAAACAGTGTGGTAAGTCATATATGGCAAGAAAACGGGCAGGTACATAGAGCAATACTAAAATTAAAAAATAGAACAATGAAACCATGAATCGAAGCCTATCAGATACTTAGCGGCTAAGACAATACAACTATTCAGCAAGAAAAAACACATGTTGCAGCAAATATTCAGCAATAACCAAATGCAAGAGCAAACATTAGTAGGCCTCCAAGCGCCCAGGGACGCCAGACACCACATTCAAGTTTCAGGAATAGAGAAATGAGCCCTGGCCATCCCCGAACACACGAAGGCGAGCCGGGTAAAGCAAAGAGAACTTCATTTTAGAATCAATAAGATGCTTGCATATAGGAGCAAAGTCCCTGTGTCTAGAAGCCACCAGATTAGAAAAGTCTTGGAAGATGAGAAGATGGTCACCCTTGTAAGTAATGCTGTGGGTTCTTCTGTAGTGTTCCAAGACTTTAACCTTGTCGGCGTAGTTGAGAATACGCATGATGACTGGGCGGGGGTCTACCAGTAGGGTTAGGTCTGTCAGGGCCAATTCTGTGTGCCCTTTCAATCGCCAGTGGTGATCCTTTGAGGTCCAACGCCAGCTGTTCTGGTAACCAGAAAGCCAGGAGATCCATGAGTTCATGATCCCAGATTGACTCCGGTATGCCCACCACCCGCAAATTATTACGACGATTACGATTTTCCAAATCGTCTTATTTCTCGGATAGGGCATGGATTTCCTTGGAATGCGATGCCACTGTGGTTTGTGCAGCTTGCAGGTCATCCTCGAGGGAGGAGATTCTCTGTTCTGCGGTGTCCAGGCGTTGGGAGTGCTGGGTGAGCTGAGCAAGGGTAGAATCTATAGAAGACTTGAGACCAGCTAGTTTCTCATCCAGCATTGGACCTATGACTGCGGCAATATCAGCTGGTTTCATTTTGGATGATCTGGGCGTATTTGTTGCCTATCTTTTGTTTTGTGAGGTCAGGCGGGTAACAGAACGATCAGAGTCAGAGGAATAACCACACTGGGAGTCAGTAGGTGGGGCCCGGGAGGATCCTGTAGAGGACATTGAGTGTGGTACTAAATATTTTTCCATACATCCGTCCCGGCAGATAGAATTGAGAAATGTAGGCAGCTGCAGGGATTAGCGGGTAGTAAGCTGCAAGCGTTATTAAGAATTGGTTATAGTTCACATTTCACTGGAAGAAACAATAAAGATGTGCAGCAGGGATCCGCAATAGCATCCGAGGCTAGTTGTCTTACAGTTACATTTTACAGCAGTAAGCAATAAAAGTCAGCATTCAGGTGTGCAGTGGGAATATCCATCCTAGGCAGGTCTTGTAAGAGTACTGTAATTTTACATTGCTTTGTATACACAGCACTTCTCCCTAACAGAGGGAGAGAGATGATTTGGACAAGCTGTGTATAGCGAGGGGGGCAGCCTCACAGTGTGCAGGTTCTGGGCAGTGTTATATGTAGAGCAGCAGGCAAGTTATACTGGGTCTCAGTGAGGTTTAGGGGGGCAACCCTTAAGTGGGTTACACCTCCCCTGCTCCTAAAAGATATTCAATCCTGAGGTATGGTAGAGGGGGGGATCAAGGGGGACAGCCAGGGTGCAGAGCAAATATATATTATTCCCTATGCCCCCACCAAGATGGCTGACGCCCTTACTAGGCAGAATGGTGGGGCAGGGGAGAAAAATATAGCTCCAAGCAGGAGCTCTTACCACAGCGTGCCCAGTCAGAGTAGCCAGAATGTCTGCAGGGTGCGGATCAGGCGTGCAGCCGCAGGTCCGGAGCCCGGGTCCCTCGTGTGTGTGAGATCCAGGCCGCGGCTCTGGCGTCACGTGCAGGACGCCAACTGCCGCCACCCGGGATATAGTCCCCCGGCACCCCAGCCGCTAGCGAGTGGTCTCCAGCGGGGCGGGTGAGGTCGGAGGGGTCTCTGGAGGTCAGCGGGGCATGTTGGTGAGATTTCCGGCGTCGACGCCCGTCACGGAGCCCGAGCCCCGGCCTGAAATCGAGTCCCCAGCTTCAGCGCCGCAGATAGGCCGCAATCCGCAGAAGCCCTTGGATGGGCTTCCCGACTCCGGTGCCCTACGCGCTTTGTCTTTTAGGTGGTGAGCAGCCCCGGGGGACCTGCTGTATGTCAATGATAAAGACAGGGGCGTCTAGGGACTCGGTGAGAGCAGGTTTGTGCGGGAGCCCAGGGAAGGTTTGTCTGCTCCTGATGGCTGCCTGGCCACGCCCCCTATTTATAGTTTCTTATATAGCGCAGCATATTCTATTGGTTACCATATAATAATTCACTAAAGTAGTAAGCTGGTGACCAATAGACTCAATTCATAGTAAAACAATCAAACAGCCAGACAGTAGATTAGGGAGACACAGAATACAGAGAACATGGAATACAGTTATGCAGAGTCAGATATACATTTCTTCTTTACAGACAGGAAATATTCAACATGACCTTATATTACTAGACAGAAACAATCGTATTAAGAATCATTACTTCACCACACAACAGGGAAATTCACTAAAGGGCCTCATACACTACAACAATATGTCTGACCCTGAAGTCGGATGCGATTTCCCTTGAACGCCCCCTGGACCTTGGGGAAAATTTACCAAGATGGGAGTTTTATTTCATATGGTATGTTGCTATGGGCAACCAATCAGATACTATCCATTATCTTCTAGAATGTGCTACATTCTGATTGGTTACCCATAGCAACATGGCAGGTGAAATAGAACTCCCAAAATCTACCCCAACCTCAGCCTAATGGGGCCTACACATGGAGAGATGTGCGCCAGCGATCTGACCAATGGTAGATCACTCAGCACATAGAGATGTGTCAGCAATGTGTGCTGAGCGATCTGCCAGGGTCAATGTTCTCCAGAGAGACGATCTGACTACATTTATACTGCATGGAGTATAAACCTAGACTGACCATCATTCTTATGGCCCCTACACACGGAGCGATTTTGGGTCATTTTCTATGCAATCTAGTCAAATCAGGTCGCTTACAAAATGACCCCCATGTGCAGGCCCCATAACTCTAATCTTAACCTTAAACTTGTAATGTTGACATTGAGACTGTCGAGATAATGACTGTTGACATTGTTTTCTGACATGTTCACTGTCAACATAACACCCAATTCTGACTGTCTATATAACCCCTTCTGCTTATTTAATGGTGCATACTATCTACACATGTGTCTGTCAGATAGTCACCTCATGTTACCTGACATTTGTCACAATGGAGCGGGAAGAGACGTTTCTCTATATGAAGAATACTGCCAGACAGCGAGACTTTATGCAGCTGCCTTGAGATCTGGGGGGGGGACCCCGAGTCTTCCCATCACAAAATGAAGGATACCTGTGAGGACATCCTTGTTGTACTTCACCCCATTGAGTGTCAACATCTGTGAGAGATGCTCAAAAGAACCACTACAAATGCCAGCGTCGCTCACATTTGTCATATAAATTCACTTGGCACTCAAAGGGTTAATGCGGGTTACGGCTGTGGAGCTTCTACTGCAAAACGCAATAATGAATGGGCAAAACAAAACCATAACTGTGGTGAAGGTGGCGGAAAATGAATAAATGTTTCAATATTATACCATATATTATACCAACTGGAGAATTATTTTGAAAACCATCTTATGAAGTAAATTCAGTTGCATGACAAACCCATGCCCTCAGTCATAACTCACATTCATATACAACCTGTAAAATGTAAGGCAAAAGCTGATTGGCTGCTATTTTATTTATCACAATTTTATTTATCGCTCTGCGTTGAAAAGGGATACGACATGGTCATAAGGTCGACATGGAGAAGGTCGACAGACAAAAAGTCAACATGTGGTTTTTCGCTTTATATTTAGCCGACGTGCCGACAGGCGGTATTTCATGCCCAACCATCCACTATTTTATTCTCTCAACACACTCTAGTGCAATGGTTCCCAAACTGTGTGCCTGGGCACCCTGGGGTGCCTCAGGACACTTGCAGGGGTGCCTTGGGTTGGTGGACCAAGATCAATTCATATTATTTATGGTCAATGTACCAGACAAAACCAGTGCTTGTGGCTGCCAATCATAATATATTTGGACAAACAGAAGCAAATCCTGTCCCTCACCAGATAACTGTGACATACAGTATAAACACAATGCACTTAATTTAATATTATTTTTCTGAATTTCTCGATAAGAAGCATTTGGCCTAGGGGTGCCCTGAAAATATTTTGATGCTCTAGGGCGCCGTGATTCAAAAAAGTTTGGGAACCACTGCCCTAGTGGATGGTAGGGCATGAAAATTTTCCTTCTGATGAAACCGCTGTATGGAATAGGAGCAGAGAAACACGTCAAGGACTAAGGTGTAGGCATAACCCTTTGTTTTTCAAATTTACCAGCTGTACCAGTGTAACCCCCTGTGTATAATCAAACTCTGAATCACCGGCTTATACACCTACTAACAGCCCGTACCATTCTCGGCACAGATGTTACCCGCCATCTCTATTGGTTACCAACTCCAGCTAAATGCAAGCAGGTAACATCAAAGATTCCATCGGGGCATCATCTCCGGCTATGGACGCTTCTGGTGAGCCAGCGCATACCATCTACGCTGATTGCTGATGGCCCAGCTGCTCCATCTGCGCACTACCTACAGTTGTGAGTGCTCCAAGTACGTCAGCGCATACCATCAAATGTTGACTGCTGACGGCTCGCCCCCTGCACATACCATCTACGCTGATTGCTGATGGCCCAGCTGCTTCATCTGCGCACTACCTACAGTTGTGAGTGCTCCCAGTACATCAGCGCATACCATCAAATGCTGACTGCTGACGGCACATTCCAGCATTAGCGGTCCACCAACAGGCGGCGACCGCTGAGAGCGGTGGCTGGAGCGATCTGCTGCGGGAATCCTTGCCGGCTTCAGAGAGACACATTTCATTCAGGTCTCAGGTATATTCCCACCTATGGCATTATTCCATCATTGAGGCTGGCATGAGGAGAGCTGAGTGAATTGCTTATACCAATTGCATTAATTACACAGTTGGGGACAATCACAATGTATAATAACACAGTACTCAGGACTTCAAATTTTCAAAACAAAATTCGCAAAACAAAGGGAGTGCATGTATATACATGTTTATAAATTTTAAACACCTGTATGTTGATGTTAAATATTTATATTGCATATATAAATTAATTAATGATACTTGTTTCCTAGCATGGTGCCCAGATTTTCTACGTACGCTAACGTAGTGAAATCGATTTCACTCACTCCCGTTCCCGCTCACTGTTTACCGCTCTTTGTCTCATCTGGATCACTGTTTACCTCATCTGGGTCAATGTTTACCCTCACTGGTAATCCCGCCCCCTGTCACATCCTCACAGAAATCACTTTGTGGGTTATTTTGTGAGAGGAGAGGACGTGTATTTGAGAGCTAGAGAGTTTTTCCTGATTATTTGCTTATTTCTATTGCTGAGTTCCTGATATGGCATCTGCGCTGAATTTGTTTACGCTGCCTCAGTCGGAGGAGGAGGCGATAGCTTTCTTTCAAGGGTGCAACCTCCTTCCTGTGTCGCAGATGTGTGGTAACGGACACGCTATGAAGCTTTCTGTCTGAGAGATGATGTGGCGCTGCCACGTTAAAGTCTGCAGATTGAAGGTGAGCGTGCGAGAAGCGCACTGGTTCCCGGGGTGCCGCTTGTCTTTCATCACCATGGTGAGATTCATTTATGCCTGGGCCATGGAGTTGACCTCAATCCAGTTTTGCCAGAACGAGCTGGATATGTCTAAAAAGACTGCCGTCTTTTATATTAGATGGATGAGAGAGGCCTGCACGTGTGACCTCCTGGCGCAGCCGCAGTGCAAGATTGGCGGACCCTGGAAGATCGTGGAGGTCGATGAATCCATGTTTGTCTGCAGCAAATATAATGTTGGACGCATGCTCCCACAGCAGTGGGTTTTTGGCGGTATCTGCCGTGAGACAGGCCAGTGCTTCCTGTGTATGGTGCCTCTGAGAGATGCTGCCACATTGGTGGCGGCTATTGTGGACAACATCGAGGCAGGCACCACTATTTATAGTGACTGTTGGAGGGGTTACACCACAGAGGAACTGCAACGTGCAGGGTTTTACCATGCACAAGTGAACCATAGGTTCAATTTTGTGGATCCTACAACAGGCGTGCATACGCTAAATATCGAGCACATGTGGGGCGCGTGCAAGTGGCGCAATAAGCGTCAGAGGGGTACGGCACGCCACACGTTGAAGTCGTACCTCCAAGAATTTATTTGGAGGCAAACATTGGGTAGGGAGAACACTTTTGAAAGAGCCCTGTTCGCACTGACCCTCCTTCCTAAAGAGGACTAATGTTTTCATTATTATGTTTTCATTGTAAATTATTATTAATTATTCTTCATATAATATTTCAGTAAAAATTATATTTCTTTGTTAACACATGTCGTCATTACTGTCTCAGATGTATGATATGGATGGTGTGAATGTGTTCCTAAAACCCCCCCGTTATCCGAGCCCCGCAAGGGGTGGCAGAACGCGTCCTCCGACCTTTTCATACCCCCACTATCCATGTCGGCGTGGAGTTAATTTTATATAGTGTGGCGAGCGCAGCACTATAGACAGTACGCGATGCGATACTATGCAATATTTAATCGCATCGTGTACCGTCTACAGTGCTGTGCGATGCGTGCGATATGATAGGAATATTTAAGTGTATCGCAATGCATCACACGCATCGCACAGCACTGTAGACGGTGCACGATGCGATGCGATGGGATTTCACTACGCAGAATAGCCCACTAAGCTATTTGCTTAGTGGGCGCCGTGCTAGGAAACAAGTACACATTATGGTGTTTGGCATAATACGTAATGGAGATTATGGTGTGAGGCTTAACATGTAATGGGCATTATGGAGTACATTTTTAATGCGCGCCTTTGGCACGCAATGCCCCTATTTATGAAGCATATTGTGCATTTTTGCTCAATCTGTAGTGTGTATTTTCAAATCAAATCAATCAAATTTATTTATTTGTCACATACAAAGTCATACATAGTAGAATATGTAGTGAAATGCTTATACAACTGTCCTACTTTACGTTAGAATAAGTAGATCGGCTGAGTAAGAGTGTAGAGAGAGAGAGAGATTGTGTGCGGTAGGTCTAGTAGAAGGAAGGAAAGTCCGGGTACTAGGAGGTCTGGTTGAGGGCTCTAATGGCCTGCGGGAAGAAGCTCCTTCTCATTCATTCTGTGTTTGCCTTCAATGAGCGGTAGCGTTTCCTTGATTTTGGCTCAATCTGTGTGGCATAACGTGAATTTTGGCTCAGTCAGTGTGAATTTTGGCTCATTCCATGTGGCATAAGAGGCAAGTACAGTATAAGGGGGTTACTATTGTGTTGCATGATTTGTATAAGGGGTATATGGTGTGGTAAACTTAGGTGACCACATAAAAGGTGCTGAAATGTTGTCTACCAAGTTTCTGTTTTCAGTATTTTTTTTATGACTGGAATGCCGCCTCATCCCGCAAGTATCTTAGGACATCAACGTCCTGTGGGTGCTCCCGCCAATATATCTCCCTGCATTTTTCTTATGTCAGCCCCCTGCCTTTTCCAGGCATATATAATTAGTTGAAAGTATTTACACAAATAGAGACACACCCATGAGCAGACCACCCAACCAGAACACTGGTCACGCCCCCCACATTATTAGGTGCTGGCCACACCCCTATTATTGCGCATAATAGGCCCTTGATCATTTTCAACTCCAGGCCCATTTAGACCTTAATCTGGCTCTGCAGACAGGCATTATGATGCTCTGGCCTAGACTGTCTGTGCACCATGTCCTTTAGACCAGTCAGGTAATTCTAAAATTGCCTATACTAGTGGTTCCCAATGACGGTCCTCAAGTACCCCTAAAGGGGCGTACACACGGTGCAATGTACTTTCTACTCCAGGCCTGGCCAACCTGTGGCTCTCCAGATGTTGTCAAACTACAAATGCCATCATGCCTTGCCACAGTTTTGCTATAAGGGAGTGTTAAAACTGTGGCAAGGCATGCTGGGATCTGTAGTTTCACAACATCTGGAGAGCCACAGGTCGGCCTGTCCTGTTCTACTCGATACCGATCTAATTGCATAGATCTGTAATATACAGTATAGTCTTACCTACACAGTCTATTTTTCTAGTCTATTAGATTTTGAAGCCGTTGGGCCACGCATCGGGACCAAATAAAAATCAAATGCGTGCTATTTTGATTTGATTTTGCTTATGTAAGCTTAGTCTCACTGGCAATATGCTATCTCTGTGGTAAATGAAGGGCTGTTCTGAGGTACAGAAGTGTATTAGATACCTCACTTTCAAACTGGAGATAGCTGCTTCCAACCTCCTGAACAATGTGTCTGCTTACAATGGCAGGGCTATGTACCGTAAGATGCTGTATTCACACACCTGTGCCTCACTATGCAGAATACTTAATTCAGTATCGCAGGGAACATGAACAAAGCGAATCCTACTCCACTTTATTACTTCTGCCTCAGAAAATTTCTCTCAGCCTGCCCCTGTCAGCAGAGCTGGACCCAGGGGCGTAGGGAGGGTAAAGCATGAGCTCTGGGCGCTGAAATATCACAGGGCGCTGGAGCTGTGCAACTCAAGCTCTGCCGCTGGCCCCCCCGCCCTGCTTGCTCAGTCCCCCACTTGATTCCCTGCTGTGCCCGCTAGAGTACGCTGCTATTATCAAATAAAGTCTTGCGCTGGACCGCTAGCCAATAGGTGCTTGGGGTCCAGCAGCCAATCAGAAGCAGCGTTGGCTGCTGGAATGTGAGAGCCTATTGGCTAGCAGTCCAACAGGAGACTTGGGAATTGAAAATAGCAGCGGGGAGCGGAAGAGGTGGGCGGGTGGGGGAGCGGGCTGCATTCCCTCATGGCAACGAGCAATTTCAGTCCCCCTTGGCAACGAGCAATTTCAGTCCCCCTTGGCAATGAGCAATTTCAGTGCCCTTTGGCATTAAGCATGAAGCCCCTGGCATCAAGCATGAAGTTCCTAACAATGAGCATGTAGGTAAGTGGCACTTATGTGTCAAATGTGTAATGGGCATTACGATTTGTTATTAGTATGTAATGGGCATGGGCATCATGTATGGCCTTATGTGTAATTGGCATTATGGCATGTAGCATAATGTAATGGGTATTACAAAGTTAGCTAAAATGTGCAAAGGGCATTACGGTGTGTGGTATAATGTTAGGCCGTGCATACTTTTCCCTGTGCAAGAGCCCCGCCTACTACAAATCAGGGGGGGGAGGGGGGGTTGCGAAACATGCCTTTGCTTCGGGCACTGTGGCACCTAGCTACATCCCTGGCTGGCCCTTAACAGTTTGATGCCCTAGGCAAGATTTTGGCTGGTGCCCCAATAACACCGTCACCACTTCTGACCCAGCACAGCACTAATTACCCAGCAGCACAGATCACAGCAGAAGGCAGAAACACCCATCACCCCACATCCCTAACAATCTTTATCAACAAAGCTGTAACTAGACATGTTGGTGCCCTGTGCCATCATGAACCCTATATCTTAAATAGGGACATGTTCCAGAAAGGGGTGTCATCTTTCTGGGAAGGGACATGGTCACACAATAGTTCCAAATCAAATTATGTCATACAGTACAGCACATGACAGTGTCCCTTATTCACGATATGTCACACAGTAGCGTCCCTTAATCACATAAAATGACATTTAATTTTCTTTATTAATGCTGGCAATCAAGGAAATCCAGCCATAGGCTTGGAATCAATGCCCCATGGCTTCCTAAATGCCCTAGGCGTTTGCCTAGTTTGCCTATGCCTAGGGCAGGCGCTGCCTGCCAGTGCAGTCCAGCTCTTTCCCTAACATGGCCGCTTTCAACCTCAGGAGACTGTTTTTCCCTAACTGACTGCCTCAGCAAGCTGCAGCCAGTCCCAGCAGCTTCAAAAGTCATGTGACCTGTTACTAACTGCTTGTGCAGCTGCCAAGGCTGATGGGATTTATCCACCTGTGTACATGTGCACTAGTTATATACATATACACATATGAAATAATAATTCATGCAAAAGAAACATAGGCTAGCATCACCACCATTACTCTTCTAAGTTGTTGGGGTGCCACAATTGCAATGGCAGACTATGGGGCAGATGTATTAAGCAGCAATAAGTGATTTTT
This sequence comes from Crinia signifera, assembly GCF_055691185.1. Classification (NCBI taxonomy): domain Eukaryota; kingdom Metazoa; phylum Chordata; class Amphibia; order Anura; family Myobatrachidae; genus Crinia; species Crinia signifera. Next base: position 49,977,489 of record NC_139223.1, read on the forward strand.
CTGCACTAACTCTAGTAAAAGCTGTATTTTATCGGCTTATTTAATGTATGAAAGGCAGTGTTAATGTCTGCCTGAGGCAGCCCTGAGCTTAGTGTTCAGGTGCTGTCCTCCTGGTTTTAGTAATAGCTTTTTTTAAGTTAAGATGTGTACACACGGGGCAATTTAACCATTTATCGCTGGCTAAATGGTTGCTAAGCGACCATATCGCGTTGTGGGAGATAAATCTCTTGCAGCGCGCTCCCACAGCCAGTCCTTAATGGTCGCAGGTGCATCATCCTGCGATTGTGGCTAAGAATTGCTGGTTTCTAGTCAAAGTGAGGTAGAGACAGAATAGCTAGCAATTTTCAGAAAAATAACTGTTCTAGATCGCTTAAGCTCCATATACACTAGGTGATAATGATATTGGTCAGAGCGATATTGTGACCAATATCACATAGCGTGTACATTTCATTGTTAACGAAGTGAGCAAATTCTATGAAAGCTAGTCTTCTACATTGTGATTGCCTTTGTGTTTGTGCATGTGTGAGAGAGAAAGAGATGTAGTTTCACTCGCTTCCAGCAGATTGCAGTGTTTGAGAGAGAGAGGATATATCTATCCTTTAGAAATATTAATATACATATATGTATAGTGTGCAACGAGCACTGCAACCTTATAAGTAATATACAAGTTTTTCAACCAGTGAAAATAATAATACACAGAAACTATCACTCCAAGAAAATACAAGGGGCTGCAAGAGCTTTCAGAGTGCTCCGTTTCTCCAATGGAGCTGGGTAGAATATTTCTCAAGCGTAAAGTCCTTGCGCATTCAGGCCAGTATTCAATGCCTCAGATTCGCCGTTTTTTTCAGTGAATCTGCCAATTCGCTGGGTGAACGGCGAATTTTCTGTCAGAAAAAACAATTCGCCATATTCTATGGAGGCAATTCGCCATAAATGAACAACGAATGTCTGCCGATTCGCCGAAAATGATTCTCCGCAATTCGCCTGTGATTTTCAATGGGGTTTTTAGTGGAATTCGCCGACAGTGTATTCAATGCTAAATTCGAGTGCTGCATTCTCCATTGAAATTCGCCATGATTCTCCATTTAGCATTCGGCAGCTTTTTATGGAGAATTGTTATGTGTACTTGGAAAATAAATGTTTTCTTTTCTTTTTTTAATGTAAAAAAAAAAAAGTTTTCATTTTATTTGAAGGGTCTTGCTTTTTTTGCACATAACAAGCACCTCTTTATTTTATTAGGTAGGGATGCAGGTGCCATCAGCTGACAATGGAAGGCAACATATGCACTCCTGACACTGCAGTGAGGGGGCCGTGTAATGCAGGCAGAAAGCCTAGCTCCTGCAGCCCTAGCAGACGTCCCACTGGTAAAGGCATGCTGCTACTTTTAGTTCTACCACAGCTGCCGCTCTCCCTCCCCTGCCTCTCTCCTTCCCCTGCCTCGTACACGTACAGCCCCAGCAGCAGCAGCGAGAGTAGGAGGGGAGAGAGCCCGGACACAGACAGCCAGGCAGCCGGGCGGAATGAGATAAAATAATTTGTGCAGCCGGGGACTGGAGTCTGCCTGGTCCTGTGCGCACAGGTATCGGGAGCCCATGCAGCGGGGCTGGGGTACAATACCACCCCCCTGCAATAGTTCTCCGGCAGCCTGTTCATTACAGTGCAGACCTCTGTGGAGGGGAAAGGGGGGGCGCCTGGAGGAAAATGACGCTCAGCAGCCTGGGACACCCCCGACACAGCGCCGCTCTGCTCCACGATCCAGAAGGGCAACAGGCGGGACACTGACCTGCCTCTGCCTCAGCAGCTAGGGAGAGACGGCTCCAGCAGCAGTAGCAGACCTCCAGCAGCCCCAGCGCGATGATAGCAGATGTCAGCGCTGGAGCCGGAGGTCTGCTACTGATGTTGCTGCTGGACGCGTGCTCAGGCTCCCAGCGGCATTAGTGTGATCCCCCGCCGTGACTCCGCTCACGGAAGCAGGGGAGAGCAATTCGCTATGGGGGGTAATTTTCGCTGTCAGGGGCTGAGAGCCCCTGACGCATTAAATAGAGGGGACGGGCGGCTGCCGGCGAATCTCGCAGCAGGGAGATTCCAAGGCGAAAGGGCAGCGAATCCTACACAGGATTCGCTGCCGCCCACGACCCCCGGCCATTGAATACTGGCCATAGTGTTAATTATGCAGTGAGTGGGTATCCTTAAAAAGTGTGTTAAAGATTACGTGCCGGCCCAATTTCTTTTACTTTCTGGTACGTATTCTTTGACACCCACTTTTTAAGGTATGGTTTTCGTGGCAGGGGCTGCATTCCACATGAAGATAGTGTAGAGGATTTGGTCCTGGTTTTAGAGCCGCAACAGCAGCATCATGGACACTGATGTGTTATGGTTGGGCTGATTAACAGCACTTGAGCTCCCCTGTTATAAGTGTTTCCATGACAGAGGGTCATGGTTCTTGATGGTGGAATATCTACCCAAGTGATAGGCCGGGGTGTGGGCTACAATAGGGACCACTGGAGCTTTTTTGTACTATGTTGGGATATCTGTATGCTGCAATGCTGTAACCAATCTTGCTGTGCTGACTACTACTGAAACATCATTGTCACTTTTTATTAAATAAAATAAACATTTTAAATTCTCATGGTTTGATTAAAATGTATTAGTATAAACACCCATTGCTAATAGACAATGAAGTGACATAACAGAAAGTGGGACAGAAGAGAAAGAGAGGGAGAGAGAGAAAGGGGGGGGGGGGCGGGTGCGATACAGGTGAGACTGAGAGAGACAGAAGAGAGAGAGGTCAAGACAAGAGAGAGCGAGAGGAGGAGCGAGACATAAGAGAAAGAGAGAGAGCAAGAAAAGAGGGTGATACATGAGAGAGGGGGAGCGAGAAAGGATAGAGAGCGAGGGAGCAAGACAGAAGAGAGAAAGGGAGGGAGACAGAAGAGAGAGCGAGAGGAGCTAGACAGAAGAGAGGAGAAGCGAGACATGAGAGAGAGAGTGAGAGAGAGCGCAAGACAGGAGAGAGAGCTAGAGAAAGAAGAGAGATTGGGTGTGAGACATGAGAGAGAGAGCGAGACATGAGAGAGAGGGGGAGTGAGACAGAATAGAGAGGGAGCGAGACATGAGAGAGGGAGCGAGACAGAAAAGAGAGAGACAGGATAGAGGGGTGAGCAACACAGAAGAGACAGCAGAGAGAGGGATCATGAAAAATGAGAGAAGAAAGAGAGAGAGAGAGCATGACAGAAGAGAGAGAGGGAGGGATGGAGCGAGACACGAGAGAGGGAGAGACAGAAGAGAGAGAGTGAAAGAAGAGAGAGATGGAGTGACAGTAGAGAGAGTGACAGAAAAAAGAGAGGGTGTGACAGAAGAGAGAGAGAGTGACAGAGGAGAGACATGAGAGAGATGGTGATGAGTGAGACAGATGATACAATGCTGCACTCCACAGACAATACCTAAGATTTCCTCCGAAGCCATACTGCTGGGGAAGCTTCTGCCATGGCCAGCAGAATGGGGAGCTGCCGGAGGCAGGGGAGAAGGGAAGTAGCTGTAGCAGCTGAGGGAGGGTGAAGCAGCTGCCACAGCCTGGTGGAGGGGAAGCAGCAGCTGCTGCAGCCAGGGGAAGGGGACTCAGCAGCTGCGGGAAAAGCTACATCAGGATACAGGGTGTCACAGAGCAGCTTCCGCGGCCAGGGGGGCCACCAGGAAGCTGCAGCCGGATGCAGGGGGACAGGGAAAAATGGAGCAGCTGCCATGGGGAAGGTGAGGGAGAACGGGGGGCTACATTGTGACTGTCAACCTTCCCATTGTTAACCTAATGCATGTATCAGCCTTATGACACGGTCAACCTAAAGCCATGTCGACCTTTTGAATGTGTCAACCTAAGGCCTGTCGACCTTCAGTGGTCAGCCCAATGTGGATAGCATCAGAACTGGCAACAGAAATCTTGGGCCCCATACACTATCTCTGGGCCCCCCGCCACTCCCCTCAAACGCTATCACCCCTATGCTGGAACATAAACTGGATGCACTGCAACCTGTGATCTAACAGACTGATGCCCTCACCCCGTGGCCTGTGCTCTATCACACATTTATCGATGGCACCTTCCCTTACCCTGCTGTCTATAACACTGATGGACTCCCTCACCCTGCGGTCTACAACACTGACGTGCTCTCTAGCCCCATGGCCTGCTCTCTATCACACTGGTACACTCCCTTACCCCATAGCCTGCACTCTATCACACTGACACCCCCCTGCACCTGTACTCTATGACACTGATGCCCTCCGTCACCCCCCCCCCCCCCCCCCCGGCCTGTGCTATTTCATACTGATGCACTCACCCTGTGGCCTGCATTTGTGGTGGCCGGGGTTCGCAGGGAGGATTCTCCCCTTACCTTGCGTCTTTAGGGCACTTCAGGTTTTTCGGATTCCGCGTGGGCAGGAGAGGGACACTTCAATGAAGAGGACACGTTCGGCAGTACAACTCGAATTTATTATAAATAAGATGCAGCCTTTGCCCACTGACCCCCACGGCGGAGCAGTGACTGCAGGTTAAGGCAACGGGAATGAACAACAGGTAATTACTAAACAAATTTCCTGAATACAATTGGTTATCACAATTAAACAATAATACAGAGTAACGCGCCGTTCAGGCGCTGAGCGACTCGTGAGGTCTGGTAATACCGATAGTAGCTAGCCCTAACAGAATGCGTACGTACCCACTTGGGTCTACAGGCTTCACGTGTTCGGAGTACCGTGATGGCGGTCGGGGTCATACACCCCCGCTTTGACGTTACTACTGGATTAATACGTTGACACGGTACCGTTAACACTGAAGGCTACGTTCAACGTGTAAACATATATCAGACCGTACATAAAATACCACAACAACAACCATATCAGTAGCCAAAATCTAACTAACTGGTGCACCAGGGTACCCTCTTTACCAACCACCCGAGGTGACGTCACCATCTTTATAACTCAGTCCCAGGCTACCTGTGCACAGGGCTTCTTCTTTAAGGTATAAGGTCCCGGCGGTCCCCTTGGGGTACAGGCTTGGGGCCTAGGGATCAATTGAACAAGTCCCCCAATGGCAATTACACTTTATGGTCCAGGAGCAGTTGTCTCTAGGGTGGCCACAAGATGGTGCTGCCCCCTTACAAGATGGCGCCGTCCAGTAACAATATCCTGAGGCAAGGTGCAGATTCGAATATGGGCAGCAAGCCCTTGCAGTGGGGTGTCGCAGATCAACCAAGGGGGCTCCCTCTCTTGTGGGGTAATGGGGGTTTTGGCACTGGGGAAGGGACCCACAGAAAACGGGTCAGAGGGCTGAATGGGGGTGGATGGCTGCTGGGGAGGCCGGGCAGTTGTCAGTACCTGATGGCTGCTTACTGGTGCAGGCTCCTGCCCGTCGCGACTGCTGGCGCCTGCAGACTTGGGATCTCCTGCTCCTCTCCGGCTCGGCTGGGGGGGGGAAGGCACTAGTGTGGGCGCTGCAGCCGCAGCGTTGCCACACTCAGTGCTCCCTGACGACGGCTGGGCGGATGTGCGCTCCGGGGCTTCTCCTCAGATGCCGGCGGGTGTGGGGCAGGTCTGTCGCACAGCGCACTCTTCTCCCTGCTGTCCGCGCGGGCAGCCGACTCGGGGACTCCTGCTCTCCAGGGCTGCTCGGTCGCGGCCCGCTTCTCCTGCTCACCGGGCGCTGCTCCTGCCCGAGACCTCCTGCCGAGGGGTGAGCTCACTCTGCCCAGCGCTCCTCTCCGCATGGGTCTCTCCGTCCTCTCCTAACCCACGTGAGTCACTCTCCTCCTTTCCGTGCCCCGCACTTCCTGCTCCCCCTTCCTGTCCCTCCAGCCAATCCGCATCTCCCCTTCCACCCTGTCACTCAGCAATGCTGCTGCGGCAGCAGTCCATTAACCCTGCAAGTCCCAGCCTTCCATGCTAATGGGAGGAAAGTCTTTTGGGGCTGGCAGGGCACCACACATTCTATTACACTGATGCCCTCCCTTCCCCCGTGGCCCACAATAATGCCTTTTACTTCATGATTTCCACAGTAGCCATAGATTCACAGTTCTGATGGCATTTCTCCTCCAGGAACCTATGGTGTACATGTCCAGTGACGGTTCAGGGCTCCAGCTGAAGCTCAGGCAGTCAGCTTGGAGGCTCTGGGGTCAGTTTGCACAGTCACCCAGCACCTGCTGCCTGTGCCTGTGCCATAGCTCTCCCACCTCCTCCAGCCTATCAATGGTAACAGGCTGCACCGCATCTGTGTAAGCAGCGACTAGGAGCTGCTGCCCATTGAGTGGGCGGACACTTTCCACAGCCGCTGCATGTCCTCCCCAAGCAGCACTCAGCTTCCGCCGCACACCTCCCCTCCTCTGGGCCACAGAAGAATATACACGATTGCAGAGGAATACACCGCTGAGGCCCAACTCTCTGTAAGTGATCGTGGGGGGGCAGACTTTGTGAGGGGCTATGTGTTACCCCCAGGGGCGGGCAGGGTGCCATGCACCCCCCGGGCTGCTCAATCTATTTGTGTGCGGGCCGCCTGTTTCCACTTTCTGAGGCTGCTGCAGCTACGGCTGACCAGTCTCCGACTGGTCTTCCGAAACATGGCCGCCGGCCTCCTGCACTGAGGACATGTCTAGTGCAGGAGGCCGCTATAGAGAGAGTGGCTGTGGACTCTCTGAGGAGCTCAGTCCTCTGTGGCTGCCAGCAGCTGCTGCGCCTGTATCACACTGCATTACAGGCAGCAGCGCAGACAGCACAGAGGATCCCTCCGTGCTCCTGGTCAGCGTTGCTGCAGGGACCGAAAAAGGGGCGGGGCTAACGTCCGGGGGCGGAGCTACACGACTGTCAGTGTCTATTGGAAAAAGAAGGAGAGGATGAGCTGCCAGCCTGAAGTGCCCTGAACTAGTTAAGTAAAATGTGAGTGTACTTTAACTGGTGTGGGCATGTGTACAAGCAGCGCTACTAGTGTCGGCATCTGGTGTGGGCATATGTACAAGCAGCGCTACTAGTGTCGGCAACTGGTGTGGGCATATGTACAGGCAGCGCTACTAGTGTCGGCAACTGGTGTGGGCATATGTATAGTCAGCGCTACTAGTGTCGGCAACTGGTGTGGGCATATGTATAATCAGCGCTACTAGTGTCGGCAACTGGTGTGGACATACTGTATGTACAGGCAGTGTTACTAGTGTCGGCAACTGGTGTGGGCATATGTACAAGCAGCACTACTAGTGTCGGCAACTGATGTGGGCATATATAAATTCAGCACTACTAGTGTCGGCAACTGGTGTGGGCATATGTATAATCAGCGCTACTAGTGTCGGCAACTTGTGTGGAAATATGTACAGGCAGCGTTACTAGTGTCAGCAACTGGTGTGGGCCTATGTACAGGCAGCGCTACTAGCGTCGGCAACTGGTGTGGGCATATGTATAATCAGCACTACTAGTGTCGGCAACTGGTGTGGACATATGTTCAGGCAGCGTTACTAGTGTCGGTAACTGGCGGGGGACTGGTGTCGGTGTGGGCATTACGTATAAGCAGCGCTACTACTGTCAGAAACTGGTGCGGGTGTTATGTATAAGCAGTGCTACTACTGTCAGCAACTGGTGTGGGCATTATGTATAAGTTGTGATACTACTACTGTCGGCAACTGGGTGGACGTTATGTACAGTATAATGCTACTGTCGGTAACTCTGGGCATTATGTAGTCATATGCAGGTGTACTTGGGGCATTTCGTGGAGCATAATGTGTGTCGTAATATCATATGGGCATTATGGTGTGCTGCATATTGTGTAAGGGGCGTTACGCTGTGTGGCATAATACATAATGGGCATTCTGTGTGTGGTATAATGTGTTATGAGCATTACGATGTTATTAGTACTTTTATATGGCCACGCCTCTTCCCCATGAAGTATCACTCCTACATTTTGCCGAGGGCCTTCGGCGCGCACTCTCCTATTTTTAGTATGGTGGTGGGGCACACACCAATTTCCTTTCTGCCACAGGGTACCAAAGTGGCTAGTTATGCCACTGTTTCTGGCATAACTAGCCAGGGGGAGCATCCTGTGGGGCTCCTGATATTATACTGGGGAGCAGCCTGTGGTGTCCTATTATTGTTTTTTTTTTTATTAATACATATATGAAAAACCTCCATTTAACGATGCACTGTTACTTATGGGCCGGTGCTCTGGACTTGCCCCCCAGGCTAAAAGTTGACAGCCAGCCCCTGGTTACCCCCCCCCCCCCCCTCCTTCTAAATTCATGCCTGAGCTCTGGGGACCTTCGGCGCCCATCACGGGTGTCCACCTTGACCCGCCCTTTCACCAGGCCTGGCCAGCATGGTCCCCTCACTATTTCGGCTTTGGAGACGCTGCTGCCACTAAGTAAATATGAGTAGAAGGTGCAGAAACAGTGACTATTGTGTAAGACTATGAGGTAAACCCAGTGCATGATGGGAAAGATCCATACAGCCGTTCAGTGAAGGGGCTCTAGGCTCTATCATGATACTATAATGTCACATTAAGGCTTAACAACACCTGATTTATTACATTTTCTCCAGTGATTTAACTCTGTTCAAAGTACTCATTAAAGTGATGGGTAACTGGGACTGGCCGTTATATTCAGACTGGGTTGTAGTTTAGTGAATCCATGCACAGAGTGGCTATGTTTGGGGTCGAAGCGAAACGTCACACAGGCGCCATGGCCCTCTCCCCAAGAGGTCTGGACATGCCTGAATTGTCTGCCAACCCCCTTCCCCCCTTAAACTGCAGTTGCGACGAGATCGCAGTATAATTGATCACTGGAAAATCACCAACCTTTTTAACTATCTGTAAAAACCCAGTTTGTTGTATCACTGGGGCATATGTATTAACCAGCGTTAAGTGCAAAAATGCACTTAACGCTGGTTAACTGGGGGGGATTACGTCTGTCCCTAATGTATTACTAGCGCACCTAACGTGCGCTAGTGACAGCCCGCCGAGTTACGCTCGTCGGGGCTGTCCCTGCAATCCCCCCCAGGGATTAACGGCCGGGGCGATGTATTAACAGCCTTCAAGGCGTTATTTCGCCCCGGCCGCTTCGCCAGCTCAGGGCTAGCGTTGTCCTATCCCCCACTATGGGGACAACGCTAGCCCTGCGTCTGGCTTGGGCTGCGCTGGAGATCTCGCGTTTTTTGCGAGATCCCGCGCATGCCCAGTGCGGCCGGCCGGGGGACAGGAGATAGCGCATCAGTATTAACTGATGCGCTATCTCCAGAAAGGGACATCGCCGAAGGGGGGAGTTAACGCTCCCCCGCTTCGGCAGACAAGATGTTAATACATCTTGTCGATGTCCCTTCCTGCTTCGCCTCGCTATTGAGGCGAAGCAGGAAGTATCATAGCGGCGCGATAAGCGCTGCTATGATACATCTGCCCCACTGTCTCCAATTGTAAAGCTCAAAGGCAAACACAGGGGAGAGGGGGGGTTTCCAGTTGCCCAGAAACCTCTTATTTGTTAATGGTTTCTTATACAGCGCACACATATTCCGCAGCGCTGTACAGAGAATATTTGAACATTCACATCAGTCCCTGCCCCATATATTCCCTACCACATGTACACGCACACACAGACATTCTAGGATTAATTTTGTTGGGAGCCATTTAGCCTAGCAGTATATTTTTGGATTGTGGGCGGAAACCGGCGTACCCGGAGGAAACCCATGCAAGTATGGGTAGAATATACAAACTCTGCACAGTTAGGGCCATGGTGAGTATCAAACCCATGACCTCAGTGTTGTGAGGCAGTAATGCTAACCATTACACCGTCCGTACTGCCGTATTTGGCAAGTGGAATAAGGAAGCCCTGGACATTGCCCCCAGCACTTTTATTTCCCCTGGATCCGGACCAGCCACCCCCAGCGCTACAACCGCTCACTCCATTTATTTCACTCCATTGGACTCTGGTACCTTCACCCATTTTGGAGAGACAGTGCTGTTATGCATTCAGAATGGAACAATTCCTCCTGGTGATTCAACCGTGGTAACTATTAAATTCCACCCACTACCATCATACCACCAACTGGTACCTACTATGTGTTTTCCTTTGGACATTATTGGAGTCAGTCATTAACAGTGGTGGCATACATAGGAATGGATCCTGCTGTCTTATCATTAGTATGACATAGAAAAAAAAAAGTCAATGGTTATGTGCGCTTAGCAGCCTGTGGAGAGTTCAATCTAAAGTATGGTGACCCAAACACCATAAATTTCATAGACAACAGACAAAAGATAAAAAAAAGACCCTAGTAGAGGTCGAAAGCGCTTGGAGCTGGGTTACCTTTCTGTATGGGGATAGCGTTTATGGACCTTTTGGACTCTGTACCTGCTGCTGTGGATGTTTGACGGTTGAAATTCCGGGTTCACCGTCATCCTCTTGTGCCATTATTGAGGACTGGATTGCCATCCAAGTTCTCCACACTTACGGGTAACAGGGCAACCTTCCATTTACCTACCCTATTGTATTTGTCTCACTTCTGTATTTTTCGTGTCTTATGTATTAAATGGTATCACACTATTTTTGCCATTTTCTCTGAATTCTTTTTTGGGGGAGTCTTCTACACTCTTTTGCCTACCCATCGATCAGAGGGGGTCGAATTCATTGACACAGAAATTTATTATACAGAGGCGGAGAAGAGGATCGTTGCTGATTGCAATGGGATGTATGGTATTTATACATATACTATAGTGATCGTTTATATTTGGGAGAAGAGGACCGGGCCTCCATTTTAAGGGAGGTACCATCCTATTCAGAGCGCCAGTGGAGGAAACAATCTATCTTTTGTCTGTTGTCTTATCATTAGTGTTTTACATGTTTTTAATTCTTGATATTAAATATTGTGAATGTTCATTGGTGTATCAGCGCTACTTTTCTTCTTTTTTTTTTGTATTTGGCAAGTGGCTCAAATTATGGCAACAATAGTAATAGTATATAATATGATCACTAGAGCTGCTGCTACATCATCATGTAAGGGAAAGAGCAGAGCTGCTGCACAGTGATAGCTGCTTCGGTACTTGTTTCCTAGCAGGGCGCCCAGTTTCCTTACGTACGCGAACGTAGTGAAATCGCATCGCATGACGTCATATTAGCATGCGATTTTCCCGCTCCTGTCAGATCCTCTCAGAAATCATTCTGAGGTGATACTGTGACAGGAGTAGAAGCATCCCTCAGAGCTGCTGGTGATGTAATCTAAAGTTTATGAGATGGCTGCATCTATGAATATATTTAGGTTGCCTCAGACGGAGGAGGAGGCTATCGCCTTCTTTCAAGGACATGATCTCCTTCCGGTGGCGCAGAATTGCATAAATGGCCACGTAATGCCCCTATCTGTTAAAGAATGTATGTGGCGGTGCCATGTTAAAGCGTGCCGGCTGAAGGTGAGCCTCAGAGCAGGCCACTGGTTTCCAGGGTGCCGCTTATCTTTTGTGACTTTGGCGTGCTTTATATACTCATGGGCCCAGGAGCTGACATCCATTGAGTACTGTCAGCAACAGCTGGACATCTCTAAAAAGACTGCTGTTTTGTACAGCAGATGGATGCAGGAGGTTTGTACGATGCACCTCATGGCGCAGCCGCAGCGCCATATCGGCGGTCCAGGCCACATCGTGGAGGTCGATGAGAGTATGTTTGTAAGAAGGAAGAGTAATGTCAGCCATATGTTCCCACAGCAGTGGGTTTTGGGAGGAATTTGTAAAGAAACGGGAAAGTGTTTCCTCACCATCGTGCCCAGACGTGATGCCAGCACTTTGATGGCGGCTATTACTGAGAATGTAGAGCCAGGCACCACGATTTACAGTGACTGCTGGAGGGCGTACAGCACTGAACAGCTGGAACTTGCAGGGTATCAGCACGTATTACAAGCAAAGAAGGAAAGGACTGTTTGGGGAACGCACTTAAAGTTTTGATTAAAATGTAACTTTTAATGGTTTTATTCTTATTAGAATAAAACCATTAAAAGTTACATTTTAATCAAAACTTTCAGTGCGTTCCCACAAACAGTCCTTTCCTTCTTTGCTTGTAATATGTACATACCCATACTGTAGGGAACAGCACCCCCGTATCTGGTAAGAAAAAAATATTTTGGGGCCTCCTCACCCTGTTTTGAAACAGGGATTTACCAATCCATTAGGTTGTGCGAACACTAATTAACTCCTCATGGAGTAGAACCCTATGTGTAGGGTATCAGCACGCCCAAGTAAATCACCAGTTCAATTTTATAGACCCGTCCACAGGGGTGCATACCCAGAATGTGGGGTGCATGCAAATGGCGCAATAAGCGCCAAAGAGGTACAGCACGCCACATGCTCCATTCCTCCTGTATCTCCTGGAGTTCATGTGGAGAAAGACATTGGGTGGGGATAACCCATTTTGATTAACTGATTTGTTACTAATTAATGTTTTACTGTGATTAATTGTTCTTAATTAATGTTTTATAGCTTAAAATTGATTAATTGTTCTTATTATCATTATGCTACCCACCACATGTCATACTAAGCACACATCACATGTCATAATAAGCACACATCACATCTCATCGCATGGGTGCTTCTACTATGAAATATCGCATTGCATCGCACCTTGTCTATGGTGCCCTCCGATCCCATGCGATATTTCATTGTATAAGCACTCCTGTGCACTTTATATGGACATCGCATCGCACAGCACTATACACGCTGTGCGATGCGATGCAATGCAATTTCACTACGGAGAATAGCCCAGTACACTAAATGCGTACTGGGTGCCCTGCCAGGAAACAAGTACCGCTGCTTCTTCTACCAAGTTTTCTGTGTGTGGATCGGAGTCCTCAATCAGTGCACTGGACCATAGAGCAGCAACAAGGAAGAAGAGACATGAGCCTTGCCATGAGGTGGGAGAATGTGTGCAGTTCTGTTAGGTTTGGGAATTATATTATAATATTTATTATGGCATATTTTACCTTTTACTGACAACGTATTTATATTATTTAAAATGTTTGATACAGCCCATTCTATAGACCAAATATTAAAACTGTATCTCATACAGTATCCAGTGTATAAAAAGACCAATGTGTACATGCATTTCCAGTGTCATTACCGCCAGACTTCTGTATTGGCTTCAATGCTCTGCAGTTTGAGAGATTATGGACTGCATTTGGAAACCCCCAACTAGAAATCTGGCGTTTGCACTGGAATATGCTGCGCTATATGAGAAACCCTTAATAGATAAAGAAGTACAGATTTTCAGAGCTGCAAATGAGCCTTAATTGGACCCAATCTTGGCTACGGCACTTTTTGTTATAATACTTGAAGTACATCTTATTCCCTGTAGCAGAGCAAAGTGCATCTTGTTCAGTATTACTGTAGGTACAGGGACAGGTCACTAGCTCTGCCAGTTCCATGGTGGTGCAAAGAACAAACTTCTCTGTAAGAATAAAACAAACCAGTCCACCCTTACTTAAAGCAAACCGTCTCCAAAGAATAAATGTCTTCTGGCACTCTGGGCCTAATTCAGGGATGCATGCAAATGCAATTTACTCACTGTGCAACTGCAAAAAAAAGTGACCCATACACCGCCTTGTGCCACTGCCAGCCTCTAACATCCGCCACCTGTGTGCAAATATATTGGTCACCCATCGGACTTCTGAGTGAGACTATGCTATCTTAGACACAGCGGTTCTCCTCAGGCACTGAGGGCTCTCCATCTGCTAGGACTGACAGTGACTGACTCTGGTTTGCACGGAAAGCTGTTCCAACACTGGTGGTTTCCTAGCCACCCCCATTACCTTCTCCTCACACTACTTGTTACTCACTTTGCAGTTATATGTGCTGTGCTACAGCTAATCAGTAACTGGACGTGCGCAGTGCAGCTTTGGAGCACGCTCAGTGGCAAATAACTCCACTGTGACTCAGGCTATAATGGCCTCAATTTTATATTCTCATTCTTCAAAACTGTGCACGGACTCTGTACTTAGCAAGAACTAGGGTGGGCCTTGGTGATGTTACAGCTATTATACCATCATGTAGCCGCCGCACGGGTAACCATTCGGTGGTTTAACCAGAAGTTCCAGTAAAGTCTCAGGAAATGGTTCTCCTTCAGCCCCTGCCTGTACCCATGATACCGACTCTCAGTACCACGCAGCAGCAGTAGAGAATCTCGATGCTTGAAGCGGTTCCCAGATTGTCTCGTTGTCTCGATTTCCTTCAATAACAAATTAGTCAAACGTTCTCATACACTGGAAAAGTGTTCTTTCGCTCTGTCTCGTCTTCCTTTGGGATCCTCTGCAATAGGATCAATGGACCTAATTCAGATCTGATAGACTGCACATGCGTTTACCCATGGATACCCATTGATGAAATCCTGCTTTTTCCCCCTTCCCTAACCGTTTGCAAGGTGACTGACAGGAAGCCTGCCTATAACTGGCTGTTTAATGGGCGTGCTAAGAAAAATGCAGACGTGCCAGAATAAATGCAGGCGTGACTAGGGAAATCACAGGCGTGCCCAAGCATTTTAGGGGAGGATGTGTGACATTAGCTCCAGCCTTGATCAGGCTGCTTTCATTGCAGCTGCCCAGTAAGTCCAGGGCTACTCAAAGCCTGTGGTCAGTGGGAAAATCATTTGATTCGAGAACGACTTATGAATGGATCTGGAGGTATTTGCACTGCTGCGAATAGATTCACAGCTGTACAAATCTATTTGCAAGGTGGGATTTCACTCCAGCGGGGCGGCATTTACCGGATCACTGGCTGCAAATTCACTAACGTGTGATCAGATCTGAATCAGGCCCAATGATTTCCATCACCAGTTATGCTGCTATACACACACATTGGCCCTTATTCAGATCTGATCGCAGTACAAATGTTTGGAAAATGGGCAAAACCATTTGCACTGCAGGTGGGGCAGATGTAACGTGCAGTGAGAGTTAAATTTGGGTGGGGGGTGTTGAAACTGAAATCTAAATTGCAGTGTAACAATAATGCAGCCAGTATTTACCCTGCACAGAAACAAAATAACTCACACAAATCTAACTCTCTCTCTGCACATGTTACATCTGCCCCACCTGCAGTGCACATGGTTTTGCCCATTTTACAAACAAATTTGTACTGCGATCAGATCTGAATAAAGGCCATTGTGATGAGCATGTGATTTGACCAAATGCTCTAAAGGGATATTACCCAACATCCTCAGACACCGGTTACATTCATATCAAATTTTGCAGTTACAGAGAAACTCTAAATCTTTGGGTTCTGTCATTTATACATCAAGGATTTACTTTCCAAGGCAAAACATGACCTTTATTTAGAAAAATAGACATTTCCCGCACTGTACAGACCCTCCGATTTTACAAAAAACACATAAAGAACGAGACACGAGGGAGACAAGTCCTAGGCTTCACCTGTGTCCACAACACGCAACAAAGGCCTGACACCATACTGACATGGACAGGAATACCACTGGGTAGAAAGGATCTGCCTACACTAGCAGACGGTCAGCAGATGGCTGTAATGCTGCGCACAGGAGACATTAAGGAAGGCGAATGCTCAATATAAATATTTCTAAGATTATTACCCCTTCAGTAACTGTAGTGCACTGCTCCAGCTCAGTGTAATCCCAACTATTGGGTAATGTATCTCTGCAGAGCATTCCTCTCAGCCCATCTTGTACTACAAGCACCTCCAGGTCAGTGTCCTGTACATGATCATTCTGTGCTCTCTCAAATCACCTTGAAATCTGTAAAGGATGAATCACAGCAGATACAGAGAAGGCATATGGTCAGGAAAGCGTCTTTGTACGTCCACTGCATGGTCTCCTGTTGCGGATAGAATGCCGCAGTGCGAGACCCCGTACAGTTGTTCTAATGCAAGAGGCAAAACTGTGCATATTTAGCGGCAGTAACAGAACACAGGGATAAGGGTCTCCTCGCTCCTCTTAGTTCTCAATATTGGCCAGGAAGCGCTCAGCCCACCACTCATCAAGGTCGAGGGGAACAAAACCTGCAGAAAGTAAAAGAGGGCGGAGAAAAAAAAAATTGGAAGTGGTTACACCGGAGACAGTTTGACATTTAAATCAATACCAAGCCTAATAATTCATTTTGAGAGAGATGCATCGAGAGAGAACATGGTAAAGGTGCTCAAAGCAACCAATCAGCTTATGTCATTTTAAAGACTGTGCTTGGGAAGGGACAGAAACTGGTTACTTTGGGCAATTGCTCCACTTTATCTCTCTCCACAACTTGATCTCCACTTAGAACCTTATCACCAGGAATAAAACTTTATTTTCCAACACATTAAGCTGCAATCTCACATTTACCCATTTGTTTTTTTAAGATACAGGGGCAGGAAGCCAGAATTAGGGGGCTGATTCAGGTTGGTTTGTGAAAGCAAACTCCTAAACATGCTGCACTGCAGGTGGGGCAGATGTAACATGTGCAGAGAGAGTTACATTGGGGGAGTAATTTCTGGCTGCTTTATTCTTGCACTGCAATTTGGATTTCAGTTTGAACACACCCCACCCAAATCTAGCTCTCTGCACATGTTACATCAGCCCCAACTGCAGTGCACCTGGTTTTGTCTATTACAGAAGGAGTTTGCTTTTGCAAACCAACTTGAATTAGGCCCTAAGTACGGACTTCTATAAATGCCACAAGAAGAATGACCCTGAACGCATGTACAAACGTCTCAGTGTCTATGACATTATGGGCTACCACGGCTGCCAGCACGTGCTCAGTGACAGCCAGAGGATTCCATGTTAGAAGCCATGCAGCAGCCTGGATAATCTACACAATAAAGGCTCTCCATAAAAGGTGATACCCCAGAGTACATATGTTTGCCATTGGTTAATAATTACATTTGTATGTTTTTTGACAAACTGTATTGTATAGAATGTAATGAAGGGTGAGAGGCACCGATTGCTTGTAAGTTGCATATCGTATCAATCATTTCCTCTGAAAAACACAATTATTCAGGTGCTGCTAACGACCTGACTAATAATAAATGAGAAAATAACAACCCTCAACTTTGTTGGCCAGAGGAATAAGAGTCGACACAGTTGCACATACTCCATAGCCCACGGGTGGTCAAGCCGGTCCTTGAGATCTACCAACAGGTCATGTTTTCCAGACCACCTCGCTGGTGCACAGGTGTAGTCATTACTAATTGTCATATGTTCAAAAAAATGTGCTGCATTCATTCCTAACCGACACATTGGGGCCCGATTCAGACCCATTCAGATGGGATGTGAATTTGCAGCACATAGCATGATCGAACAACCACACATGTATGAGCCGTCCGCAAGCAGCGAGTGCAGGCTGACACCCTGCGGGCATTTGGAGGCATGCCGCCAGCTGTATCTGGGTGTTCCCTGGCCGCCAGACGGGAGGGCCGCTGATGGCACCAGCGAGTCCTGGCTCACATAGCTCTGCGAGCAGGGTGGAGAATGATTTTCCCCTGTGCACAGCTGTGTAGGCATTCACAGCAGTGCACAGGGGTGGAGAAGTGCAAGGGGAAGGTGGGTGCGTCAGTTCAACAGTTTGAACACTCGCAGCCCAGAGAGCAGGGCCGAATCAGGCCCACTGTACAGATCCACCGGTGGAGGACTGGTTTGGCCACCCCGGCCCTAGCCCTTATGGTTTTCTCCATCACGCATACAATGTTTATACAAAGTAACAAGGGTTACCTGCTCAATATACATTAAATGTGTTAAGTCTATACTCTAGTTTTTAAAACATAATAGTGCACATAAGCATGTATGGAACCCCCACATGTACCCCGACACCCAAATCGGGGTCCAGTACACATTATGCCAGCTAACTGTATAAAGCTGTAGTTAGAAATAAGAATCATTACTGTGAGCTTGTACCGTTATGAGCAGGAGCTGGTGACTGATCTTGGTATTGCTGAGGACTGCACTCATCGAGTTCCGGTTTATCCAGCTGATGCTGCACCTCCTGCCAGGCTGGGGGGAAGCAGTAATAAAGGGTTAGCTACTATTAGGTTTGTCTGTAAAGGCCAGGTGCCCACGTACTGTGCGATCACCCAATGCGATTTGATCTTTTTAGTTCAATTCACACCGGGTTTATTTTCCCATGCGATACACGCACCCGTGAATATCACAAGGATAAATAGTATGGGCATGCGGATGTTTTTTTTTTTATTACATCACATAATATTATAGTGTAGTCAAAATCTTGTGTAGTTCAAATTGCACAATGTGTACAGTCCAAATCGCATAGCACACATTGTATAGGCCCAAATCTACAGGCACCATTAACACTTTTTCGGCACCCTAGACGAAAACTTCAAAGCTCTATCCACTCGCCCCCACCCCCACCCCCCCCCCCCCCCACACACACACCCACCACACAATGCCACCTATACCCACTTTACAGACTATTTAGTGAAAGTGTGGAGGTGGAGCCTTAAGACCAGTACACACAGTGAGATATTGTCTAATGGTCAATTTTGACTAAGCGATTTTGTCAGCTGCCTAAAGTTTTCTGATGGTAGAGCCGGAAAATGGGGCTTCGCATTTGGCACCAAAAAGGATTTACATGTTGTATAACCTTCAGGGGGCATTAGTTTATGTGTGATCCTGTATCCAGAGTGTGGCACAACATTTGGCTTCTTTTATTTCTTTTTTTTGGTGAAGGGGGTGTGTCTGTCGACATAGGTTGACACGGACACCTTATATAAAAGTACCGGGTCCAGTCACATGACCCGCTGCTCTCAGCACACTATTATAATCTAACTCTATGCCCACTTGGATCATGAAGTAAGTACGAGTCGCTTTCAAAGAAAAAAAAAGCATGACTCATGTAGACTTTTTACCATGTCGGCATTTTGACGGTCTGCCAATGGTTGTCGGTAAATTGACTTCATCCCAAATAAACCACACCACAATTTTAATGTAATCCCCAAACGATCTCTGGTGCATGTACGATATAGGGCAGTTACAGGACGATTACAATAGGCAGGGGATTACAATACAATCATTTTTAATCTAGTTTATAGATTACAGTTTATCCATCATCATTCAAAGATCTCCTTGTTCTTTCACAATTCAGTAAGGACCGGTCAGATATAAGGGGCAACGTCCAACTCAGTTGTACAAAACATAAGGAAAACGACATAATGAGGATTTCCCTCTATGAGTAAAGAGTCTACATCAGGGTTGCCGACCCTCCCGGAATTTCCGGGAGTCTCCCGAAAATCGGGTACCCCCTCCCGGCCCCCGGAAGGGTGGGCAACCCTCCCGGATTCAGGGGGGACCCCCGCTGACCCCCGGATTGCGGCATTAAAATGCCGCAATCCTCGGGTCTCAGAGGAGGGGGCGGAGCTAAAACGGCACAATCGTGTCATTTTAGCTCCGCCCCCTCCACGGAGATCAATGAATTAGCTGCTTTAACAACATGGGGGCGGGCTTAGTGATGTCACTCGTAAGCCCCGCCCCCTGAGCGGCTGCTGAAACTCTCCTCTCCGGGCTTCTCCCGGAGAGGAGAATCTCAAAGTCGGCAACCCTGGTCTACATGATGATGTCATGGAAGGTTTCAAACATCTCTGTTCCATTACATGACAATTGGAATGTGCATCACCATTTATATCTGGACATCCCATCAGATAACAAACAAAAATAAGCAAACAATTTATTCATTTCTGTATTTTTGCTATGGTTAAATTTAAGAATGAAGTCAGGAAAGGCTGGCCCCAGGAGCTAGCACAGTGGTTCCCAAACTTTTTCAGTCCGGGGCACCCTTTGGATCTCCATGACTTTTTCAAGGCACCCTTAAGCCAAAATAATTATCGAACTATCCCTTTTTTTTTTAAGTTGTTGGGTCAAAACAATGCTTTAGCTCAGGAAAAAATGGCTTATTAATTTGATTGTAAAAATAATAAACCGAAATCCTAGAAACAATGCCCCCACCTGCTTACCAGCTTGTTCTCTCTTCCCTATAACATCGTATAATACCCCTTTCATACAGTACCTGCAACCTGGCAATTACCCAGCATCATTTTGCCGGGTGCATTCTGACCCCCTTTCACACCAAGCGGCAAATTACCCGGTAATTTGCTGAACAACACAGGTATTTCTTTGGTGTGAAAGGGTCAACCTGGGTCTTAAATCCCTGGTCGCTGACCCTGGAGAAGAGTAGTGTAGGTGACATGGGATTTTCAACCTAAATTGACCTTTTCACACCAAAGAAATATCAGTGTTAAGGGGCCTACACATCTAGTCATGCAGAAGCGCTCTGAATGATGATAGATCGCTCAGAACGCTTGAGCATGATCGCTTAGCACGAGCGATCTGTCAGAGCCAATGTTCTCACCGGAAAGCATGCTGCATATTAATCGCCAGATGACAACGATGCTATCGTCCCTACACACAGTGCGATGTAGGGGCATTTTCTAAGCGAACTAGTGAGAACACATAGAAAATGCCTGTATATCGCTATGTGTGTAGGCCCCATTATTCAGCAAATTACCGGATTGAAATTTTTAACCCGGTAATTTGCTGCTCGGTGTGAAAGAAGAGGTATAAGTCACTTACAGCAGGTACCCCTTCCTATAGATTTCCCTATGCAGCCTCTCACATAAAACATATTCATTTTTTTGTCACTTTCTCAGCCAGAACTTGAATTAGCTGCCAGGACTCTTGTCCAGTGCACTCCTTGGACACTCCAGCATAATCACATTTTTTTTTTTGTCTGACCAAGTTACAGGTTACACCCCCTGAGCACATCCCGCACAATACCCCCCGCCGGCTGATTCCAGTCAAATGGATTATGCACCATCACTTGCCACTGCACCATCTCCAGCACATCCCACACACCCAGTGCCAGATTAGTTACTCATGGGCGTGGAGCTGACATTTAGGGAAGGCCTATTGTGTGCCATTAGAGGTAGTGTAATCAGTACCGTACTGGTGACATGCAGTACTACAAATATTACGGCACTACCTTCCCACTCTATATCACATTCCCACACTGCATTCCATCATATTTACCTCACCACACTGCATCACTATGTACCTGTTCACACTACATCTCCACACAATACCTCCCCAAATTCCTACCAACACTACATCCCCACATTATATCATTATGTTACATACACACACTATATCACTACACTACCTCCAAATTCTGTGAACTACAGTATATCCAGCTAATAAGTCCTGGGGTGGTGTCAATAAAACACATGGTAAGGGAGCAGCACAAAGGGGTGAGGAGCCAGACACACAGGGGTGAGGGAGAAGGGGCAGGCACACAGGGATGAGGTTAATAGGCAGCAGAGGGTTGAGGTGGCAGGGGAAAAATGGCAAATGGTAAGTGAGGGTAAGGGGACAGGTACACAGGAATGAGGGTAAGAGGTAACAGAGGGGTGAGGTGGCATGGAGATGAGAGTAAGGGTGCAGGCATGCAGGGGTCAGGGTAAGGGGTCAGCAGATTGATAAGGTGGCAGACACACAGGTTAAGGGGGTGGGAACAGAGGGGTCAGGGTAAAGGGGCAGCAGAGGCAGCTCCAAAACCCCCCCCCCCCCGCTGCCTGAGCACCCCCCTACCCCCCAGCGCAGGTGTACACGCTGCCCGGCCTGCTGACTCGGCACGGGCAGAAACTCAGCTCCCTGCATTAACACCTGCTCCCCCTGCGCCGATGTACACGCTGCTCGGCCTGCTGACTCGGCACGGGCAGCCGCTCAGCTCCCTGCATTAACCTCCCACGGCCCCGACGTACTGCTGCCTGGCCTGCTGACTAGCCGCACAGGCAGCCGCTAAGCTCCCTGCACTAATACCCCCTCCCCGACACTGACAATCACGCTGCCGTCCTGCTGCCTCGGCACAGGCAGCCGCCTAGCAACTTGTACTCACCCACTCCCCGCGCTAGCTCCTTACACACTGTCCAGCCCAGCTTGCATGAAAAAAAAAATACATGCGGCTGACAGGCTGCGTCGGCTAGCACAGTTCTGATCTGCAGCCACCATTAACCGATCCCTGACAATTGAATATACTGGTGGACTACAGCATGGCCAAACTGTGGCCATCCAGCTGTATAAAACTACACATCCCAGCATGCCTTACCACAGTTCTAGCATTCCCTAATAGCCAAACTGTGGCAAGGCATGATGGGACTTGTAGTTTCACAACAGCTGGCCATAGTTTGGCCATACCTGTACTACAGATAAAGCCAGAGTATAAGGGAAAGAGGGAGGACACACTCTTACCCTGATATACAAAGCGGACGTTCTCCTCGTGCGCTGGTGTGTAAATCTCGTCCTCTGCAGGAGGGCTGACTGCTGGGGTGCGCTTCCCGTTCACACGATTGAACACTAGTTTGGGAGTAGAATGGCTGCGCAGAAGGAGAAAGATAGATACATATAGTAAATCACTGTTACAGTACATTGAATTATCAGCACCATTTCCCAGCACCATTTCCCAGCACTTTAGCAAGTATAGTATCTCTTACTAACTGCTTTGGGGATCATCAACATTTGGATAGAAGTCATTTTAAAAGATTCCTCTCAGATATAGCAGCACATACCCAGGCTTCTAGGTGCTACATTCACAACATCTTTTCACAATCTTTCCATATATGGAACTAGACACACCCTTTGGGTGGAGCATGACACGCCCCCTCAATGGGGCGCTGTGCAAAATTCTATTACCATTTATAATCTCCCTGAAACTAGTTTTCAAAAGTAGGCAAGTATGTGGTAGGTTAATTGGCTACCAACAAAAGTTTACTTTAGAATGTCTGTGTGTGCGTGTATAAGTGGTAAGGAATATAGATTGTAAGCTTCTCTGGGGCAGGGACTGCTGTGAATGTTCAAATATTCTCTGTACAGCGCTGCAGAATATGTGTGCGCTATATAAATAACTGGTAATAAATAACATATGTGGCTCCATCACATTGACATGCTCTCTCAGGAAATGTATCAAGCCATAGCAAGAGCAAAAGTGGAGACGATCTCCATGGTAGCCAATCAGCTTCTGCCATTTATCTATTGCAGTCTATAAAATGAAAGTGAGGAGCCGATTGGTTGATATGTGCAACGGTTCCCTGTTATCTCTTTCACAAGTTTGATACATTTCACCTAATAATCTCCCTATTCATGGCAGAAATCGACAAAACGGGCCCGACTGCTAAAAGCAGATATCCCAAATTAATTGTGATGGTCCAGAAAAGTCAATAAGCTCAACGCGTTTCCCCCGGATGTTCTCTGTCCAGGTGGTGCTCCTGAGGAAGCCGGACGGAGAACATCCGGGGAAACGCGTTGAGCTTATTGAATGATTGTTGATTCATCCATCATGCTACTAAGTGACCTGTCCATCCTCCCACTGACGTCCACAATTTTCCTGACTTTTCTGGACCATCACAATTAATTTGGGGGTACTTGTGTACAATCACGGCTCCCACGATGTCCATCGCATAGTAAAAAAAATCGAATCGCATGCGATTTGATCGCATGCGCTTTTTAACAGAAATGCATCCAAATGCATTGAAATTAGTATCAAACATGTTCAATGGCCCCCAAATGTCATTTTTGAGGCTGTACCACCCCCACTATCAATGCGAACCCGAAGCGTGGCGAGCGCAGCGAGCCCGCGAGGGGCGGTGGGACACGTCCTATGACCTTTTCATACCCCCACTATCCATGTCGGTGTGGAGTTGAGAATAGAAAGCGTGGCGAGCGCAGCAAGCCACCGAGCCCGAAGCGTGGCGAGGCCCGCGAGGGGACACGGATACGTGCGATGCGATCGCGTGCGATGCGATCGTATGCGATTTTTTTTTAAAAATGCTTAAAACTGCAAAAATCGCATTCCACTACATTTGGCCTGCGATGGGAGCCGTGAAAGTACACAAGTACCAATTTGGGATATCTGCATTATTCCTAACCGTTCCAGCATCCAAGGAGAAGACGCCTAATAGGGAGGTTTGAGCCCTCAATAAGGGAACTCCAGGACTCTGCCACCACCTTTTTCTGGCCTACAAACTTTACCAGAAAACATCGGATGGTAATATACACTATCATACCATTAATCATCTACAAACAAGCCATTATACATGGAGCTCCCAACCACATATTCAATATCCCTGTGATATATTCATTGCTCATCACCATTATACATGTTTTTTATATTTACATTTTTATGTGTATGTAATTTTGCCTTATCTATGTATATGTAATCATTAAATTACCTTTTTTAAATTGAGAACCGTCTTGTCTACATATTAGTACAGCCAGCGCTGGCACATTTCCTATTTTGTATTTCAGCATCTTTTGGGTCTGACAACCCAGTGCCAGCAGCTGTTGATAGCGCCTTGGTTTCTTCTGATCACCTAGTGTGTATTGGGGCTTTACTTTATGGCAGGTGCAATTTGTGCACATATGGACACAGTCGCTGAAAGCAATAAGTTTGCGTCTAGTTAGCCAACCCCCCATTAGAACCCGGAAACGGGCACCAGCAGCTTCTGCTGATTAAGTTATATGCAGCATGCCTATATTCTGTGTGTGAGTGAGGCTGTATCTGCATATGAAATAGTGTATTCATGCAGGTACAGTCGCACACAGAATATAGACATGCTGCATATCATTTTAATCATCGGAAGCTCTTTGAGCGTCCTGGTCACATAATATGCAAATAAGATGAATTTTCAGCAAAAAAGGTGCCCAATGTTAGCAGAGCTGGCCGGGGGCTGCATGGTGTATTGAGGCAAGATGTATGAGGAAACATCTGTATCCAAGCAGAGGCAGAGGTCACAGTGTTAGTGGCTGTGCGAGTGCTGTGTGCAAGTGGGTTGGTTGTGCAATAGTGTTCGGCATATGTGTAAGGGGCATATGTGTGCCGTGTATAAATGCATTAATCATGTACGACATATGTGTAAGGGACATAACGTTTGTCATTATGTGTAGAAGGGCATTAATAAAGGTTGGCATAATGTGTAATGCGCATTAGGTTTATAAGGACATTAATAATGTAGTGTATGTCGTGTAAGGGGCATTATTGTGTGGTATTATGTGTATAAAGGCATTACTAATGTGTGGCATTAGGTGTATAAGGTGCTGTACTGTATGGTGTAACATATAGAATGGGCACTACTGTGTGGTCTAATGTGAAAAAAGAGCAATTCAGTGTGAAGTTGCACTAATGTGTGGCATAATTTGAATTGGGGGTACTATTGTGTGGCCATGCCCCTTCCCAGCGAGAACCCACCCCTTTTTGGGATGCGCGCCAAATGTGCACACGGTTTCTATTTCAAATACAGAGGGTAGGAGCACCAAAATGATGACTGCTGTGATGACTGATGATGGTGCTGGGAATGGGGAGCAGGGTCAGAGGCGGAACTAGTGGCAGTGCTAGGGGGCACTAGACAAAATCTTGCCTAGGGCATCATATTGGCTAGGACCGGCTCTGATGCCCACCAAAACCACATCTGCAGAGAGCCTCGGAAACATGCTTGTGTCGGACATCGCCGAGCAGCCCCGTCTGCCACACCGGGTCATATGAGAATCTTCTAGTGTCGGGTGTATTATTTGGTTCTCTTTTTTTTGCTGAAAATTCATCTTAGTCGCAACACAATTCTACTAGGGCACGACTGGCAATAAAGGAAATGACCAACATTAGAGAGATGCCCGGGACTTGGTAACTCACTCACGTGGGCATCTCGCTCTGAATTATTTGACACTGAGCAGAGAACAGAAACTATATATTATCCTAGCATTCCCTAATGCCCAATTGAAGTGGAAGTATTAATTCCTTCCTCTTTATAATATAACGTCTGCGGTAGATGTGGTAGGATGCAACATAATGATGCCATATCCTACCACATTGTACCAACAGAGTCTCTCCTAAATACGTCACATGGCATTATCTGTGGCATCATGTGTAACCTTCAGCCCACCAATCACGCACATATGCGGTAGTGTAAATGCCCTATTAATCATTGTAAGTCTTGTATGTATACATAAGGACTCACACTGACCAGGCAAACACAGATATAAGGCAGCCTTCCTGATAGGGCCGCAGTCATGTAGTCAGCACTCGGGAAGCTGGTGCTTTTGTCTTCAGATAAACTTATCACTGTGGCTGTTGTAGGCTTGGGGTACAGGTGATACAGGCAGCTTAATCTGGTACTAGGGGAGAGTGAGGGAAAGCAAGAGTATTGGTCCTAGAGCCTGTTAGCAAGGCTGCAACTTTGGCAGATGGACAAAACCATGATGGACAAAAGCATGCTGATGCCCACGTAGGGCATCAGTGGGGGAGCAGGGCCATGCTGCGTTAAGCCCTCATTCGGAGATGGTAGAAATAGACTGTGTAGTACAGTCTGGGTGAAATGTAATAGGATGAGAGATTCAGAAAGTGACATTTTGCATACCTCCCAACAGTCCCGATTTTATCGGGACAGTCCCGATTGTCAGGGCCTGTCCCGATGTCCCACCCGCGGGCGGCAGTGTCCCGCAGTGTGGGGGAGCTGTTGGGAGTCCCCCGTCAGCTGCTAAGCAGCGGGGAATAAACGCTGTGCGCATGCGCACAGCGTCTATTCCCGCAGCCAGGGGGCTGGGGGCATGGCTAGAGGCTCACAGAGCCTCTGGGTCATGCCCCCATAGCGGCAAAATGGGGGCGTGGCCTCGCGGAAGAGCCTCCGAGCATAGGCCACACCCCGAAAATTTCGGCACGCCTCCGGCGCGCAGGAGCATCGTCCCGATTGCATAGCTTCAATAGTTGGGAGGTATGCATTTTGTAAGAAAGTCTTTTAAAGCGGCAATCATTTACACTTCAAAATCAAACTGGTTTTGCAGTGTAAATGATTGCCACTTTAAAAAAAAACCTGGAGATTCCTTACCAAATCTCTCACTTGCTGAAGCTCTCCTCCGATTACATTTCCCCCTTTATTTGTAATTTAGATTCCGATGCCGCGGGGCAGCACATCGGAATCATCAAAACAAAGTGCTATTTGCATTGTCTTGCTATCGATTTTGAAAATATTGTGAAAAAAAAAAAAAAAAATCGCTCGGCCAAATCGCACCGTGTGTACACAGCCCTTATTCTGATCGGTGCGGCCCGATCAGAAATATGCGGTGATGTCCGTCTTGGCGAATCCCCGCCTTCCATACGGATCGCCACCTCCGTCCGTATGCGGATATGTGGCGGTCCGCATGAATGTGGACGGGGATACGCCTCCTCCATGGTGGGAGCAGCCCCTGCATTCGATGGTCGCCGAACATCGAATGCAGGGCCGCACGCTCCACCAGGTCCCGCAACACAAGACCACACGGACACTTGTCCGTGTGAAATCTTGTATGGGGGCGGGCAGCTGACATCCGGCGATGTCAGATGCCCGCCCCGTACCCACGCGTCACGGCCTCATTACCATGCATACGCCCCGCGTTTGCATGGGAACGCCCATGAAACGCGGGGCATATGCATAGGGTAATGAGGATAAGTAGCCCCTCACGCCCCTCTACGCCCCCTGTGCGGCGTATAAAGAATCCATGCGGCGAAATCGCCTGCACATGCGCAGAGTGACCTCTGCACATGCGCAGACGATAAACATCGGCGGCCCGTACGCAAGCGGGAATATCCGCACCGATCAGAATAAGGGCCATGTTATTATTTTACCGCCCGGAAGAAATATGATATATTGATGTGTACACAGTGCTCACTGTAACACGGGGTGACTAATAATACATCAATAACAGGGATAACTAATAGATCAGCAACAGTCTGACACTAAGGGGGACATTTACTAACATGGGAGTTCTAGGTCACATGGGATGTTCTATGGACAACCAATCATATACGATCTATTATCTTATAATCTAGGTGCTAAATAAATATAAATGCGATTCGGATTTGTTACTCATAACAACATGTGGAACATAACTCCCATCTTAGTACATTTTCACCTAAGTGATTTGGTGACTGTTGCATTGTATCTTCATACTAAACTGTCTGGAAGAGACGCCCAAACCAGACACATTGGGCGGTATTCAATGAGAATACCTGCGAGGTGCAGCGAATCCTTTTTAGGATTCGCTGCACATTCGCCACGTTCCGGAGCCGGCGGGCTCCGGTATTCAACGTGTCAGGGGCTCGCTGCCCCTGACTAGCGAATATGAGCTTCTGCGGCAATCAGAGAGATGGAAGTCTATCTGCCTGCCCCAGAACGTTTGTGGGGGTTAGGTGGGCTCCCTGGGTGCCAGGCAGCACATGCTGCCCCCCGGGGGTGCCAGCAGGGGACCTATATTCACTATACCCGATCGTAACGATCGGGTGCAGTGAATATATGAATATGTAATGAGCGGCTCGGCTCCGGCGCCCCCTGCTGGCTGCTGTGTAAAAAAAAAATTTTTTAGACACCAAATGTAAAAAACAAAACACTTTATTTTAAAAGTTCACATTCCACTTCTCCATAAAAAGATAGCGATTGCTACTCGGTGAATCATGGCGAAAAAAACCTTCAAATGTATTCGCCATGTGGTCATTGAATAGGGTGATTCACCGTTTTAGTCAGAAATTCACCAAACAGCACAAATTCGCCATAAAAACATGGCGAATCAGGCTTATTGAATACCGCCCATTATATACAGCAATTGTGAATTATAACAGCATAAAAAGGTGCATACACACTGGGCGATTTTTGCCCATCTAAGCAATTTTTCCCAGGGGTGGACGGCTTTCCATAGCAGGACACTATGGAAAACCATCCACCCCGTCACTCATCTGCTGGTAATATGAGCAGATGAGCGGTGGTGATGAGGACCACGTATATCTGCGCTCGTCGCCGGGTGGTACACACAGGGCGGCTTTCAGCTCAGAATCACCCAGTGTGTATGGGCCTATAGACTGCAAATATTACCATCAGAGACAGATCCTGCTGGTGTCTGACATTTCCCAATAATATGTTGCAGTTTGAGATCTAGAAGCTGGGATCATAATTTGCCAGCCAATATAAAGAGATCCTCCCTCATCCGTCCCTTTATCTCCAAATACTAAAATACTCCAAATCTGGGGATCTCATCCAGGACCCAGATCTATAATGTTCCTCATCCCACTATAGGGAGAGGTAATGTACGTTACCGTACTAGTAGCGGATCTCATCCAGGACCCAGATCTATAATGTTCCTCATCCCACTATAGGGAGAGGTAATGTACGTTACCGTACTAGCAGCGGATCTCATCCAGGACCCAGATGTATAATGTTCCTCATCCCACTATAGGGAGAGGTAATGTACGTTACGTACTAGCAGCAGATATCATCCAGGACACAGATGTATAATGTTCCTCATCCCACTATAGGGAGAGGTAATGTACATTACGTACTAGCAGCAGATATCATCCATGACCCAGATCTATAATGTTCCTCATCCCACTATAGGGAGAGGTAATGTACGTTACCGTACTAGCAGCGGATCTCATCCAGGACCCAGATGTATAATGTTCCTCATCCCACTATAGGGAGAGGTAATGTACGTTACGTACTAGCAGCAGATATCATCCAGGACACAGATGTATAATGTTCCTCATCCCACTATAGGGAGAGGTAATGTACGTTACCGTACTAGTAGCGGATCTCATCCAGGACCCAGATCTATAATGTTCCTCATCCCACTATAGGGAGAGGTAATGTACGTTACCGTACTAGCAGCAGATATCATCCAGGACACTGATGTATAATGTTCCTCATCCCACTATAGGGAGAGGTAATGTACGTTACTGTACTAGCAGCAGATCTCATCCAGGACACTGATGTATAATGTTCCTCATCCCACTATAGGGAGAGGTAATGTACGTTACCGTACTAGCAGCAGATATCATCCAGGACAAAGATGTATAATGTTCCTCATCCCACTATAGGGAGAGGTAATGTACGTTACCGTACTAGCAGCAGATCTCATCCAGGACCCAGATCTATAATGTTCCTCATCCCACTATAGGGAGAGGTAATGTACGTTACCGTACTAGCAGCAGATCTCATCCAGGACACAGATGTATCATGTTCCTCATCCCACTATAGGGAGAGGTAATGTACGTTACCGTACTAACAGCAGAACTCATCCAGGACCCAGATGTATCATGTTCCTCATCCCACTATAGGGAGAGGTAATGTACGTTACCGTACTAGCAGCGGATCTCATCCAGGACCCAGATGTATAATGTTCCTCATCCCACTATAGGGAGAGGTAATGTACGTTACCGTACTAGCAGCAGATATCATCCAGGACCCAGATGTATAATGTTCCTCATCCCACTATAGGGAGAGGTAATGTACGTTACCGTACTAGCAGCAGATCTCATCCAGGACACAGATGTATAATGTTCCTCATCCCACTATAGGGAGAGGTAAAGTACGTTACCGTACTAGCAGCAGATATCATCCAGGACACAGATGTATAATGTTCCTCATCCCACTATAGGGAGAGGTAATGTACGTTACCGTACTAGCAGCAGATATCATCCAGGACACAGATGTATAATGTTCCTCATCCCACTATAGGGAGAGGTAATGTACGTTACCGTACTAGCAGCAGATATCATCCAGGACCCAGATCTATAATGTTCCTCATCCCACTATAGGGAGAGGTAATGTACATTACCATATTAGCAGCAGATATCATCCAGGACACTGATGTATAATGTTCCTCATCCCACTATAGGGAGAGGTAATGTACGTTACCGTACTAGCAGCAGATAAGAAAGTTGTTATCGTGCAACTCGGAATTCGACCACGTCCCTGGTGGTCAGGTTTGCATGAGTGTCACTCGCCGGGCGGAGGGCGTGCATGGGACGGACACAGGGGACCCTGAATGTTCTGGGCATGCCCAGAAAACCAGTGTGTGCACCCAGAAAACCGCTGGGCAGACCCCTGCAAACACAGGTATGCCGATGCCTGCTTGGGGCAGGTGGCTGATGTCACACGATGTCAGTGCCCACCCCGAATTCGGCCATCTGCGGCCAGAATAGTCATTAGACCGACTTTTATTCACAAAGGGAAAGAAAAATGATTTGATGCCGAGAGACCAATCGAATCATTTATCACCCATGCAGACGCATACGAGGGATGTGTGAGCGTGTACCTGCTCGCTAGGCTGCACATGTACACAGCTTAGTGCACAGCTCTGAATCAGGCCCATTGCCTCTGCTGACAATCACTATACTTTCTGAGCACATTATATATGTGCGTGTAAAAAAAAAAAAAAAAGACAAAAGGGGGGAAATTTACGAAGATGTGTATTCTGCTTCACATGTGATGTTATGGAAAGAAGGGGGTTTGCCAGCGCTCCGTTACCTGTGTGCGCAAAGGGGCTGCACAGTAGTGGGTTGCCCAGACCCACAAGGGGGTAGTGACAAAACAGAAGTTTACTATGCGCTCTCCTTCTAACAGAGTCCTGCCTGTGTGCAGAGACCTGTCTGATGATTAACCCTATGTGGTATTGAGTTTTTGGTTGTAACGGTGTGGTGTTAATCAGAAAAGATCAGAAGTTAGCCAGTATAATTAAAGCACAATAGCTTTATTCAGGGTAAATAAAAGGTGTGGATATTTGTGTCCCAATGAGGGATAAGTCACTGAAGGGGAGGAGAGACGAGGGAGGGGGGTTAAATGTGGCAGCGTTGATAGGGCGCTGTACTGTCTGTGAAACCGGTTGAATGACTGCACGTGTAGCCAGGAGAAGGGAAATAAGTCACGTAATTGTGTGGAACACAGGGGGTGGTGCAGGGGGCTGGCGTCCCGTCCCCCCGCAGTGCACCTCTCACCTGTGGTCTGTTTGCAGAAGGTCCCGCGGCGTTCCTTGGAGAACTTCTTAGCCGCAGCACATACAGCGTGTAGACGACGCTGTGTGCTCGGCTCTGCAGTGACGCGGTAGAACGTGACTTCCGGGTCCCGGCGTCTGGTTGCCGGGGAGACCGTGGCCGCGTTCAATAGCGTCTGTACTACAGGCTCAACTCCCGGCCGGGAGGAGACTTTGATGAAGATGTAGGAGCAAGTGTAGCTGTCCAACGCGTTTCGACCGCTGTGCGGTCTTTTTCAAGGATGCTGATACGTGTATCATGTTGGTCATTTGTAGCAGTGGATTGACACGCCCTATGGTGTCTGATTGGTTCCTGCGTACTGTGGGAGTGTTCATGACAGGTTGCCTGATTGTGTGCACCTGAAGTGGAGATTGCCACATCAGATTGCCTGGTGTGTGGCTCATGTTTCATACTTGCACAAAAATAAAAGTTTCTGGAAGTAATTGTGCTGTGATTATGTTCATAGGATTGGTGGAGGGGATTATTAGCTGCAATTCTGTTCAGAGGATGGATATATGGTGGA
This sequence comes from Crinia signifera, assembly GCF_055691185.1. Classification (NCBI taxonomy): domain Eukaryota; kingdom Metazoa; phylum Chordata; class Amphibia; order Anura; family Myobatrachidae; genus Crinia; species Crinia signifera. Next base: position 50,009,806 of record NC_139223.1, read on the forward strand.
GGAGATTCCAAGGGGTTTAATTAGGTCAGCCCAATGTGCCGTTATTAAAATCAATGTTAAGGCCCGAGGGGTGCAGGGTCTTTAGGGTGAATATCCAGAATAATTCTCTTTTATTCAGGATGTCTAAATGATCCCCCCCTCTCCAATTAGTATCAGGAGCTTCTATTGCTGTAAAGACCAATCCCTTTGGGTTAGAGTTGTGCATCTCTTTGAAGTGCATTGACACACTATGCTTGGCGTACCCCATTTTTATGTTACGAATGTGTTCGTAGAGTCTCACTTTGAGTGGCCTCGTGGTGCGGCCCACATATTCCTTTCCACAGGGGCATCTTAGGAGATAAATGACCCCCTTTGTCTCGCATGATATCTGGTGTCTGTGTTTAAATGTGAGATTAGTGGTGGTGGAGGTCCAGGAGGTTGAGATTTTTGTGGAGGGGTTGCTCAGGTTTTTACACCCTGCACACCGGCCGCAGTGGAAGAACCCTTTCTTGTCGGTAAGGGTGGTTTGTCTGCTAACTGTGGGTTTGATATGATTTTTGACAAGTTTCTGTCTTAGGTCAGGTGCTTTGCGAAATATGAGTCTGGGCCTATCTGTTAGAATGTCTTTGAGTTGGTGGTCCTGTCTGAGTATGTGCCAGTGTTTGTTCAGTATGCTCTTGAGCTGATTGGAAGATTGGTTAAACTGGGTTATGAAGTTGATTTCCTGTGTCATCTGTGAATCGGTGGGGTTTTTGTTATTAGTAAGGGTAGTGGATCTGTCCATGGCGGATATGTCCCTGTATGCTTGGTCTACTATGTCCTGGTCGTATTGTTTGTCTAGGAGTTGTTCCCTGAGTTGTGCAGATTGTGTATGGAAATCGTCATTTTTTGAACAGTTCCGTTTGATGCGGCGGAACTGTCCTCTGGGAATATTTTGAAGCCATGGTTTATGATGCCCGCTATTGTAAAGAATGTAGCTGTTTACGTCCACCTGTTTCCTGTATGTTTTAGTGTGTATTGTGTTGGATTCTATGAAAACTTCTAGATCCAGGAATTGTACTGTGGTTTGGCTTGCTGTTGATGTGAATTTGAGATTTCTGTCATTGTGGTTGAGGTATTGCATGAATTGTTCCAGTGAGTGTTTGGTGCCCTTCCAAATGAAAATGCAGTCATCTATGTAACGCCGCCATAGGATCAAATTGGCGCTCCAGTCACGCTCACCCCATATGTAATCCTCTTCCCATTTCCCCATAAAGAGGTTAGCGTAACTGGGCGCCACTTTCGATCCCATGGCGGTCCCGGTGGTCTGTAAATAAAATGTGCCATTAAACCATGTGTAGTTGTGGTGTAATATGAAATCAATTGAGTCAATGATGAACTGTATCTGGTCCTGTTTTAGTGTTTGTGTTTTTTGGAGGAAGTGTCTGGTGCTCTCTAAACCTTGGTGATGTTTGATGACGGTGTAAAGTGATGTGACGTCACTGGTGACCAGCCAGTAATCCTCTTGCCATTCTATGGTTTGTAATGTGTTGATGATATCGGTCGTGTCCCTAATGTAGGATGGTAGTTGCTTAACGATGTCCTGAAGGAAGGTGTCAGTGTATTGTGCTAAGTTAGAGCTGATGGAATCTATGCCTGATATTATTGGTCGTCCGGGTGGTTTATGTAAGTCTTTGTGTATTTTAGGTAAGTAATAGAAAACGGGAATTTTGGGATGTGTCTGTCTGATGAAATTGTGTTCTGCTTTGTTGAGGATCCCAGTGTTATGTCCTGTGTCGAGTAAGTCATGTAGTTCTTTGTTGAATTTAGATGTCGGGTCATTTGGTAGTATCTGGTATGTATCTTGGTCTCCAAGGAGTCTGAGTGATTCAGTGATGTAGTCTGCTTTGTCCAGTACGACTATGCCCCCCCCTTTATCTGCTGGTTTTATTATAATTTGGTTGTTATTTTCTAGGTTCTTGAGTGCTTGTCTTTCATTTGATGTCATGTTTTGTTTGTGTTTTTGGTGGTTGGTTGAGGTCAGTTGTTCCAAGTCTTCTGTAACTAGTGCTTCGAATGTTTTGATATGGTGGCTCTTGACGTGTGTGGGATTGAAGGTGGACTTAGGTTTTAGTGTGGTGTGTGAGTATGTATCTGGCTCCATGTCGCTGTTCCTGATAATGGGGTTTGTCATGAAGTATTTCTTCAGACAGAGTTTTCTTGTGAAGGCCTGTAAGTCGCAGTAAGTTTCAAATTTATCTGGTTTTTTGTTTGGGGCAAACTTGAGTCCCTTTGCAAGGACATCAAGTTGTTGTGAAGACAGTGTGGTGTTGCTCAGATTAAATATCTGATTGTGTTTGTCGGCAGGTTCTACTGTGGTATGTTGACATGTTTTTGTTTTTTTGGAGTCACCTCCTCTACAACCTCTTCTAGATTTATGTGTCTTTTCTTTTTGTTTTGTGTGAGGTTGCTGGTGATAGGTGTTAGGCAGGCCTGACGGCCTGCCTCCGTATCTAAAAAATGGTCTCCCCAGGTAGGAGCCTCTGCTAGAGGTGCAGTACATGTTCTTGAGTTGTTGGTGGTAGTAGTGTCTGTGTGGTCTTGAGCGGTGGTGTTGTTGACGGGAACGTTGTTGGTAATGATGTTAGGTAGGTCGGTGTTAAAGTTACGTTGTGTCGTGACCCACCCTTGGTCAAATGAGAGTCTTGTGAGATGGTCGTAGTCTTTATCGTCCTCTATTTCATACACTGAGAAGGAGGTGTGGCCCGTGTTATCCAAACTGTTATCTGACTCTGTTTCTGAGGTTATGGATATTGTCCTACTTCTGGTATGGACTGTGGGTCCCTTATGTATTTGAGTCATGTATTGTTGATAAGTCAAGCCACTGTTGGTGTACTTGTTCTTGTTTATGTAGTTTTGCGGTCTCGGTAGTAGTGACCCCGCGGTTTTGTTAAGATGCTTGGTTTGTGATTTGGTCTTATTTTTCTTGGGGTGTTGTCTTGTCTCAGTCAGTTTGGGTTTGGTGTCACGGTGTACTTTTTTAATTTTGATATTAATGATGTCGTTCTCTTTGCGTGTCAGTCTGTTCTGTGATATTTCTTCTATTTCTGTGTAACCTGGTTCTTTTGTAAATGGTTCAATGTTTTTGTACGTGTCATCTATGGATGCGGAGAGTGATTCTAATTCACTATTATTTTTGCATATTAATAGTTTCATCAGATCTATCGAGCAGTTGTGTATGGTGTCATCCCATTGTTGTATAAACTCAGGGTCGTCTGTGTAGTGGGTGGGTCTTTTCTTTACTTTTAGTCCCTTCGGGATGAGGTTATTGTCAATGTACCATTGTAAGAAATGTCTATCCCACCATACTTGTGTTTCTTTCTGTATCAATTTTTCTAGTGATTTGTAGTTGAGGATAAAGTCAGGTGATGGTCTTAATACACTGTAGGAGTTAATGTTTTTAGTCTCAAGCGATGCCCTTTCCACCCTTTTATTTCTGATATCAAGTATACCCATGTGTGTGTGCGGTAACTAGCTGCTTTGCAGGTGGACAAAGTAGTTATGGAAAGAAGGGGGTTTGCCAGCGCTCCGTTACCTGTGTGCGCAAAGGGGCTGCACAGTAGTGGGTTGCCCAGACCCACAAGGGGGTAGTGACAAAACAGAAGTTTACTATGCGCTCTCCTTCTAACAGAGTCCTGCCTGTGTGCAGAGACCTGTCTGATGATTAACCCTATGTGGTATTGAGTTTTTGGTTGTAACGGTGTGGTGTTAATCAGAAAAGATCAGAAGTTAGCCAGTATAATTAAAGCACAATAGCTTTATTCAGGGTAAATAAAAGGTGTGGATATTTGTGTCCCAATGAGGGATAAGTCACTGAAGGGGAGGAGAGACGAGGGAGGGGGGTTAAATGTGGCAGCGTTGATAGGGCGCTGTACTGTCTGTGAAACCGGTTGAATGACTGCACGTGTAGCCAGGAGAAGGGAAATAAGTCACGTAATTGTGTGGAACACAGGGGGTGGTGCAGGGGGCTGGCGTCCCGTCCCCCCGCAGTGCACCTCTCACCTGTGGTCTGTTTGCAGAAGGTCCCGCGGCGTTCCTTGGAGAACTTCTTAGCCGCAGCACATACAGCGTGTAGACGACGCTGTGTGCTCGGCTCTGCAGTGACGCGGTAGAACGTGACTTCCGGGTCCCGGCGTCTGGTTGCCGGGGAGACCGTGGCCGCGTTCAATAGCGTCTGTACTACAGGCTCAACTCCCGGCCGGGAGGAGACTTTGATGAAGATGTAGGAGCAAGTGTAGCTGTCCAACGCGTTTCGACCGCTGTGCGGTCTTTTTCAAGGATGCTGATACGTGTATCATGTTGGTCATTTGTAGCAGTGGATTGACACGCCCTATGGTGTCTGATTGGTTCCTGCGTACTGTGGGAGTGTTCATGACAGGTTGCCTGATTGTGTGCACCTGAAGTGGAGATTGCCACATCAGATTGCCTGGTGTGTGGCTCATGTTTCATACTTGCACAAAAATAAAAGTTTCTGGAAGTAATTGTGCTGTGATTATGTTCATAGGATTGGTGGAGGGGATTATTAGCTGCAATTCTGTTCAGAGGATGGATATATGGTGGAGGAGATTCCAAGGGGTTTAATTAGGTCAGCCCAATGTGCCGTTATTAAAATCAATGTTAAGGCCCGAGGGGTGCAGGGTCTTTAGGGTGAATATCCAGAATAATTCTCTTTTATTCAGGATGTCTAAATGATCCCCCCCTCTCCAATTAGTATCAGGAGCTTCTATTGCTGTAAAGACCAATCCCTTTGGGTTAGAGTTGTGCATCTCTTTGAAGTGCATTGACACACTATGCTTGGCGTACCCCATTTTTATGTTACGAATGTGTTCGTAGAGTCTCACTTTGAGTGGCCTCGTGGTGCGGCCCACATATTCCTTTCCACAGGGGCATCTTAGGAGATAAATGACCCCCTTTGTCTCGCATGATATCTGGTGTCTGTGTTTAAATGTGAGATTAGTGGTGGTGGAGGTCCAGGAGGTTGAGATTTTTGTGGAGGGGTTGCTCAGGTTTTTACACCCTGCACACCGGCCGCAGTGGAAGAACCCTTTCTTGTCGGTAAGGGTGGTTTGTCTGCTAACTGTGGGTTTGATATGATTTTTGACAAGTTTCTGTCTTAGGTCAGGTGCTTTGCGAAATATGAGTCTGGGCCTATCTGTTAGAATGTCTTTGAGTTGGTGGTCCTGTCTGAGTATGTGCCAGTGTTTGTTCAGTATGCTCTTGAGCTGATTGGAAGATTGGTTAAACTGGGTTATGAAGTTGATTTCCTGTGTCATCTGTGAATCGGTGGGGTTTTTGTTATTAGTAAGGGTAGTGGATCTGTCCATGGCGGATATGTCCCTGTATGCTTGGTCTACTATGTCCTGGTCGTATTGTTTGTCTAGGAGTTGTTCCCTGAGTTGTGCAGATTGTGTATGGAAATCGTCATTTTTTGAACAGTTCCGTTTGATGCGGCGGAACTGTCCTCTGGGAATATTTTGAAGCCATGGTTTATGATGCCCGCTATTGTAAAGAATGTAGCTGTTTACGTCCACCTGTTTCCTGTATGTTTTAGTGTGTATTGTGTTGGATTCTATGAAAACTTCTAGATCCAGGAATTGTACTGTGGTTTGGCTTGCTGTTGATGTGAATTTGAGATTTCTGTCATTGTGGTTGAGGTATTGCATGAATTGTTCCAGTGAGTGTTTGGTGCCCTTCCAAATGAAAATGCAGTCATCTATGTAACGCCGCCATAGGATCAAATTGGCGCTCCAGTCACGCTCACCCCATATGTAATCCTCTTCCCATTTCCCCATAAAGAGGTTAGCGTAACTGGGCGCCACTTTCGATCCCATGGCGGTCCCGGTGGTCTGTAAATAAAATGTGCCATTAAACCATGTGTAGTTGTGGTGTAATATGAAATCAATTGAGTCAATGATGAACTGTATCTGGTCCTGTTTTAGTGTTTGTGTTTTTTGGAGGAAGTGTCTGGTGCTCTCTAAACCTTGGTGATGTTTGATGACGGTGTAAAGTGATGTGACGTCACTGGTGACCAGCCAGTAATCCTCTTGCCATTCTATGGTTTGTAATGTGTTGATGATATCGGTCGTGTCCCTAATGTAGGATGGTAGTTGCTTAACGATGTCCTGAAGGAAGGTGTCAGTGTATTGTGCTAAGTTAGAGCTGATGGAATCTATGCCTGATATTATTGGTCGTCCGGGTGGTTTATGTAAGTCTTTGTGTATTTTAGGTAAGTAATAGAAAACGGGAATTTTGGGATGTGTCTGTCTGATGAAATTGTGTTCTGCTTTGTTGAGGATCCCAGTGTTATGTCCTGTGTCGAGTAAGTCATGTAGTTCTTTGTTGAATTTAGATGTCGGGTCATTTGGTAGTATCTGGTATGTATCTTGGTCTCCAAGGAGTCTGAGTGATTCAGTGATGTAGTCTGCTTTGTCCAGTACGACTATGCCCCCCCCTTTATCTGCTGGTTTTATTATAATTTGGTTGTTATTTTCTAGGTTCTTGAGTGCTTGTCTTTCATTTGATGTCATGTTTTGTTTGTGTTTTTGGTGGTTGGTTGAGGTCAGTTGTTCCAAGTCTTCTGTAACTAGTGCTTCGAATGTTTTGATATGGTGGCTCTTGACGTGTGTGGGATTGAAGGTGGACTTAGGTTTTAGTGTGGTGTGTGAGTATGTATCTGGCTCCATGTCGCTGTTCCTGATAATGGGGTTTGTCATGAAGTATTTCTTCAGACAGAGTTTTCTTGTGAAGGCCTGTAAGTCGCAGTAAGTTTCAAATTTATCTGGTTTTTTGTTTGGGGCAAACTCCTTGGAGACCAAGATACATACCAGATACTACCAAATGACCCGACATCTAAATTCAACAAAGAACTACATGACTTACTCGACACAGGACATAACACTGGGATCCTCAACAAAGCAGAACACAATTTCATCAGACAGACACATCCCAAAATTCCCGTTTTCTATTACTTACCTAAAATACACAAAGACTTACATAAACCACCCGGACGACCAATAATATCAGGCATAGATTCCATCAGCTCTAACTTAGCACAATACACTGACACCTTCCTTCAGGACATCGTTAAGCAACTACCATCCTACATTAGGGACACGACCGATATCATCAACACATTACAAACCATAGAATGGCAAGAGGATTACTGGCTGGTCACCAGTGACGTCACATCACTTTACACCGTCATCAAACATCACCAAGGTTTAGAGAGCACCAGACACTTCCTCCAAAAAACACAAACACTAAAACAGGACCAGATACAGTTCATCATTGACTCAATTGATTTCATATTACACCACAACTACACATGGTTTAATGGCACATTTTATTTACAGACCACCGGGACCGCCATGGGATCGAAAGTGGCGCCCAGTTACGCTAACCTCTTTATGGGGAAATGGGAAGAGGATTACATATGGGGTGAGCGTGACTGGAGCGCCAATTTGATCCTATGGCGGCGTTACATAGATGACTGCATTTTCATTTGGAAGGGCACCAAACACTCACTGGAACAATTCATGCAATACCTCAACCACAATGACAGAAATCTCAAATTCACATCAACAGCAAGCCAAACCACAGTACAATTCCTGGATCTAGAAGTTTTCATAGAATCCAACACAATACACACTAAAACATACAGGAAACAGGTGGACGTAAACAGCTACATTCTTTACAATAGCGGGCATCATAAACCATGGCTTCAAAATATTCCCAGAGGACAGTTCCGCCGCATCAAACGGAACTGTTCAAAAAATGACGATTTCCATACACAATCTGCACAACTCAGGGAACAACTCCTAGACAAACAATACGACCAGGACATAGTAGACCAAGCATACAGGGACATATCCGCCATGGACAGATCCACTACCCTTACTAATAACAAAAACCCCACCGATTCACAGATGACACAGGAAATCAACTTCATAACCCAGTTTAACCAATCTTCCAATCAGCTCAAGAGCATACTGAACAAACACTGGCACATACTCAGACAGGACCACCAACTCAAAGACATTCTAACAGATAGGCCCAGACTCATATTTCGCAAAGCACCTGACCTAAGACAGAAACTTGTCAAAAATCATATCAAACCCACAGTTAGCAGACAAACCACCCTTACCGACAAGAAAGGGTTCTTCCACTGCGGCCGGTGTGCAGGGTGTAAAAACCTGAGCAACCCCTCCACAAAAATCTCAACCTCCTGGACCTCCACCACCACTAATCTCACATTTAAACTCAGACACCAGATATCATGCGAGACAAAGGGGGTCATTTATCTCCTAAGATGCCCCTGTGGAAAGGAATATGTGGGCCGCACCACGAGGCCACTCAAAGTGAGACTCTACGAACACATTCGTAACATAAAAATGGGGTACGCCAAGCATAGTGTGTCAATGCACTTCAAAGAGATGCACAACTCTAACCCAAAGGGATTGGTCTTTACAGCAATAGAAGCTCCTGATACTAATTGGAGAGGGGGGGATCATTTAGACATCCTGAATAAAAGAGAATTATTCTGGATATTCACCCTAAAGACCCTGCACCCCTCGGGCCTTAACATTGATTTTAATAACGGCACATTGGGCTGACCTAATTAAACCCCTTGGAATCTCCTCCACCATATATCCATCCTCTGAACAGAATTGCAGCTAATAATCCCCTCCACCAATCCTATGAACATAATCACAGCACAATTACTTCCAGAAACTTTTATTTTTGTGCAAGTATGAAACATGAGCCACACACCAGGCAATCTGATGTGGCAATCTCCACTTCAGGTGCACACAATCAGGCAACCTGTCATGAACACTCCCACAGTACGCAGGAACCAATCAGACACCATAGGGCGTGTCAATCCACTGCTACAAATGACCAACATGATACACGTATCAGCATCCTTGAAAAAGACCGCACAGCGGTCGAAACGCGTTGGACAGCTACACTTGCTCCTACATCTTCATCAAAGTCTCCTCCCGGCCGGGAGTTGAGCCTGTAGTACAGACGCTATTGAACGCGGCCACGGTCTCCCCGGCAACCAGACGCCGGGACCCGGAAGTCACGTTCTACCGCGTCACTGCAGAGCCGAGCACACAGCGTCGTCTACACGCTGTATGTGCTGCGGCTAAGAAGTTCTCCAAGGAACGCCGCGGGACCTTCTGCAAACAGACCACAGGTGAGAGGTGCACTGCGGGGGGACGGGACGCCAGCCCCCTGCACCACCCCCTGTGTTCCACACAATTACGTGACTTATTTCCCTTCTCCTGGCTACACGTGCAGTCATTCAACCGGTTTCACAGACAGTACAGCGCCCTATCAACGCTGCCACATTTAACCCCCCTCCCTCGTCTCTCCTCCCCTTCAGTGACTTATCCCTCATTGGGACACAAATATCCACACCTTTTATTTACCCTGAATAAAGCTATTGTGCTTTAATTATACTGGCTAACTTCTGATCTTTTCTGATTAACACCACACCGTTACAACCAAAAACTCAATACCACATAGGGTTAATCATCAGACAGGTCTCTGCACACAGGCAGGACTCTGTTAGAAGGAGAGCGCATAGTAAACTTCTGTTTTGTCACTACCCCCTTGTGGGTCTGGGCAACCCACTACTGTGCAGCCCCTTTGCGCACACAGGTAACGGAGCGCTGGCAAACCCCCTTCTTTCCATAACTACTTTGTCCACCTGCAAAGCAGCTAGTTACCGCACACACACATGGGTATACTTGATATCAGAAATAAAAGGGTGGAAAGGGCATCGCTTGAGACTAAAAACATTAACTCCTACAGTGTATTAAGACCATCACCTGACTTTATCCTCAACTACAAATCACTAGAAAAATTGATACAGAAAGAAACACAAGTATGGTGGGATAGACATTTCTTACAATGGTACATTGACAATAACCTCATCCCGAAGGGACTAAAAGTAAAGAAAAGACCCACCCACTACACAGACGACCCTGAGTTTATACAACAATGGGATGACACCATACACAACTGCTCGATAGATCTGATGAAACTATTAATATGCAAAAATAATAGTGAATTAGAATCACTCTCCGCATCCATAGATGACACGTACAAAAACATTGAACCATTTACAAAAGAACCAGGTTACACAGAAATAGAAGAAATATCACAGAACAGACTGACACGCAAAGAGAACGACATCATTAATATCAAAATTAAAAAAGTACACCGTGACACCAAACCCAAACTGACTGAGACAAGACAACACCCCAAGAAAAATAAGACCAAATCACAAACCAAGCATCTTAACAAAACCGCGGGGTCACTACTACCGAGACCGCAAAACTACATAAACAAGAACAAGTACACCAACAGTGGCTTGACTTATCAACAATACATGACTCAAATACATAAGGGACCCACAGTCCATACCAGAAGTAGGACAATATCCATAACCTCAGAAACAGAGTCAGATAACAGTTTGGATAACACGGGCCACACCTCCTTCTCAGTGTATGAAATAGAGGACGATAAAGACTACGACCATCTCACAAGACTCTCATTTGACCAAGGGTGGGTCACGACACAACGTAACTTTAACACCGACCTACCTAACATCATTACCAACAACGTTCCCGTCAACAACACCACCGCTCAAGACCACACAGACACTACTACCACCAACAACTCAAGAACATGTACTGCACCTCTAGCAGAGGCTCCTACCTGGGGAGACCATTTTTTAGATACGGAGGCAGGCCGTCAGGCCTGCCTAACACCTATCACCAGCAACCTCACACAAAACAAAAAGAAAAGACACATAAATCTAGAAGAGGTTGTAGAGGAGGTGACTCCAAAAAAACAAAAACATGTCAACATACCACAGTAGAACCTGCCGACAAACACAATCAGATATTTAATCTGAGCAACACCACACTGTCTTCACAACAACTTGATGTCCTTGCAAAGGGACTCAAGTTTGCCCCAAACAAAAAACCAGATAAATTTGAAACTTACTGCGACTTACAGGCCTTCACAAGAAAACTCTGTCTGAAGAAATACTTCATGACAAACCCCATTATCAGGAACAGCGACATGGAGCCAGATACATACTCACACACCACACTAAAACCTAAGTCCACCTTCAATCCCACACACGTCAAGAGCCACCATATCAAAACATTCGAAGCACTAGTTACAGAAGACTTGGAACAACTGACCTCAACCAACCACCAAAAACACAAACAAAACATGACATCAAATGAAAGACAAGCACTCAAGAACCTAGAAAATAACAACCAAATTATAATAAAACCAGCAGATAAAGGGGGGGGGCATAGTCGTACTGGACAAAGCAGACTACATCACTGAATCACTCAGACTCCTTGGAGACCAAGATACATACCAGATACTACCAAATGACCCGACATCTAAATTCAACAAAGAACTACATGACTTACTCGACACAGGACATAACACTGGGATCCTCAACAAAGCAGAACACAATTTCATCAGACAGACACATCCCAAAATTCCCGTTTTCTATTACTTACCTAAAATACACAAAGACTTACATAAACCACCCGGACGACCAATAATATCAGGCATAGATTCCATCAGCTCTAACTTAGCACAATACACTGACACCTTCCTTCAGGACATCGTTAAGCAACTACCATCCTACATTAGGGACACGACCGATATCATCAACACATTACAAACTTAGAATGGCAAGAGGATTACTGGCTGGTCACCAGTGACGTCACATCACTTTACACCGTCATCAAACATCACCAAGGTTTAGAGAGCACCAGACACTTCCTCCAAAAAACACAAACACTAAAACAGGACCAGATACAGTTCATCATTGACTCAATTGATTTCATATTACACCACAACTACACATGGTTTAATGGCACATTTTATTTACAGACCACCGGGACCGCCATGGGATCGAAAGTGGCGCCCAGTTACGCTAACCTCTTTATGGGGAAATGGGAAGAGGATTACATATGGGGTGAGCGTGACTGGAGCGCCAATTTGATCCTATGGCGGCGTTACATAGATGACTGCATTTTCATTTGGAAGGGCACCAAACACTCACTGGAACAATTCATGCAATACCTCAACCACAATGACAGAAATCTCAAATTCACATCAACAGCAAGCCAAACCACAGTACAATTCCTGGATCTAGAAGTTTTCATAGAATCCAACACAATACACACTAAAACATACAGGAAACAGGTGGACGTAAACAGCTACATTCTTTACAATAGCGGGCATCATAAACCATGGCTTCAAAATATTCCCAGAGGACAGTTCCGCCGCATCAAACGGAACTGTTCAAAAAAAATGACGATTTCCATACACAATCTGCACAACTCAGGGAACAACTCCTAGACAAACAATACGACCAGGACATAGTAGACCAAGCATACAGGGACATATCCGCCATGGACAGATCCACTACCCTTACTAATAACAAAAACCCCACCGATTCACAGATGACACAGGAAATCAACTTCATAACCCAGTTTAACCAATCTTCCAATCAGCTCAAGAGCATACTGAACAAACACTGGCACATACTCAGACAGGACCACCAACTCAAAGACATTCTAACAGATAGGCCCAGACTCATATTTCGCAAAGCACCTGACCTAAGACAGAAACTTGTCAAAAATCATATCAAACCCACAGTTAGCAGACAAACCACCCTTACCGACAAGAAAGGGTTCTTCCACTGCGGCCGGTGTGCAGGGTGTAAAAACCTGAGCAACCCCTCCACAAAAATCTCAACCTCCTGGACCTCCACCACCACTAATCTCACATTTAAACACAGACACCAGATATCATGCGAGACAAAGGGGGTCATTTATCTCCTAAGATGCCCCTGTGGAAAGGAATATGTGGGCCGCACCACGAGGCCACTCAAAGTGAGACTCTACGAACACATTCGTAACATAAAAATGGGGTACGCCAAGCATAGTGTGTCAATGCACTTCAAAGAGATGCACAACTCTAACCCAAAGGGATTGGTCTTTACAGCAATAGAAGCTCCTGATACTAATTGGAGAGGGGGGGATCATTTAGACATCCTGAATAAAAGAGAATTATTCTGGATATTCACCCTAAAGACCCTGCACCCCTCGGGCCTTAACATTGATTTTAATAACGGCACATTGGGCTGACCTAATTAAACCCCTTGGAATCTCCTCCACCATATATCCATCCTCTGAACAGAATTGCAGCTAATAATCCCCTCCACCAATCCTATGAACATAATCACAGCACAATTACTTCCAGAAACTTTTATTTTTGTGCAAGTATGAAACATGAGCCACACACCAGGCAATCTGATGTGGCAATCTCCACTTCAGGTGCACACAATCAGGCAACCTGTCATGAACACTCCCACAGTACGCAGGAACCAATCAGACACCATAGGGCGTGTCAATCCACTGCTACAAATGACCAACATGATACACGTATCAGCATCCTTGAAAAAGACCGCACAGCGGTCGAAACGCGTTGGACAGCTACACTTGCTCCTACATCTTCATCAAAGTCTCCTCCCGGCCGGGAGTTGAGCCTGTAGTACAGACGCTATTGAACGCGGCCACGGTCTCCCCGGCAACCAGACGCCGGGACCCGGAAGTCACGTTCTACCGCGTCACTGCAGAGCCGAGCACACAGCGTCGTCTACACGCTGTATGTGCTGCGGCTAAGAAGTTCTCCAAGGAACGCCGCGGGACCTTCTGCAAACAGACCACAGGTGAGAGGTGCACTGCGGGGGGACGGGACGCCAGCCCCCTGCACCACCCCCTGTGTTCCACACAATTACGTGACTTATTTCCCTTCTCCTGGCTACACGTGCAGTCATTCAACCGGTTTCACAGACAGTACAGCGCCCTATCAACGCTGCCACATTTAACCCCCCTCCCTCGTCTCTCCTCCCCTTCAGTGACTTATCCCTCATTGGGACACAAATATCCACACCTTTTATTTACCCTGAATAAAGCTATTGTGCTTTAATTATACTGGCTAACTTCTGATCTTTTCTGATTAACACCACACCGTTACAACCAAAAACTCAATACCACATAGGGTTAATCATCAGACAGGTCTCTGCACACAGGCAGGACTCTGTTAGAAGGAGAGCGCATAGTAAACTTCTGTTTTGTCACATGTGATGTTGCTATGGGCAACTAATCAGAATCTACTTATTTATTTAGCACCATCTAGAACAGGCTTTCCCAACCACGGTCCTCAAGGCACACCAACAGTGCAGGTTTTGTAGATATCAAGGCTTGAGCACAGGCGACTTAATTAGTACCTGAGTGATTCTGATTAAACCATCTGTGCTGAAGCCTGGATATCACTGAAACCTGCACTGTTGGTGTGCCTTGAGGACCGTGGTTGGGAAAGCCTGATCTAGAAGATAGTAGACAGGATCTGATTGGTTGCCCATAGCAACATCACATGTGAAGTAGAATACACATCTTAGTAAAATTCCCCCCCACAGTGTTTTAATAACATTTATTTTAAGTGGAGTCTGAATACATCTAATACAGGGGTGGCCAACCGGTCCGAGGGAAAGAGCCGAAAAATATCGGCAATCAAGCCAAAGAGCCGACATCATGTGCGCGCCTTTGGCGCGTGCGGCAAAAAAGGGGTGTGGTCAGGGGTGTGCGCAGTTTATTCCCCGCTGCTTAAGCAGCCGACAGGGGGGACTCCCAACAGCCCCCCCATACCGCAGGACACTGCCGCCCGCGGGTGGGACCTACTCCTAGGTAGCGAAACACGTCAGGAGTGATCCAACCAGCACACCACTCGCCACCAATTGCCTGCCTATCTTACTGGACCCAAACCAGCCGTTACCAGAACTTCAACTTCAATCTCCTATCCGCACAATTGTTAATCCGTGGGGAATTCGCCTCACCAAGTGATGGACTTCGCAGAATTGCTTTCCTGAGAAGGATTAAAATCCACATTTGGACGGACCGGCGGTAATTATACATCCTAAGGAGACATTATTTGATATCTCTGGCTAAATACTCTTACGGCATACTAGGAATGGATCCAGTCTAAGCAGCTACAATTTGCATATAAATGGTGTTCCTGCTGGTTTCTTATTGTTGATTTTATTGTGTACCCCCCTTTTTTTATATATAATTAAATTTTATAATTCAATTTCTAGCGCTACTATTGTATATTTTTTTTTTTTTGACAGCGGGACAGGCCCTGATAATTGGGACTGTCCCGATAAAAATCGGGACTGTTGGGTGGTAAGCAGGCCTGAAATACATTGTGGCAGTGACTACATGTGCCAGGGTGCCAAACACATAACAGCTCTGAATTTTCTATATCTCACCTACTAAAACCAATTTGTATCAGTCTGCTGACCTACAGCTTCCCACGCCATAGCCACATGTACACATTACAAATCTATGGGGGTAGGAGAGTGATCAAGTGAAGAGAGATAGAGGATCTATTAGTATTACTAAATAATAACACATTTGTAAAACTGGGGATTTTTTCCTGTACATCCAGCAGGGTAAGACCCTTCTTGTAGGCAATATACGGTATACATAAAAGTGACACTGTTATGGCCCCCATACATTAGTCCGACTTGTCCTAAGGACAAGTCGGACCAGATTTCCCCTGCAGCTCCCCGGGAGGGGGACACACGATTAGGCACTTAATGTGCCAAGGTTTGCATATGATAAATCGCATGGATTTATCATATGCGGTCCCCGGGGAGCTGCAGGAGGAGGGAGCCGTGCGGGGGGGGGGGGGGGCGTCTCAGCCAATCAATGGCTTGCTAGTCATCTGTATGGGCTTTTTTCTTTTCTCAAGTTAGTGTGTTCCTCCCGGCTCCCGCCGCTGCCCGGCAGCCAGCGTCATCCTCCCTGCCCATCGCGCTGCTCCCGCTGTCACCCTCCTCCTGCCCGGCTCCCTATGCAGCCTCCCCCTGCTCGGCTCTCTATAGCCGGCATCCCCCGCCCGCTGTCATCCCCCGCACGGCTCCGGGGCTGGGCTGCACATAAGATTTAGCAAATCTTATGTGCAGCCCGTCCGACCTCCCGACCCCGATCCGATGCGCACGGGACCGCGCATCGGATCGGACGGGGTGTCTGCAAGTGCGATTTGGGCCGATTTCACGGCCCGATTCATCCGAATCGGGTGAAATCGTGCCCAAATTGCATAGTGTATTGGGGCCTTAAGAAATGAAATAATCCTATTACCATTTGTTAAGGAAAATTACATTAACACATTATTTGTATTGCTTTACACATTCACTTTAATAGTCCCAAGGGGAGATTTATGAAACTTTAGAGAAATAAATTGTCAAACTATAAAATACATCAGCTGCTAACTGCCATATTACAGGCTCTGTTTGAAAAAGGATAGTTATAAACTGGTTGGTTATCGCTTGCCACTTTATCTTTATCCCAAAGTCAGATTCTAGATGTCATTATGACATCACAATAGAGCTTTGGAACATAAGATGGGATAGGCTGAAACAGAATCTTTAGAAAGGTAGTTATTGGAGAAGAAGGATTACAATTTTTCTTATCTGGAGAAAAGTGTTTTCTGTAATCATTTGTGATAATTAATATTATTACCAACAACAACAACACATATAGTAGCACCAATGGAAGGTAAGTGACCTTTTTTTTTTACAAATACAGTACATACATTATATATATATATATATATATATATATATATATATATATATATATATATATATATATCTTTAGAACAGGTTATACAATACACAGCTTACAACAAAACAAAAAATGACAGCACCGCATCAGTCATAAATGGGGTGGTAATTCTAACTAAATATATTGTACAAGAATAGAATAGGGGTAAAGTGTTTTTCTATCAGCTGTTTACTTACCCATGGCTACATGTGAGTTATATGGTGATAATAAAGTTATTGTCCCTTATCCTACACAATAGTACTTTACTGTATACACGTTACATCTCATAGTAGTGCCCCTTATTCACGTTACATCACACAGTACGAACCATTATTCACATTACACAACACAGTATATCCTTTACACATAACGGCACACAGTAGTGCACCTTATACACATAGGGGGACATTTACTAATATGAATTCGTAAAAAATAGGTGTATTCGTAGGCAGAAATACACCTATTTTTTTTTTTTTTTTTTACACATTTGTATTTTCAGGATTTACTATCCCGAAAATACAGCAATTCGTATTCCTAAAGATGGCACATTCGTATTTGTATGTACAAATACGAATGTCTACACCATCGATAGGATACGACAGGAATCACCATTCAAAAGAATGGTGGTTCCTGATTTACTAAGCAGCCGTATTAATAATACGGCTGCTAATTGGCATGAACAGCCACGAAAATACACCTTGATTTCCCTGTCGTATTTGCTTTAAGCCTGCAGCGCGGATCAGTCAGATCCATGATGCAGGCTTTAGTGTAAAAAAAAAAAAAAAAAAATAATAGAAAAATAAATATATATATATAGACGAGTATCCAAATAGTTACACTAAATGAAGACAGGAGGCGGCACTCTCATAAAAGGTGAAAAAACTGTATTCAAATCATCAAAGTGGGTAATGTGTCAGCAAAAAAGGTGTCGACCAGTTTCGGAGCCGAAGCCCCTTCCTCAGGACAACTGACGTAGCAAAACAATCAAAAGTAATACTGTGCAGGGTGACTTTTGATTGTTTTGCTACGTCAGTTGTCCTGAGGAAGGGGCTTCGGCTCCGAAACTGGTCGACACCTTTTTTGCTGACACATTACCCACTTTGATGATTTGAATACAGTTTTTTCACCTTTTATGAGAGTGCCGCCTCCTGTCTTCATTTAGTGTAACTATTTGGATACTCGTCTATATATCACTCCTGCGGAAGGCACCTCTACCGCTGTACCCCCATTGTTCCAAGTGCCAGTCCTATGCTCTATATATATATATATATATATATATATATATATATATTAAAAAAAAAAAAAAAAAAAAAAAACGGCCTGGCTCCTTCAGCCTGGTGCTGGTTACAGCTGTGGGGGGGACCCCACGCTGTTTTTTTATTTATTTTTTCTATTTTTTGCAGACTGCCTGAAAAATTCGTATTAGCGGCCGTAGATATGTGCAGCTAATACTAATTACTACGACATCGGAGGGTTACAAAGACTTTGCATACGGCTGAAACAGTCGTATGCAGTCGTAGGAAAAATACTAATATGAATTTCTAGGGAATCCATATTCGTAAATTTCCCCCACAATGCCACACAGTAAGGTGCGGCATAAGGTGTACAAGGGTATTACTAAGGTGTAAAACCTTAGTGATACCCTTGTACACCTTATGCCGCACATTATTGATCCTTACACATTGTGCCACACATTCCTAATGCCCCATATAGTGCCACACAGTAATGTGACAGAAACTTTGAGATATTTCATATACCTCTCTTTTCTGTGAGTAATTTCATGTTCCCCACTACACTTTCCATCATTTTTAATTTGTCCCCTTATAATTAGTTAGTTAATATACCACCCCCCTCCCCCTCTTTTTAAAATGAATTCCCGGGTGCTGACCATTGAAGCTAAGCCAGCCCTAGGCATGTGAAGCATGCCCCTATATTCCAAATGGCCTGGACATTTTCCTAGTTTCCTTATGCCTGTGGCCATCTCTAAGTTGGTAAGTACTAAGTAGTAGGAACATTTACAGGGACATATATTTCCCAGGGTAAATGTAGGAGTGTTCCTAGAAATGAGGGCTGTATAAGAGATTAGCTAGGGTGTGGTATGGCAGATTGCGGATGTTTGTACCATATCGACTAATACAGGCCTGGCCAACTTGGGGCTCTCCAGATGTGGAAAATTACACATCCCAGCATGCTTTACCACAGTTCTAGCATTCTACAATAGCAAAACTGTTGCAAGATATGCTGTGACTTGTAGTTTCACAACAGCTGGAGGGCCACAGGTTGACCAGGCCTGCTCTAATGCCATCATTTGGGTAATGACTTTATGAATGCCACCTAATTGTGAGGGCGGGATATGCATAGCACAGTTTGTTTGATGGTTATTGGGTGGGCCATAGCCAGTGAGATGTGGGATTGGGGAGGGAATGTGATAGGCTGCTTCTTCCCATTGTAATATTCCTAAAGGTTTATATGTCTTTGCTTCACAGGTGCAGTAACAGCAGGCATTCCAGCAGTAACACCATCTGCTGAAGAAGTATTACAGGCCCAAAACATACTGGCCCAGTATGGAGACATCATCCCACCAGCCCCCATTAGTAGTACGTATGGTGAGTAGTAATATTACATTTGTATTTATTAGGAGTGAGAAGTAGTTTGTAGTGTTCCCACCGACATCGGCAAGTGTGTATTTACTTGCCGCCCCCCCCAAACAACTCTGTTCTATAAATGTTTATACAAATACATTGCTATATATAACTTGGATGTAAATTAAATGTATTTATTAACCAAATGTGTTTTTCTTGAACAGAAGACAAACTTCTAGAATGTATCTTATATGGCATCATACCATCACTAATATTGCTGTTAGTGATAATAATTTGCATTTGGTAAGTTAATAATATTATACAGATCCTGTTACTGCATTATTGCCTAACTATTATTTACTATATCATCATTAAAAGGCATCACTAGGGGGTTGCGGACTACATCCCATTGTCACCCTTCCAGGGGGTGTTTACGACACTCGGAGCAAGCGGTCTACCTCTCATTTATACACAGGAAACAGTGCAGTTACATTTGGGTGGGATCTCTTGGACCTAGTATTAATGGTGGGCTTGGAGGGTTCTCCTTCCAGGAATACAATTATTATCTCTAACTAACTTTTCCTTATTTTTTTTACAGCAAACGAAAAAAGAAACGTGATACAGGTAACAATAGTTAGATATTGGATATACATAATAACACCACAGGACTGTCCAGTGGAGGATTTTACCCCCAGACAATGTGCCACTGTGCTCAGTGTTAGTAAAAGACAGATGCAGTTCACCAGTCCAGGCTGTGATAGGCAGAGAGCTGGCTTCGTCTTGGAAGCCACTCCCTGCCTTACAGTGCAGTCCTAGCTGGCTTTTATGGGCTGCAGTCATTGCAGTCCATAGAAACTCAGTGTTTGCACATGCTGTTGAATGCTGGAAGCACTCCAGAGGATCAATACCAATCCCTAAGCAGCGGTCGTTTGCTGCTTAGCTAGCGGCAGAACACAGATTGGCCGAATGCCCATTCAAGAACACATCTCCTCACATGTGGCCGTAAGTCAGTCTAGACTTACCTTTATTTCCGTCAGAGATGGCAGGCGCTGACGTCATGTGATGACAGCCGTCCACCCCCCAGCAGGCATCGGCCCACCTGCGTTCCCAGGGGGAACACCCATATAATGCTGGGCATTCCCTGGTCCAGCCCAGTGTCCGCCCCCTCTGCAGCGAACAGCTCGGCAAGTGTGCACATGTGCAAATAGGACCACCTTTGGAATGGGGCCAAATGTGGCCCCTTCTGAGTGATACAGAAGTAGGCCCCAGGTGCAGGGGGGCTGGGAGGGGGTTATGGGATGCGGCAATCGCTGCTGTGTCTGTCTGTGTGTAAGATGTACAGTATCTTTATCTCTATGTAGTAAGTTAAACATAAAAAAAAAGAAAAAAATTCTAAAGTTGTGTCTCCTTTGTCTTCTTCTTTAAGACCTAGAAAGAAACATTAAGGAAGAACCCAGTACAAGCACGCTGGTCACCATAACGCGGACCTCAGCCCAAATTGTGCCGTACGAGCAGTGTTCCTGCCCCCACCACCTACACCCTACTCCGCACCACGCACAGCACCTCCTCATCACCACCTCTTTATCGGTGCCACTTCTATACAGGTGAATGAAGTGAGAGAGGATTTACAACTTGTCGTCATAACGCTCCATACATAGGGTAAGTGAACTGAAAACATGGATTCGCTATTTACAGTTTCTTTTTTTTTTTCAAATGTTTTTATTGAGCCTCAATATTAATATTTTAAAGTCTTGGTAGATTGGGTGGTAGGAGCCCATTAAGGTAGGGTCTTTGCCTGGTTTCAATAGGACTATGATCCTAGCCTCATTAAATCTAAGGGGCATGTCTCCGGTTGTTATTAGATGATTATATAATAATGTCAAAGTGGGCGCAATGTCTCCTTTCAATAATTTATAGAATTCTGCCCCGAAGCCATCTGGTCCAGGACTTTTGGCGTTGGGCAGGGATTTAATGGTGTCTAAGACCTCCTCCTCCGTGACCGGACGATCTAATAGCTCTCTCTCCTCCTGAGTCAATGTGGGTAGCTCAGTTGCTGCGAGGAATGCCTCACTCTCACGTGAGTCAGAGGGTTCCAGAGTAGAGGGAGCTATAGAAATTAGAAAATTCACTGCAGATCGGTGAGAAGAGAGCCTGCATGATCAATGGCCTTGACCCATGTGTGGGAGCGAGGTCCCTTTATCAGGTTCGCTAAGAGTTTCCCTAAATTGTTGCCAAATCTATGTAATTTATTACGATAATAATCATGAGGGGATTGGGCCTGTTCAGTAAGGAAGGTGTCGTATATGATGTTATGTATGGACGTGTGTGTGACCTTGGGAAGGAGGTGATCCGAGAGGAAAAGATAGTCGATTCTGGAGTGTGTAGAGTGTGGGTGTGAATAAAACGAAAAGTCTTTCTGCAGAGGGTGAAATATGCGCCAGGGATCAGTAAGACCTAATTGAGAGCAGAAAGGGGAGTGGAGATTAGGAAAAGTTTGAGATCACTCGATCACCAGGTTACCACGATGTGGGGTATCGTCAGCAAAACCTGGTCATACCCCATATAAGGTTGTAGGCTTCTTTTTTGCGACCCGCGCCGCCCTGCAAAAATCTCTGCCATCCCCCCCCTCCCCTGAGTCCAGGCAGCACAGTGCTGTGCTGCCCAAACCAGTGACCTCCTCCTCCCTAGCCCCTACATCCCCTTCCCGATGCAGGGAGGAGGAGGTGGAGCTCTTGGCCCCGCAGCTAGCTAGGTAAGGGAGGGGGGGGAGCCGCCAGGCACCGCTACCACATCGCCCCGGCGTATCGCAAAGGGCAGCTTAACGCAAGAGCTGTCCTTTACGATAATTATTGCATGTTAGTACATATGCGATAATTATCTATGCGGTAGCCGGTGATGTGCGGTGGGGAGGGGCCTGCGGATGTTAGTGCATCCCGCCCTAAGAGTGCCAAAGGATCTGCAGAATGTGTGTGTGCTACATAAGAAACGGTTAATAATTGTATATACACACACATACATATATACATACACACACATACTGATTACTATCTATTACTAAGGTTTCATTTTCACATTTTAATAGCAGCTGAAGTACCAATTCCAGTCGTTGTGAATGACACCACGATTTTAATAGAGGATGAAGAATCACCATCAGGGACCAGAGTCATTGAGACCATCAGCAAGCCAAAGAATGCCACATACAGGCTTGGGAACCTGAGACAAAGAGACCCACATACAGGCTTGGGAACCTAAGACAAAGAGACCCACATACAGGCTTGGGAACCTAAGACAAAGAGACCCACATACAGGCTTGGGAACCTGAGACAAAGAGACCCACATACAGGCTTGGGAACCTAAGACAAAGAGACCCACATACAGGCTTGGGAACCTAAGACAAAGAGACCCACATACAGGCTTGGGAACCTAAGACAAAGAGACCCACATACAGGCTTGGGAACCTGAGACAAAGAGACCCACATACAGGCTTGGGAACCTAAGACAAAGAGACCCACATACAGGCTTGGGAACCTGAGACAAAGAGACCCACATACAGGCTTGGGAACCTAAGACAAAGAGACCCACATACAGGCTTGGGAACCTAAGACAAAGAGACCCACATACAGGCTTGGGAACCTGAGACAAAGAGACCCACACACAGGCTTGGGATCCTGAGACAAAGAGACCCACACACAGGCTTGGGAACCTGAGACAAAGAGACCCACACACAGGCTTGGGAACCTGAGACAAAAGAAACCCATCCCACCCGTGGCTGTTATTGCATGGCTATCGGGCGTGGCCCCTTGGCGATGGGGTTACCAGTTCTTTATGAATTGGTAGTGGCACAGCCACCATGGACCAACGCAATATTCACTTTGTTATTGTTACGTTAGAACAGTGTAAATGTGCTGTGAGACTTGCTGTGAGACAGTGCTGACAACTTTCAGGTTAATTTGCAAAACATCTATTATTCTATATAAATAACTGGGAAATCCATATGAATATG
This sequence comes from Crinia signifera, assembly GCF_055691185.1. Lineage (NCBI taxonomy): Eukaryota > Metazoa > Chordata > Amphibia > Anura > Myobatrachidae > Crinia > Crinia signifera. Next base: position 50,033,124 of record NC_139223.1, read on the forward strand.
CCAGAAATACAGTGAGTGACAATTATTAGTGGCAGCCCTCAGTGAGATTAGTTCTCCACATTAACCAGAGAACAGTCTCACTTCAGGCAGATGGCAAGGATTTTGGATTGCCAACATATTTGGTGCTCACAATGCCTTTGATCAATGTATAATGGAGAACCTGTATTAGGTACAGAGACAGGGCTATAACCAGAATTTGGGGACTTTGTATAGAACCTCCTAGAGTGCAGAAATTGCCCATAGCAACCAAACTTCTACCTATCATTTTATGGAATGTAGTTGATATTTGATTGATAGATAGGTGTTTGGTTGCTGCAGACAACGTCCCCATTCTAGACTTTATACATTGTATGCAGAACCAATATAGCGGTTACCGTCTCCCTGTCATGGTAGCATTTAGGCTGACTACAAACTGTTCGCTGATAATCCCGGTTCCCGAGAACAAAGCACATTACCTGGTGGAGTCCATAAAGCTTTAGCTTTCTAGCACCCGCAAGCATAGGCGGAAATTAATCCCAGTTGCCTGGATGCAAATTGAAATTTGGTGCCCCTCCCCCTTAACAGTCCAATTTTGTTTTTCAATTCAGTCTGCTTTATATGTTTAAATTAATTGTAATTTTTTTTATTATTCAAAAATTGTCTACATTGACTGATGTTAATATTCTTATTGTAAAGTGGCTCACCACTGGCTCTACTACTAGCGCGCTATGGCTGTTGAGCCTGACTAGATGATGGACCTGAAAGGGTTAAAAAACGTTGTGAAAAGAGTTGGTGGGGCATAGTAACAATATTCAGCCGTCTGCAGCATTAATCAGCGATCACCGGTGGGTGCTATCTCCTAGCCCAAAAAAACCTACAGCACCTGGTGTTCCCATGTGGTCTCCCACCCAAGTACTAACCAGGCCCAACACTGCTTAGCTTCCAAGACCAGACAAGATTGGGCCTATCCAGTGTGGTATGGCTGTATGTGAGACACATGCACTTTTTTGCCCTCTTCTACTTCTTTCTACAGGTAAGCTAATAAAAAAAATTTCCTAACTGTATTGGCTTACTGAAAAAAATCATGTGTTGGTAATGTAAAAAGACCTACAGGACATGATATTAGAAGGTGGTCTCAAATTAAACTACTAAAGAGGCTCAACACTGTTTATCTGCCAAAAGCAGTTGGAATTGGGCCTAAACAGTGTGGTAAGTCATATATGGCAAGAAAACGGGCAGGTACATAGAGCAATACTAAAATGAAAAAATAGAACAATGAAACCATGAATCGAAGCCTATCAGATACTTAGCGGCTAAGACAATACAACTATTCAGCAAGAAAAAAACACATGTTGCAGCAAATATTCAGCAATAACCAAATGCAAGAGCAAACATTAGTAGGCCTCCAAGCGCCCAGGGACGCCACACACCACATTCATGTTTCAGGAATAGAGAAATGAGCCCTGGCCATCCCCGAACACACGAAGGCGAGCCGGGTAAAGCAAAGAGAACTTCATTTTAGAATCAATAAGATGCTTGCATATAGGAGCAAAGTCCCTGTGTCTAGAAGCCACCAGATTAGAAAAGTCTTGGAAGATGAGAAGATGGTCACCCTTGTAAGTAATGCTGTGGGTTCTTCTGTAGTGTTCCAAGACTTTAACCTTGTCGGCGTAGTTGAGAATACGCATGATGACTGGGCGGGGTCTACCAGTAGGGTTAGGTCTGTCAGGGCCAATTCTGTGTGGCCTTTCAATAGCCAGTGGTGATCCTTTGAGGTCCAACGCCAGCTGTTCTGGTAACCAGAAAGCCAGGAGATCCATGAGTTCATGATCCCGGATTGACTCCGGTATGCCCACCACCCGCAAATTATTACGACGATTACGATTTTCCAAATCGTCTTATTTCTCGGATAGGGCATGGATTTCCTTGGAATGCGATGCCACTGTGGTTTGTGCAGCTTGCAGGTCATCCTCGAGGGAGGAGATTCTCTGTTCTGCGGTGTCCAGGCGTTGGGAGTGCTGGGTGAGCTGAGCAAGGGTAGAATCTATAGAAGACTTGAGACCAGCTAGTTTCTCATCCAGCATTGGACCTATGACTGCAGCAATATCAGCTGGTTTCATTTTGGATGATCTGGGTGTATTTGTTGCCTATCTTTTGTTTTGTGAGGTCAGGCGGGTAACAGAACGATCAGAGTCAGAGGAATAACCACACTGGGAGTCAGTAGGTGGGGCCCGGGAGGATCCTGTAGAGGACATTGAGTGTGGTACTAAATATTTTTCCATACATCCGTCCCGGCAGATAGAATTGAGAAATGTAGGTGGCTGCAGGGATTAGCGGGTAGTAAGCTGCAAGCGTTAATAAGAATTGGTTATAGTTCACATTTCACTGGAAGAAACAATAAAGATGTGCAGCAGGGATCCGCAATAGCATCCGAGGCTAGTTGTCTTACAGTTACATTTTACAGCAGTAAGCAATAAAAGTCAGCATTCAGGTGTGCAGTGGGAATACCCATGCTAGGCAGGTCTTGTAAGAGTACTGTACTTTTACATTGCTTTGTATACACAGCACTTCTCCCTAACAGAGGGAGAGAGATGATTTGGACAAGCTGTGTATAGCGAGGGGGGCAGCCTCACAGTGGGGTTTATTCTAGTTCATTCTTTCTGACAAAATCCTTCTTAGATGGACAAAACCATGTGCACTGCAGGGGGGCAGATGTAACATGTGCAGAGAGAATTAGATTTGGGTGAGTTATTTTGTTTCTGTGCAGGGAAAATACTGACTGCATGATTTGACACTTCAATATAGATCTCACTTTGAAGAAAAACCCCACCCAAATCTAATTCTCTCTGCACAAGTTACATCTGCCCCACCCGCAGTGCACATGGTTTTGTCCATCTAAGAAGGATTTTGTCAGAAAGAATGGACTAGAATAACCCCCAGTGTGCAGGTTCTGGGCAGTGTTATATGTAGAGCAGCAGTAAAGTTATACTGGGTCTCAGTGAGGTTTAGGGGGGCAACCCTTAAGTGGGTTACACCTCCCCTGCTCCTAAAAGATATTCAATCCTGTGGTATGGTAGAGGGGGGGGGGGATCAAGGGGGACAGCCAGGGTGCAGAGAAAATATATATTATTCCCTATGCCCCCACCAAGATGGCTGACGCCCTTACTAGGCAGAATGGTGGGGCAGGGGAGAAGAATATAGCTCCAAGCAGGAGCTCTTACCACAGCGTGCCCAGTCAGAGTAGCCAGAATGCCTGCAGGGTGCGGATCAGGCGTGCAGCCGCAGGTCCGGAGCCCGGGTCCCGTCTGTGTGTGAGATCCAGGCCGCGGCTCTGGAGTCACGTGCAGGGCGCCAACTGCCACCTCCCGGGATATAGTCCCCCGGCACCCCAGCCGCTAGTGGGTGGTCTCCAGCAGGGCGGGTGAGGTCGGAGGGGTCTCTGGAGGTCAGCGGGGCATGTTGGTGAGATTTCCGGCGTCGACGCCCGTCACGGAGCCCGAGCCCCGGCCTGAAATCGAGTCCCCAGCTTCAGCGCCGCGGATAGGCCGCAATCCGCAGAAGCCCTTGGATGGGCTTCCCGACTGCCCTCTGTGGTTTGTCTCTCAGGTGGTGAGCAGCCCCGGGGGACCTGCTGTATCTCAGGGATAAAGACTGGGGCATCTAGGGACTCGGTGAGAGCAGGTTTGTTGCGGGAGCCCAGGGAAGGTGCGTCTGCTCCTGATGGCTGCCTGGCCACGCCCCCTATTTATAGTTTCTTATATAGCGCAGCATATTCTGTTGGTTACCATCTAATAAGTCACTAAAGTAGTAAGCTGGTGACCAATAGACTCAATTCATAGTAAAACAATCAAACCGCTCAGAAAGTAGATTAGGGAGACACAGAATACAGAGAACATGGAATACAGTTATGCAGAGTCAGATATACATTTCTTCTTTACAGACAGGAAATATTCAACATGACCTTATATTACTAGACAGAAACAATCGTATTAAGAATCATTACTTCACCACACAACAGGGAAATTCACCAAAGGGCCTCATACACTACAACAATATGTCTGACCCTGAAGTCGGATGCGATTTCCCTTGAACGCGCCCTGGACCTTGGGGAAAATTTACCAAGATGGGAGTTGTATTTCATATGGTATGTTGCTATTGGCAACCAATCAGATACTATCCATTACCTTCTAGAATGTGCTAAATTCTGATTGGTTACCCATAGCAACATGGCAGGTGAAATAGAACTCCCAAAATCTACCCCAACCTCAGCCTAATGGGGCCTACACATGGAGAGATGTGCACCAGCGATCTGACCAATGGTAGATCACTCAGCACACAGAGATGTGTCAGCAATGTGTGCTGAGCGATCTGCCAGGGTCAATGTTCTCCAGAGAGACGATCTGACTACATTTATACTGCATGGAGTATAAACCTAGACTGACCATCATTCTTATGGCCCCTACACACGGAGCGATTTTGGGTCATTTTCTATGCAATCTAGTCAAATCAGATCGCTTACAAAATGACCCCCATGTGCAGGCCCCATAACTCTAATCTTAACCTTAAACTTGTAATGTTGACATTGAGACTGTCGACATAATGACTGTTGACATTGTTTTCTGACATGTTCACTGTCAACATAACGCCCAATTCTGACTGTCTATATAACCCCTTCTGCTTATTTAATGGTGCATATTAAGACCCTTTTTGACTACTACCTTGGTTGTAATCTACACATGTGTCTGTCAGATAGTCCCCTCATGTTACCTGACATTTGTCACAATGGAGCGGAAAGAGACGTTTCTCTATATGAAGAATACTGCCAGACAGCGGGACTTTATGCCGCTGCCTTGAGATCTGGGGGGGGACCCCGAGTCTTCCCATCACAAAATGAAGGATACCTGTGAGGACATCCTTGTTGTACTTCACCCCATTGAGTGTCAACATCTGTGAGTGATGCTCAAAAGAACCACTACAAATGCCAGCGTCGCTCACATTTGTCATAGAAATTCACTTGGAACTTCTACTGCACAAAGCAATGATGAATGGGCAAACAAACAAAACCATAACTGTGGTGAAGGTGGCGGAAAATGAATAAATGGATTCGGTGTGAAATCCCGACATTTAAAATCCCGACAGGGTCAAAATCCCGACATGTAGAATGTACAGGTGAAACAGTCTACATGCCTTTCGGTCGACAGGTGCGAGGTCGACATGGGTTTTTTCACAGTTTTTTGACCCGAATGTCAACATGGACACAGTTGCAAGTGAACCGCAGCACGGCACACTATTTTATTCTCCCACCACGCCATAGTGGATGGTAGGGCATGAAATACCGCCTGTCGGCACATGTTGGTTCAAAAAACTGTGAAAAAACCCATGTCGACCTCGCACCTGTCGATCGAAAGGCATGTAAACTGTTTCACTTGTACATTCTATATGTCGGGATTTTGACCCTGACGGGATTTTGACTGCATCCCGAATAAATGTTTCAATACCATACCAACATGCGCAGACTGGAGAAATATTTTGAAAACCATCTTATCAAGTAAATTCAGTTGCATGACAAACCCATGCCCTCAGTCATAACTCACATTCATATACAACCTGTAAAATGTAAGGCAATAGCTGATTGGCTGCTATTTTATTAATATCTCTGCTTTGAAAAGGGATATGGTCACTAGGTCTACAAGCAGATGGTTTACAAGCATTAGTTTGACATGCAGGTTTACAAGCATTAGGTCGATATGGGGAAGGTCAATATGGGGTTTTTCACTCTTTTTTTTTTTAAACAGGCGGTATTTCATGCCTTACCATCCACTAGTGGGTGGCGGCAGAATAAAATAGTGTGGCGAGTGTAGCGAGGCACCGTGCCCGAAGCACGGCGAGCACAGCGAGCCATGCAAGGGGACGTGGTGCTACATTCAGTGTCCATGTCGACTGTCGAAATTCCGGACAAAAAAAAAAGATTGTGAAAAACCCCATGTCGACCTTCTACAGGTCAACCTAATGTTTGTGTCGACCTACGGTCATGTCGACCATCATGCTGTCTACCCAATGATCCATACCCTTTGAAAAATACAGTACCCTACCTAAAGAGCATGTTCCTGTGAATTAATGCAGGACTTTGACACATTACACCCCAAAGGCACTTGTGATCTACCTCCTACGCCCCAACCCCCATCAGAGCACCCTTAAGTTAAAGATACCCCGGATTTGAAAGAGGACACTCTTTAAAATATGTATAAGTAGCCAGCTTGGTAAGTATAGGCAAGTGGGTGGAAAAGGCCAATAGTGCCTTGGCTGCCATTTTCCCAGCGAATAGTGATAAGTATAATTAAATAGGCGCAGCAGCTGTCCATTCTTTTGAATTCTTCTGTCTCCCGCCTTCAGCTCCCCAGGAGTATTACATGTGATAAATCGCACATCAAGTGCAAGATCGTATGTGAGCCACCGGGGGGAGCTCAGGGAAATTGGGTGCAACTTGTCCTTAGGACAAGTTGGACAAGTGTATGGGGGCCTTAAGTTTTACAATATTTTGGACCTTTAATCTTTAACCCCACTACAGCGGACATCCTGATCCAGAAACGTTAGGTATTAGACCACAGTACTTAGCCCTATATCCATTTTCAGGGTCCCCCAGGAGACTAGACAGCACTGCACATAGATGTGTAATAAGGGAGGAGGGGGCATGATGTGACAATGAGTGCAATAATGGCCAGTGCCAGACTGGGGCATGGAGGGCCCACTGGGAGAATGCAGTGACAAGGGCCCACGTCTAGGGGTGTGACCAGTCTCCAGAGTGGGTGGGGTGAGCAGCACATTAGAGTGCATGGACTGGGCCGATAGATATGCACTGTAGCAGATACATCCTAGTCATGTGCAGTATAATGTAACATATGTATAATGTATAATTACACTGCACAGCCTGGACACTGAACCCTAGAGGAGGAGATGGGGACCACTGGGGGTTTCCAGTGTGGGCCAGTCTGACCCTGCTAATGGCCTACTGTCACACCCTGCCATTGTCTCAATACAAACCTTGCGAATGTGCCTGACCCATTGTCAGACCACTACTCGCTGCAAGGGCCCTAAGCTTCACCCCAGCCAGCCTTATAAATACAGCCCTGTTAGGTTGTTGGCGACCGTAGGGAGATATGTGCCAGTGCTGTCTATGGCTGGCTGCAGGTGCATACATGGGAGGAAGGTCACAGTCCCCAGAGTGTATGCACTATATGGTTATGGATGCACACTCCAAAGGTCATTAGCGATGTCCTCTGTATGTGCAGTGACATCTCAGGATATTGCCAATGAGAGCACATGCCCAGTAGAGATGTCCCAATGGAACAAGGTGGGGCTGCCATGTTCCCCAAAGACAGACCCACATGAAGCCTGCACACGAGCCCTTTCTTTGTTTGAACCCCAAAGCAACGGTTGCTAACCATTGGCTTCACAGAATGAAACAGAGCTTTGCATTATGTACATTAACCCTCTGAGTGTCAAGTTAATTTGCTGAAATAGGGTGCCCCTCCTGCAGTGCAGCACGGTTTGTCCTTCTGAATCGGGCCCCTAATTCGGGCTTGATTACAAAGCACATTTCACTCTAAAATGGATAAAGCTATGTGCACTGCAGGTGGGGCAGATGTAACATGTGCAAAGAGAGTTAATGTACATACACACCTATCGATCCCCATAGCTGGCGATATTGGCGACTGCGGGGACTAGGCATTAGCAAGTCTTTACACACTTGCCAATGCCGGCGGACAACGAGGGGTATAACATCAAGGGTATAAGTGGGGGCCATGCTGCATTCTGTTCAGCTCCGTCATCCGTGCATCAGGTGTCGTGTACAGCGAACAGGTTGGTGATAAAATTAGCTTTTATCCCCCAGTGTGTACGGGGCTTAAGATTGGGTGGGGTGTGTTGGGTTTAAGATTGGGGGGGGGGGGGGGCTTTGCAAAAATTTGCAAAGCCCTGCAAACAGATAGCCGCCACCCAGACAGAGCAAAACCCGTCCTGTGCAAGACTGCGTAAGGCTTGCTGAAATATCGCAGATCAGTGATTCACTGCAAATCCATTTACAACTTACAACGATTTCCCAGTGTCTGCAGTCTGTGCGTAACCCAGAACCTACTTTACCAGTGCGATAGAATCAGGCTGATCGAGGCCGGAGCTGAAGTCACACACCCTCCCTACAAATGCCTGGGCACTCCTGCATTTTCCCTGACACTCCCAGAAAACATCTGGTTACCACCCCCCAAACGCCGGCTTCCTCTTAAAATGTTTCACAAGTTGATCATCACTGGATGGCCTCGTGCGTGTGTAGTTGATCGATAATCGGCCGGGTTGCAAATTCTAACCAGGTACTGAATCACCCCCATATTACATTTTCCCCACCTGTGGTGCAACATGGTTTGATCCATTTGAAAATAATACCTTGCGATCAAGCTTGAATTAGGCCCATTAGCGGTTGTGAAGGCAAAGACCAGTCTCTAGCCTGGCCACACCCCATTTACATTGTATCTTCCCTCCATCAAAGATTCTTGCGGATACCCAATGCCACATCATTCTTAAAACAAGAGAACATCTTTGCCAACGATTCACTATATTTGAGGATTTAGAAACCGACATTTATTTTCCTGGGGGGATTTTATCTGACATAAAACACTCTGCACAGAGGGGACGATTCCACAGCTTCACCTGAACATCAGGAACTCATCTGCCCATAGACAGAAGGTAGCTACAGAGGCATATTAAGAAAGGTAGGGCCGGCCATTAGCTGAATATGGAGCCAATGCCAGTTAAGAATTGGGCACAGTGGGGCATATTTCAGGCAACCGCTTCATAAATAGGACACCGGCAGCCGCCTGATCAGACCTTATCCTGGGTTCTGGCTGATGGACTTGTGTGTCCCACACACTCTGCACCCATTACAGGTAACACTAGTTAGCTGCCGGGACTCATACATTTACTACAAGTCTCCAGACACTTATGGGGCATACACACGGGGTGATTTCAGGGCATTTTCTAATTGATCTCACTAGATCACTTACAAAATGCCCCTACATCACTCTGTGTGTAGGGGCGATATCGATGCGTGACCCCCACATCGCTATCACCCGGCGGTTAATATCCCCCATGCAGGATAAAACTCGATCGCTCAGCACACATTGCTGTGCAGCGCGGTGTTCTGAGCGATCTTGCTGAGCAATCTGAGCACAGTGCCGCCCTGGTGTAGGCCGCATTACTTTAATTCAATTCTGGAATAATTTTATAGATTTTTTTTCCGGTTTTAAAAACTAGCTCCAATTGGACCATCAAAAAGATTGTAAAATTGTAATAGGTTAGGAATAGTAAATGCCGTTGTCCTACAAAAACAGGCCTGACCGCTTCCAGCATCACTGGGCCTACTGAGGCCATAAGATGACAAGAAGGTTAAAGGTCAGCAGCAATCATTAACTAAATACATTAACCTTAGCGTCCTATTGTCAAGGTCCTTATTTGGGCCACATGTCAGTAGCCATATTTGAGGAGTGCGAGAAGGACAGCTCTAGGGTCTAGAAACAGGCACATAAGAAAACCATTCAATTGTGAATGCAACTGAAGAGCACATTGTAGATAGATTATAGCTTGGATTCTACAGTATACAATACACAGACACAGGCAGGAATACAGGAGAAATAGGGAGCTATCCTGCGTGCACACATGGCTTCTGGCTAGCCCTGCTCTTTCCCATAATCACCTGGAGGCACCGGTTCCGCCGCCCTGGAATACTTATCCCAATGCAGGCAAGCATAAGATCTATATGCAAGGGAACATGGGGCCTAATTCATGTTCACGTGGAATGGGGCAAATTCTCCCCCGTTCCAAAGTTTGGGGGTCTGCGTCTGGGCAATGCGATGTTCGCAGCTTACCAACCCAACCTGAATCAGGACCATGGTCCCATTAGGGGAAAATCACATGTCAGGTATTATTAGGAAATACAGCACATTGTACCCCTAGTAATCTCTGCTCAGGCCCAGTCTGGGTCAAGTCTATAGGCAGGATGCAGGTGAAAGGGGAGAATAAAGTCTGAATAAAGCCATACAGAACAGGAGTAATGCTCTCATTACCGTCATATAAGGAGATTAGAAAGCACGGTATATTTACATAACTATATAAAACAAATCTCACAGAGCTAAGACAGCATCTAACGTCCCTTGCTTCTTATGCTGGGTACACACCAGGACGACAAGGGTCCGATCCCATCAATCTAGATCCAATTCCGACCGATTGGATGTAGATGTGTGGACCGATACCGATCCGATGCGCGTTCCCGCGGGTCGGTCGTTATTCAGATCCTACCTGCAGCAGGTAGGATCTGGAAACAACCATACTCCTGGGTGCGGGTCGCCATTGGATCGGACCCGCTCACGTTGTACATTGTGAGCAGGTCATGCCCCCTGCGTCATCGTGAGGGGTTCGGAAGAAACACTGATGACCCGCTCACTATGTGCATCGTGAGCAAGTCGTCCTGGTGTGTACCCCGCATTACAGCAGAGCGCCAATATACAGATCCTGTGCTCTAGGCTCATGCTGCAGGACCAGTCATTAGGAAGGGCAAAGGGTGACTGCTGTTTACCCACTGACACAGCACAACAGGTAATTACTACAGATAGGGGCAGGTTAGACTAGTAACACAACTAGAATACCTAATGAACAAAGCAGGTCCAAAATATACACCGACTACAGTAATTCATGTTTTGTAAACCTTGTATAGAAATATCTACTCACTGCTGGAAAATGCATAGAGGTTGAATAACAGGGGAAGGCTGGTGTTCCGGTGCAGTACAGGGCATTAACTGGCTGCCTTCACATAACTGTGCTATTTACTATATATTAGCATAGGATATACAATTAACTGAGACATCTGAAGTTCTCAATGCGAGACGGCAGAGCAGGCAGCAAAGGGTTAAGAGAGCCCAGCCCCTGACACTCCCTCCGACCTACCCCCCTCCTTCCCCCTTTCCAATCATGTGACAATGACACCCGTGCACATGGTAACCTCTGCACAAGGTCATGTAGTGCCAGTGCCTTTCATCCCTAGACAATGATTCTAGGGTGCAGACTTTGGTCACCCCCCAATCCCAGCCCCCAAGTGATAAATGTGTGTGCTGACCTTGGAAGTGGTTTACAGGCGCTGGGAGAGGTGGGGCTATGCAGCTGCTGCTGTCTGCTCTTCAGCTCCTGCAGTTTAGTGTCCAGCTGCTGCTTGGGACCTGGGGAGGAAAGTACAGAAAAAGGGGATTACTGGACACAGTAATGGAGCGGAAACGCAGACACGTAACATGATGCACAAAGCGCTATGACAGCAAAAGAATAGATCATAGAATATAATAATATGCCTGATCTGTAAAGGTATTGCTGGAAATTAAGTACATAGACATGCAGCATGGGGACACATAGCAGTGATGATACAGTGCGCAGTTATTCCTATATAGTGTCAGCATATTCCCCAGCACTTTAACATGTCTTACAATCACTGCACTACATTGAGACTTAATATGTAAACAAAAATCTACACAACAATGTAGTAGTTATGCTTTACACTAGGACTCCCGAGAAATAAATATATATATATTCTCACATAACCTACAGTAGGTACAGATAGACCTTGCACCTCCCTTATGTTGGCAGTGCCCTGTTGATCTGGAGCAGTCTGTCAGTTACCTGCTTAGAGTGCAGTGTAGCAGTATAATGCCATATAGGTGCAAGGTCACCTCAGGGTGAGGGTTACCTGTCCTTCTCTGGGTGGTGAGCTTGCTGGGTCCTCGGGTGATGGTGTACATGACGGGGAGGGCAGAGAAGCAGCTGTAGGGTTAGGTACCCCCCTGATGCCGGTAGAAATGCAGGCTGCCTGCTCCTGCTGCTGGCGCTTTAAGAAGACATGTGCCTGGGAACACGCCCCCTCCTCACTCTTAAAGGGCTGCCGCACTCATCATTATTATTTGATGCTTATCTAACACATTGTGTAACGCTAACACCAGGGAGGCTGGCTGGGTGACTGCTGCTGGCTGACGCTAAGGCTCCTGCACAGCACAGGCTACCTACACAGGCTCGAGTCCAATAGCAATCAGTTGCCTGCGAGCCTGCGACTACCGGGCATGCTGGGACTTATGGTACCACATTAGCTAGATGGCTTTCCTCTGCCCAGTACATAAGTACTATTACTCTGCTATATATGTGGCAGATGAATAATACCGCCTGTTGCATAACTAATAAATATAGATAGATTAGATAGATATATAATGCATCTGAGGCAGAGCATAGTTGCAGGCTACCTGAAGATGTCGGAAAGCCTGATAGTGAATCCCATGGACCCGTGTCTGTACAGATCCTACACTCTGCATAGTACAGAGCTCAATTCCAGCCACACTGCTGCCTCTCTATTATGTGGGCATTACACATGCATTGCATCAGACCAGTTCCCATTGTCAGACATAACAAGCCATGGTTACATCCATGTGCAGACCGCAGCTCAGGTATGAACAAGTCAGTTTAAATAACTAAATAATGAAAAACTTGTGTCGACCATGGTCATGTCAACCTATTACTTGTGTCGACCTTCTGTCAATGTCAATTTAGTGTTTGCCGATTTTTTTTAGGCGTCTACCTAGTCGAGGTCGACAATTAGTGGTCATTGTCTATCTAGACAATCAGCAATCCATCGACTGAATGCGTATTATAGAACATGGCTTGTTTCTGTGGTGTGGTGGGTGTGGATGTTCCGCTGCCCCCTCCTCCTGTATCACTGTATACATATTGCAGCCTGGAACTATGCTGCTACAATGAGCTACTAGGAATATAGAAGAAAAAGTAGGGATCATTGTGGTAGAGATCTCATAATACCATGGCACGATACCATTTTGTACAAGGTGTGCTTTCAAACAATGGGGCAGATGTTTTAAGCCTGGAGAAGAGATAAACTGGAGATAAGGTAAAAGGAGATAAAGCACCAGCCAATCAGCTCCCATCTGTCATTTTCAAACACAGTTGATTGACTGGTGCTTTATCTCCTTTCACTTCATCTTTTCTCCATGCTTAATACATCTGCCCCCTTCCTCTTTATCAGGGGTGTAACTAGAACTTTTTGTGCCCCATAGCAAAATCTTGAAAGAAAGAGGAGTGAGAGAGGAGTCAAGTAAATACCTCCTAACTGTCCCGGGTACCGCAGTGTAAGCAAGTGACAGTATGTGGCACGCCCCCGTGCGAAATCAATGATCGGCATTGATAGGCTCTTGCACCTTGCCCACCGCTCTCTGCCCTCACCTTGCAAACGTTGGTTACGGGTTGTGAATAAAACTGTGGCCAATGATTCAATCCCAAAACTTGTCTCAGAGTATGATTTCAAGGGGAGGGATGGTTGGGACAGTTTAGCAGGGGCACAGCAGGCCGCCCTCTCTCCTTTAAGAGGAAGAGAGAAAAAGAGAGGAAGCGTGAGAAAGAGAGAAAAAGACAGAGGGAGAGAGAGAGTGTCAAGGAGGAAGGGGAGACAGTGTCAGGTGAGAGACCATGTTAGGGGAGAGAGAGTGTTAGGGAGAGAAAGAGTTGGTGTCAGTGAGAAAGAGAGATTGAGAAAGAGACAGAGGGAGGGGAAAGAGAGTGTCAGGGAGGAAGGGGAGACAGTGTCAAGAGAGAGACTGTGTTCGGGAGAGAGAGAGTTTGTCAGTGAGAGAGAGTGTAGGGGGGGAGAGAGAGACAATCAGTGTGTCAGAGAGTGTGTGTTAGGGAGAGAGAGAGTTACAATCCGTGTGTCAGTGAGTGTGAGAGAGTGTCAGGGAGAGTGCGACAGTAAAGGCCCCCATACAGGGGCGTAACTAGATATTTGTAGGCCCATAGCAAAAGTTTGTAAGGGCCCCCTATTTAGCGACTGATGGTGATAAATGTATCTAAAACATATTACTTAGACAGTAAAGATGGTCCCCCTTCAGCTCTGGGCCCCATAGCAGCTGCACCCCCCTTGCACCTATGTTAGTTACGCCCTTGCTCCCATACAATAGGGCAATTCACATGCAATTTGGGCTCTTTTCATGTGATTGTGGTGATCAATTGCCGGAAAAGCATCCAAATTGCATGTGATGGACAACAGGTCCGATGCGATAAGGGAGATGGAAGGAGTAGTCCACAATTTATGCACCGGAGCCGTAAACCCTGAAATGTAGGTGCAGTAGCCGCACCAGCACAGATGACTGCTCCGCCTCCCTCCCAGTAAGTGAACTGCTGGGCCCTGAACCCGGCGCACGGCAGCACAAAGAGGAAAATCAAAATGGGATCGCCTTCGCTCCCTATTGCTCCTTATTATGGATTAAAATATCTATGCACCATAATTATCGTAAGGATCAAGGGAGTGATTCAGATGAATTTGCTCCCCTACCGATGTTTGGGGTTTGCGTAAGTGCGAATATGCGCATGTGCAAACCCCTGGAGAGAACGTCTTCGGTGAGTATCACATTCACCAGGGCTTTCGCTCCAGGATGAGCGGACAGGGACCGGATTCAGGCCGGATGCCCACAAATAAAGTGCACCCATAGAAACGCAAATGCAGGCGCGTCGAAGCACCCATAGAAATGCGAATGCAGACGCGTCGAAGCCTGCTCGGGGCGGGCAGCTGAATCACATGACCTCAGCGCCCACCCCAAATTTGGCCATAATAAAAGTTCGTCTAGACTGACTTTTACTAGCGAATGGGAAAAACAATCATTTTTCACCCGTTCGGCAGCATGTGAGCAGATGTGTATGCAAACGCACCGCTCACATGCTAGAGAGCGGATTCGGGCGGGGGAGGGGGGGGTGGTTACCTGCTTGCTCGGCTGCAAATCAACGCAGCCTAGCGAACAGGTATAAATCAAGTCCTAGGTCTCCTTTGGCTTCTATAATGTACGACTTCTTTATTTAGGGCAGGCATGTCTAAACTATGGCCCTCCAGCTGTTTTGAAACTACAAGTCCCATCATGCCATGCAACAGTTTTGCGAGTAGGAAATGCTAAAACGTTAGCAATGCATGCTGGGATGTGTAGTTTCACAACAGCTGGAGGGCCATAGTTTGGACATGCCCAATTTAGGGTAATGCAAGCCTACCAGCCTTGTACTGAGATACAGGGCTTGATTGCCATTGACATCACTTACAGATTTGGCTGGCCTCATTCACTTATTGGTTGCCAGGGGATGCAGGGAACGTGGGGGACTTGCCAACCTTTCAGTGGACCCGGAAGGATAGGCAAGTATGATTTTAAGTTTATTTGCAAAACGTAATGTGGCGATTTGGCCCAAAATGAGCCAATTAAGATACAATCTCGACCGATTGTATGTAAATTGGCCATGTTTTTGGGCCATATCATTGCCACTTTCATGCGATCCCAATCCGATGCACAGCTCCGCGGGTCGTTAGGTCTTTTCTGAGAACCTACCTGCAGCCGGTAGGATCTGAGAAACGACCATCGTAGTGGGTGCGGGGCGCGATCACATCAGGTGCCTTTTCTGTGCCGGTCGGCAGCTCCGTCAGCTCATGAGCGGGTCATATACGTTCCTGTGACAACCTTCTCACGAGCAGCATCGTCCTGGTGTGTACCCAGCATAAAACTAAAAAATACACAAATGTCTTTAGCCTATAAATCCAAGGAGCCTATATGTCACTTGAAGGTCGGACTTGCAGAGTGAGTAAGAATGTGTAACACCAGAGTCCTCCTTATGCTGCAGACGGAAACATCCATATTATTGTCTACCACTGATTACTGGACTTGCACAGGAAATATGGATAAATTGATTTAGGGGAGATGTTTGGAAATGCCCAAAAACACATCCTTTACATTTTTCCTTTAAAACAGCTCCTGATACATCCTAGTTTAAATCTTAATTGAATCCCCTTTTTTAAGTATCCTGAAAAGGTTAAACAAGGACTTGCAAAAAGAATTTGTCTTGCTCTGACAGCTGGCCCTGAGCTTGTTAGTAGTAGTCAAGGTCAGAACCAGCATCAGGTTGGAGGAAGCCATTACCATCACAATGCTTAAGTGTAGCAATGAGTCCTGGCTTTATAAGGACAGCCCTGTGTCTCACCAGCACTATTCTGTTGGTGAGAACACTGGCCTTGACCGGCAGTTTTCAGATACATCAAAGAGGAGTAATCATGTAAACATTGATGAAAAGGATCTTATTTCCATTGCAATCCATTACAGATTCACAGGAACTGTTTCTGTCTCACTGAACACCAAAGAGAAAGAACAAAATCCTATGGTGATTATTCTGTTTTACTACTGAGTGAAGCACACAGTTGTATATATTGGTCACTGTGGGGCTTATTCTCACACAAAAGGTATGTTCTTAGAGAGCGCTTTCCTTTTTGTGCAGTTAGTCTTTTATTTTGCCATGTCATTGGGGGGCGACGTTTGTTGTTTGCGCATGTGCATTTCTGCACATGTGCTGGGTGCGTGCAGCCATGTCAAACATACTTGCAAGCGGAGGGTGGGGCATACCATGATAATGGAATGATGATGCAGGTGCGGGGGGGGTGGCCAGCTGATATCACCTGATGTCAGCTGCCCAGCCACTTCCATCAGAATGTGCACGCAGATCTAAGATTGCTCTGAGCAACTTTACATGTCCGTGCACGTTCCACATCATTGTTTATGTAAAACATCCATTTGCATGCCGTGCGAACGTACCCGCCGTGCGAATGGTGTGCCGGTGTACCACCATTCGTAAGGCGGGATCTGGTTCACTCGCTAGCGTGCAAATTCGCATCCGAGCCAATCAACTAGAATAACCCCCTGTGAGTGTTTTGTGGAGGTACAATCTCTTGCACTCATTTTTAGCTGCACCCTTCCAATTCACCTTTCCGTCTGTGCTATATAGTAAGTGAGAAAGCAGAGGGGTGTTGATCTGGCTCTAAATATACCAAGATCAAAAAAGTTAAAAGAAAATGAGGCAAATTCTAGCTAAAGTGTATTCCTGTGGGAATGATAGTAAAAGGAATATTAAAACGTATATAAGCACAGCCAAAACCTGCTTTGTCTTTTATTTGACACTATTTTATTTCCTAAACATTGGCCTTGGGGTGTCATTGTAACTGTTATACGTTTGTAAAAAAAAAACACATTTGCCAAAAAAAAAAAAAAAAAACAACTGTGGGAAATATCCCATTAACCATCCTCATGCAGACACAACAGGAGACATATGTCTTGTGTGACCTTTGGTGAAGGACGTCCTTGGGAATGAAAGTCTGTTTCTCAGGGTGCTGTGTTCACAGTTCAGTGTTCCTTGTTAATTCAGATAATCTGGTAAATTTATGGTAGGGAATATTCCCTGTTCCAGACAGTCGGAAAGAAAAAGTACTTTACCGTAAGCCCTATACACTCGGGGCAACTTCAGCAAGCAATGTAATGTAGGCGATTTCCATTGAGCTTCCCAGTTAGCCATATCGCCCATTCACAAATAGGGCCTTATTCAGACTTTTGGACGTTGCTGATGTCTTCGTTGTTACATTTGTACAGAACCACTGTAGTATAAAGCCACCGTACAAGTGCCTTCACAGCAACGTATGTCTGGGCGGAATTAGTTCCATTCGTACCACCATATCTACCCTAGATAACATCTGGAAGAACCACTGTAGCCTAAGGCCACCGTATTAGTGTCTTTATAACGACATCTGTTTGTGCGGACTGTTTTCCAACTGCACCGTCCTGTCTATCCCTGATAATATCAGAAATTAAGGTCATCTAATCCCGGTTGACCCCGCTGAACGTTTATCTAGACTTGCTCTATCCAGTCTAGTCCTAATCAGACATTCTATTTACGGCAAGCGTTGTTCTGATAACTCTGTGAAGATCGCGACCTCTACCTTTTAATTGAGTTGTACTATATAATTTGAAAATCTGAGGCATCTTCATATATTCCTGATTGTGTCTATTTTAAAACCCCTGATGAAGTCTTTCTAAAGACGAAACGCGTTGGGTTGTTACTGTCTTCAAAAGAACTGAGACACCACACGTTTTCCTACAAACGTTTTAATAAAATATGTTAATTTTTCAAAAATGCTTTGATTATTTGTACATTTGATACATTCACTGCACTAAAGGTGGTGGAAACCTCTGGCGCTCTCTATTATTTTTCTACTATCCTACCTATTGTCTCCCACTAACAGGGGAGTCTCTTTAGAGCAGCAGCCCTCTGCGTGGCGCGACTAGAGTCACTCCTAGTTGTGCCTTATTCAGACTTGTTCACTAAACTGCATATGTTCGCAGTCTAGCAAACAGGTAAACACCACCCGCCCGAATACCCCGCATGCCTACAAATCCTCTCGCATGTAGCCTAAACGGAAAAATAATTTATTGGTTGCTGACCATCGAACAATATCTGCAGCCTTCGGTCTGAAAAGTAAAGGTGAGTTCACACGGGTGCAATTTCATGTAAAATCGCTGAGAATATGGTCGCCAGCTGCGCGCTCCCGTGTGCACTGCCTAATGGTCGCAGGAGCATGCTCCTGCGACCAGTGGCTTTCCCCAGCGATCACTGTGACGGGAGGTCAGCGCCGGGGAGCTCAGCGTTGATCTCCCCAGCCCCGTGCCGCTGCTCCCTCCTTCCTCCAATCAAAGTGACAGCAGCAGCGTCTGCTGCTGCTGCGCTCCCCCTCCGCCCTGTAGCAGTATCTCCTTTTCATCGCTGATGAAAAGGAGACACTGAGCAATATGATTGCTGGGGATATATTGCTAGTAATATATCCCCAGCAATCATATTACCCCGTGTGTACACAGCATTAGTCAATATTTACTTTTCCGGTGGCTGCTGATCTCAGAATTCTGGGCAGGCGCTGACATTATGTGACGTATCATGTGACATCCGCAGCCATTCGCAGTTGGGGGTGGTACAAGGGATTGATAATTCTTAGGGTAGGCCTGAGCTCGAATGAGGCAGGGATAAATGTAAATAATTAAAATAATTGCAGTAGTAAGTGATATATTGGGGCTTTAAATTGTGTTTGCAATGATCAAAAGGTGCCACGACCAGGGCCATCTTAAGGTATGGAGGGAAATGTAATAGGATGAGACATTCAGAAAGTGAGAGATTTGGTAAGAAATCTCCAACTGGTTATGCAGAGTAAATGATTGCCGCTCTAAAATAACTGGAGATTTCTTCCCAAATCTCTCACTTTATGAATATCTCGTCCTATTCAATTTCACCAATGGGCAACTGCCCAAGGGCCCCCCAATTCTAGGGGCCTTCCAGCTGGGGCAGATTGGGCTGTGGGCATCTGCCTCCTGAGCTTCTTGGGAGGTTGACTGCGAATCACACACAAACAGAGCAACCACGCAGCATTCACTTTCTGCTACCCAGCCTGCTGCCAGACAGTGACAGCATTCTGATTGGTGGATGGCTGGAGCTACCCACCACACAGAGTTCTGATAATTAGTCACTGTATGGAAGCGTGGGGAGAGATGGCACGGGACCACAGGAGGAGTGTGCTATGATTTTTTTTTGTTTAGATTTTACCCATGAAAGATGTGGAGGGGCCAGAAATACATTGCTTTGTAAGATGCTGGTACGATGCCCCTGGCCACGACTAGGCTGCTCTGGCTTATGAAAGCATTAGCAATGTTAGAGGGAAGGAAATTACTGAAAATGCCCACTAGGTGGCCCCAGAAGAACGTTATCTCAAAATGCAAAACAAAAACATCCGAAATGGAGATGAGGGAGCTTTAACATATAAATTAAGCAAATCTTTCTACACAGTAGGGATGGCCATCAGTGCAGTCGCCATCGATGGCAAAACTGCAACCAGCAATCGATAGTCATAAACTATATGATGGATAACCATCAATAGTTTTAGCTATCGATTGTTATCCATTAAATTTGACTGAATGACCTATTGTCCAATAAGAAAGTGGAGGCGGGGCTTACGGTGTTGGGGTGGAGCTATGCTCCGTGTCCCGACTCCTTGAAAAAAAAAAATCACTTCACCTGTGCCATCTGGTTCTCCCACATTGATGGCAAAAGTATTCAACACCGGCCACAAACCATCAATGATTTCATATAATTGATTCCCTACTACAGTCTTTGACCATCCCATCTGATATGCCCTGGGCTCAGCCACCCCCGGGGGCACTACCGGTCATAGGTGCAAATTCTATTTGTCCGCTGCCATGGATATTAGTAGTGTTGTGCCCAGGGCCTCTACCAGAGCCTCACCTCACAGTGTATTAGATTGTTAATGTGGCAGTGCCAGAGCACGAGTGAGTGCTGCATTAGCGGAGAGACCTGGGGGTGCGGGGTGGGGTAATTACTGCTGTGAGGCATATTATGTAAAGTAGTGGTTTCCAAACAGTTTTAAATCATGGCACCCTAGAGTATCAGATTTTTTTTTGTTTACATTTTACCCATGAAAGATGTGGAGGGGCCAGAAATACATTGCTTTGTTAGATGCTGGTACGATGCCCCTGGCCACGACTAGGCTGCTCTGGCTTATGAAAGCATTAGCAATGTTAGAGGGAAGGAAATGACTGAAAATGCCCACTAGGTGGCCCCAGAAGAACGTTATCTCAAAATGCAAAACAAAAACATCCGAAATGGAGATGAGGGAGCGTTAACATATAAATTAAGCAAATCTTTCTACACAGTAGGAATGGCCATCAGTGCAGTTGCCATTGATGGCAAAACTGCAACCAGCAATTAATAGTCATAAACTATATGATGGATAACCATCGATAGTTTCAGCTATCGATGGTTATCCATTAAATTTGACTGAATGACCTATTGTCCAATAAGAACGTGGGGGTTGGGCTTACGGGTGTTGGGGTGGAGCTATGCTCCGTGTCCCGACTCCTTGAAAAAAAAAAAAAACATCACTTCTGTGCCATCTGGTTCTCCCACATTGATGGCAAAAGTATTCAAAACCATTGATGTTTTTATATAATTGATTCCCTACTACAGTCTTTGACCATCCCATCTGATATGCCCTGGGCTCAGCCACCTCCGGGGGCACTACCGGTCATAGGTGCAAATTCTATTTGTCCGCTGCCATGGATATTAGTAGTGTTGTGCCCAGGGCCTCTACCGGAGCCTCACCTCACAGTTTATTAGATTGGTAATGTGGCAGTGCCAGAGCACGAGTGAGTGCTGCATTAGAGGAGAGACCTGGGGCATGCGGGGTGGGGTAATTACTGCTGTGAGGCATAAAATGTAAGGTAGTGGTTTCCAAACAGTTTTAAATCATGGCACCCTAGAGTATCAGAATTTTTTTCACGTCACCCCCAGGCCACAAATGTATCAATAAGAAATTCAGAAAAACATATTTTAGCAAATTTTGCTGACCTGCTGTTATTGGATGGGGTCACAACATCCCAAAGTCTCCGCCGTGATGAAAAGGGGCAAGCCCGGTCGCCGGCGTCAAGAAAATGGGCAGGTCAGGCCCGGCCGCCGGCATCACTGAAGGGGGCGGGCCCAGACATCCTGAAGGCTCTACACTGCCAGGGTGCCAGGCTTCCCCAGTCACACCAGAGGGATCGGAGGCAGGCTGTTTTAGCGGGGCGCTGCCAGAGGGGCAGGGCGCATTTTGCCCTTTAAAAATCAGGCTCACTGAACGATCTTGTTTAGTGTAATCATTCTGCTACGGCTCTGAACATGGTTTAATTGCCATTATGGGGCCCGATTCTGAATGAGTTGTAGTTTAAGAAGAATTTGTTAAACTACAATTCAGGGGACTGCTCAGCACAGAGCAAGGCTGCCCTGCATTGTGCCCACAAAATGTTGCCGTCACTTTACTTATCTGCGGTGCTTTGCTACACAGCAAAGTGCTCGTGCATCATCGGCTACCCCCTGATTGAGCAGCCAAGCTGCTGCCATGTTTTGGGTTGCAGTGGCTGCCTGTGGCATTACACAGCTGACACGACCCTCAACCCAAACGCTCCATCAATGGGGGAGAAGACCCGGATGGTTTCTCACCAATGATGTCAAGCTTAAACAAATAGTTTTCTTTTTAACCAAGGGGCCGGGACACTGTGCATAGCTCCGACCCATAAAGCCCCGTCAACGTGTTTTGATTGCCCCACAGGCTGATCAGTAAAAAAAAAAAAATGGATGAACATTGATATGTAAAAATCATCAATGTGTTTTGCGATGACCAGTTGCACTATTGCTATCGATGGCCATCCCTATCACATGTACAATATCGTTATTGTGTATATCATTAAAAAGTTGTATTGTCACAAAATTTGGTTAGGGCATATCAGAATCAAAAGTCACATACTGTAGATCAGTTTGAGATACTATTTGTCATACCTTAATAGAAGTATACAAAAAGAAACATAGGATGCAGTGCCTCTAATCATTAGATCATGGGTTATATTGCAGCACAGATGACACTGTCCATTAGGATTCGGTATGAAATCCCGACGGTCAAAATCCCGACAGGGTCAAAAACCTGAATGGGTCATAATATCGACAAGGACAAAATCCCGACAAGGACAAAATCCCAACATTTAAAATACAGACAACAACAAAATCCCGACATGGTCAAAATACCGACATATAGAATGTGCAGGTGAAACTGTCAACATGACTTTGGGTCGACAGGTCACGAGGTTGACATGGGTTTCTTCTCTGTTTTTTTTACCCGAATGTCGACACTGTCAACATGGACACAGTTGGTGGTGAACCGCAGCCCCTAGCATCGCTCGCAATGCTTCGGGCACACTATTTTATTCTCCCACCACGCCCTAGTGGATGGTAGGGCATGATATACCACCTGTCGGCACATGTCGGGTCAAAAAACAGTGATAAAACCCATGTCGACCTTGCGACCTGTCGACCCAAAGTCATGTTGACAGTTTCACCTGCACATTCTATATGTCGGTATTTTGACCATGTCTGGATTTTGTCCTTGTCGGTATTTTAAATGTCGGGATTTTGTCCTTGTCGGGATTTTGTCCTTGTCGTATTATGACTTATTCGGGATTTTGACCCTGTCGGGATTTTGACTGCATCCCGTCCATTCCTAGATATACCTGTGATAATATGGGGCAGTCTTTAGGGCAGTATATTAACCATCCGCCTTCTTGGAGCTAGGGTTCAGTATGTCATGCAGACCGTTAGAATTCCTCCTTGAAGATTATGGAGGGTCTGGTTGTGTCAAAAAGTCACTTTATTTGTATTCCGTATGGTGAAAGGCGTGTAAGTTGACCATCGATTGTAGCCCAAATTAAGATTTCCAGACAATCAGTCCATCCAGGCTGGTTCGGAAGTGTGTCCAAATTGGAGGTAAGTGCTGCTCTGGTTCCTCTGACATGTTTCGCTAAGGAATAGCTTTTTTTATTTTCATTTTAGTGTGGTCATACATCTTTATATATTTAGTTTTTATGTGCTTTTATATATATTTTAACATGTTGATATAAACTACACATGTAAAGTCAATCCAATTGGCTTTTAGTTTTCTTTTTAATTTGAGGTGCTGCATCCTTTGTTTCTTTTTTTATACCCTTCCAGGTTTTGACTAAACCTGTCATTTGCAGCAGCCACGGAACAGCCCATTCATTGCGCCCCCATATTTCCCTGCCCCCCTATTGGGAGACAAAGATACATCCCACCTTATTAGAAGTGGAATTTTTATATGTACTATTCTTATTATTACTATTTTCGGTACTTCCTCTTTGTGGCCACAACTTACGCCAGTTACGTGAGCCGATACGTATATTGCGATTGTTCGCTCGCCACGCTTCAGGCTCGGTCTCCTCGCCACACCTTTACTAAAGGGTTATTTTGGGGGTCCACACACCACCATCTAGGAGATGTGGACCCCCAAAATAACCCTCGTAGCTCGCTGTAAGCTACGTAACTTCTGTAGCATGCTCGGTGACTGCAAAGATAAGGAAGTACCCTATATTCTGTGGTTTACTAACGTCCCCAATGACTATTGTATATGGATTATTATTTATTCTGTTTCTGTATTTCCAATATGCTGAAATGTATGGTTCATGGTTGTTTTCTATATTATCACGTAAGGATGAACATTTATACCACCCTCTGTAATGCAGTGCAGAGTATTGCCCTCAGGCCATGTCCCACATTCAGTCTCTAAACCGGGCATATCAGATGCTGAGGAACTACAAGTCCCAGCACATAACTTCCTATGCAAACGTAGTTCTTGAGTAGCTGCACAGCAGCACAGCGCAGCTCACCCGTCAATATAAGACCATGTAGGCTGCCGCATGTGTGAGACACTCATTCTACGATGAACAAACTAGAGATGTGTCGTTCGCGAACGATCCGGTTCTTTTGAACGGATCCATCAAAAGAACGAGCGAGCCGCCGATCCCAAAATGGTGATCCGGATCCGTTTCGCTTAGCATTACATACAATACAATGCACATTGCATTGCTTGAGCTCAGCACTGCCCCCTTTGGCAGCTGAGATATTTTCTTCTAATTGGCTGCTTGTGCTGCTGCTGCTGCTGCTGCTGTGTCACGTGCAGATCTAGATTCTTCTGAATCTGGAAGCCCTGAGGGAGGTCTGGTGACTACACATCAACAGCAGAGCAGAGCAGAGGCATTGGCACTGGCAGGCATTTCAAGATTGCTTCACCTGAGTTCACCAGTAGTATCACAGAAAGGTGTGTAGTAGAAGTATGAACACACAGACACACAGACATAAATTAGGCAGTGCACATGTGTTGTTTTTTTTTTACTAGATCTCTGTTTGCTGGGCTGTGTAGTACATTTAACTTTAATTTGGAGGGGGAGGGGGCCTTCTTTTAACTTTCATTTGGGGGGGGGGAGGGGGGGCTCGGCAATGAGCAAATTTAGTCTCCCTTGGCAACGAGCAAATTAATACCCCTTTTACACCGCTGCAAAACCCCGGGTCTTCAGCGGGTCAGACCCCTGTCAGCGGCAGTGTAAATGGGACACGCCGTGTCCCTTTACACGGGACTTCTACCCAGGTCCTGGGAACTGGATTGTTCGTCAGACAAGCGTTGGTCAGACAGTCACTAGGTCGACATGCAGAAAGGTCGACATGGGAAAAGGTTGACATGGGAAAAGGTAGACATGGACGTTAGGATGACATGAGGAAGGTCATAAGGTCGACATGGGGTTTTCGCTGTTTTTTGACCCGAATGTCAACACAGTTGACATGGACACAGTTGGAAGTGAGAATCGGACCCTCGCATCGCTCGCAATGCTTTGGGCACAGTGTCTCACTTCGCTCGCCACACTATTATAATCTCACTCCATGCCCTAGTGGAAGGTAGGGCATGAAATACCGCCTGTCGGCACATGTCGGCTCAAAAAACAGTGAAAATCCCCATGTCGACCTTATGACCTGTCGACCTTCCTCATGTTGACCTATAACCATGTCGATCTTGTTCCACGTCGACCTTTCAGCATGTCGATCTAGTGTTGTTGACCTAATGTCGACCTAGATCAGTCGACCAAACGACTATCTATGTTAAGTGCACCACCTAGGTCAGGGTTAGAGAACCTTTGGCCCCAGCTGTTGTTGGACTACACATCCCAGCATTCCCTGCAACAGTGTTATCATGGCCAAATAGCAAATTGTAGCAGGGCATGCTGGGATGTGTAGTCCAACAACAGCTGGAGGGCCAAAGGTTCCCCATCTCTGACCTACGACTTTGCTCTGTTTCTGGACTTCCCTCTTAACGAATGATTGCTATTACCTGTTCTAAACAGGTAAATGGATAAGAAAGGTGTTTCCACACAGGTAATAACAATCAAACATTAAGAAGGAAGTCCAGAAACAGAGCATTGTGTCCCTCCTGGAAAGGGTCATGTTGGGAGGTATGGTACACTAACTCAAACCATAAATAACTGTCTTTTTTACACAAACTGAGCCGCAGAGCCGCCCAAAGGATCTAGATCTTTTCACCGACCGACCCAGGTCGACCCGGGTCCGCGAAAAGATCCGTTTTGCCCATCTCTAGAACAAACATAAGAAAAGCAGGAAGTGAACTGTAAGGGAGGGCCGCTGTGCTAGGGGGTTGTGGGAGTGTTAATTCCGCCATCTTTGATTCTGGCGAACAGCAGTCTGGGAGCCGGCACAGCGAGCTTGAGGAAGATGCTGGTGGCCGCAGCCGCGGACAGGAACAAGGAGCCGATACTCGGCGTCCTGCGAGAGTACATAAGCCCGACGGCCCCCCTGGTGCGTGTACTGGAGGTGGCCTCCGGCACCGGGCAGCATGCCGCCCACTGCGCCCGGGCTCTGCCCAACGTGCGCTGGCTGCCGTCCGAGATGGACCGGCGCTGCCTGCAGAGGTGAGACATGTGACCGGCCCAGGTGAGAATCACGTGACTGGGCCAGCGCCACGTGACGCTGGTTGTATATACGCTCTATAAGCACTATAAGTCCCAGCATGCGCTGCCAGCCGGTGCCCCTCTAGTTACACAACGGCATGAAAACGATACACAACACAGCACCTATTTCCATACACGTTCACTAGCATATTATATGGCATACCTCCCAATATGACCCTCTATAGGAGGAACACATTGCTCTGTACTTCCCTCTTAATTTATGATTTGACATCACCTTTCTTATCAATTAATCCGTTCAATACAGATGAAGGTAATCCTACATTAAGAGGAAAGTCTAGGAGCATTGTGTCCCTCCTGAAATGGGTCATGTTGGGAGGTGTGATATTATGGATATGAATGATAGTGATATGATTATGGAGGCATCATATTATTTATTACCCGGTATGGAGGGGGATTTATTGGAGTCAATGCAGCACGCAGTCCGTCAGTACATATTTTTTTAAGTCTGTGGATATGTGCGCGTTAGAGGGTATCCCATGATTGGTGATCAGGTAGACAGTCAATAGGTCAACAGGAGTTTTTTCTACTTTTTCCATCCATGTGGACTCGGTAACGATAAACCTGGCATGATGTTCGCAAGCCATGCAACGGTATCGGTACACCATTTCTAGGTCAACCTTATGCATGTAGACAAATTGGTGTCGTACCATTGACTCTCCACCTTTTAGGTCATAATCACTTTGCAGTGTCATATTGCGTGCTCCCTGAATTGTTGGGGTTCAGAGATGTGGTACATAGGCTTGCCATACTCTCCCTTTAATCCAGGAAGATTATGAATTATTCAGGTTCTGTGACTAAGTAAAAAACAGGTAAAATTCAGGCTTGAAAGGGATAGCATGGTTAGCTTAGTATTACAGAATCAGATACATGGTCTGCTAATTACAATGGGTATTTCCGGTAGGGAAGGGGGGTAACTAAGCTGATACATACACAATATAAAGACTGTTTACGTTGGAGGCCATAGTCTGACGTATAAAACTGCACCTGCCATAGAGCAATGTTGAATTAGGAGAGTGTGCGGTTCTGGAGCGTGAAGTGTGTGCTGTGTATTAACACAAAAAAGGGGAATGCCTACGTCCATGTACAGATCAGACAGTTGTGGATGAGGCGGAAAGGGTGCGTATGTCATGGTTGCCTACCTGACACTCTCCTTCAGGGAGAAAATGCTCTGTTCCTGGACTTCCCTGGTAATGAATGATTGCCATCACCTGTGGTGACACCTTTCTTATCAATTACCTAGCTCCCCACATGTGATGGCAATCCTACATTACCAGGGAAGTCCAGAAACAGAGCATTTTCTCCCTGAAGGAGAGGGTCAGGTAGGCAACCATGGCGTATGTATGATATCTGCATACCTCCCAACATGACCCTCTCCAGGAGGGACACATTGCTCTGCTCCTGCACTTTCCTCTTAATGTATGATTACCCTCATCTGTGTTAAGCAGGTTAATAGATAACAAAGGTGCTGCAACACAGGTGATG
Source organism: Crinia signifera (assembly GCF_055691185.1). NCBI lineage: Eukaryota > Metazoa > Chordata > Amphibia > Anura > Myobatrachidae > Crinia > Crinia signifera. Next base: position 50,060,933 of record NC_139223.1, read on the forward strand.
GTAATCATACATCAAGAGGGAAGTCCAGGAGCAGAGCATTGTGTCCCTCCTGGAGAGGGTCATGTGGGCGGTATGTATCTGAGGGCTGGTTCATATACTGATGATGAAAACAGTCGCTAGTGCTAGGTAGCGTCCTCTGATGGCAAATTCACCCCTGTAGCAACTGTCACTGACATACCTCCCAACATGACCCTCTCTGGACTTTCTTCTTCAGTTATGATTGGCAGCACCTGTGTTCAGACACCATTCTTATAACTTAACCTGTTCAAAACAAGTGATGGCAATTATACAATCAGAGGAAAGTGCAGATACAGAGCAATGTGTCCCTCCTGGAGAGGGTCATGTTTGGAGGTATGCACTTAGGTGCATATAACATATCACATGGTTGAGTACTTGTGTATTGTCACGGCACCCACGAAATCGGCCGCAAATCGCATGCAAAAATCGGATGCGATTTTGCGGCCGATTTTCTGCGATTTGCATGCTATTCCATCCTTGCACATCCCCACTAGCCAAGTTAGCCCGGAGCGTGTCGAGCGGACGCGGTACGCGTACTCCTGACCTGTTCATACCCCACTATCTACATCTGCGTGGAGTTGATTTTATAAAGCGTGGCAAGTCCGAAGCGTGGCGAGCGCATGCGGAAAACGATCCCAAAGCTCGGCGAGCGCACGCAGAATACACGTCAAGCAATCCGTGTCCCCTCGCGTGGCTCGCCACGCTTTATAACGTCAACTCCACGCCGACGTGGATCTTAGGGGTATGAACAGGTCGGGAGGACGCGTACCGAGTCCACTCGCCACGATTTGGTCTGACTTGGATAGTGGGGGTGTGCACGGGTGGAATAGCATGAAAATCGGCCGCAAAATCGCATTGCGGATCGAATCGGCCGCTAAATCGTATGCGATATCGTATACGATTTAGATAAAATCAGGCGCCCTCTGACCCTCTCCTTCAGGGAGAACATGCTCTGTTCCTGGACTTCCCTGGTAATGTATGATTACCATCACCTGTGGTGAAACACCTTTCTTATCAATTACCTGGCTCACCACAGGTGATGGCAATCCATGCTCGTCCTCAAGACAAATAGTCCTTTCATTGTGCTGATTGGGTGTATATGAATCTAGATGGAAGTATGCCCATACCCTAGCACAGGGGTAGCAACTCCAGTCCTCGAGAGCTACCAACAGTGCACGTTTTCCAGATCTCCTCACAGAATAACAAGTTAAGTATTTAGCTCCACCTGTGGATCTATTAAAATGTGTCAGTGAGTTATGAGTGCACCTGTGTATCTGTGAGGTGAGCTGGAAAACGTGAACTGTTGGTAGCTCTCGAGGACTGGAGTTGGCTACCCCTGCCCTAGCATATGGGCCTAAATATGCTAATATTAGGTGTATCTTTATAGAAATGAATATTTGAAAGCACACGTCTACTTCAGCATGAGCACCAACGTATTTTACACACCGCGACTTCCTCAGTGACACACTGACACGCACAATAGATACAGCCATGCTCCTCCACTGGTTTATATATGCAGTTTTACATTTGTCTTTCTGTAAAAAAAATATTGGTGTAAAAATATGATTAAGAAAAGGTAATGAGTGCAAAAACATGGCCATAATGTAAGAAACGTGTGTACGTATAAAGCTCTCTTACTAAACAAAACAAACAGACATGCATTTCTCAGACTTGCTGTCCCTTTCCCTTCTGCATTTATTAATCTGTAGATTTTTTTTGATACCCCAAAAATTACAGCCAGGCTACTCTCATGATTTTAGTACACTTATTTTATACTAGTAAGCCCACTTGAAGCAAAAGCTTCGAAAGCTAGTCTGCTACCTTCTGAGTTTGTGCATGTGTGAGAGGGAGAAGTAGTTTCACTCAATGTCATTTCACTTCCTGCCAACAGATGGCAGTATTTCCTAGACACAGGGACACATATATATATATATATATATATATATATATATATATATATATTTGTGACCCTGTGTCTAGGAAACACTGCCATCTGTTGGCAGCTTGGCAGCTAGTGAAACTACATCTACTAGCTTTCTAAGCATTTGCTAGTCATATATATAGTTTTGGAGTCACACGGATACTAATATATAAATATAAATAATTTTTATATATATATATATATATATGTGAAAAAAGGGGGGGGTTGACTCTGAATTGCATTAAGTTGTGTGTGCAGCACCACCAATAATTCCTCCTGTTAGTGAGGAACAATATATACGGATAGAAGAGAAAGGGGGGCAATTGGGGTGCTCTACCGAGAACATACAATGTACCTCCCAAAATTATATCACGATAAAATCACAGATACTATCTGAAATACATTTCCTTGTTTTCAGTGTTGGTAGTATTCACAATGATTAAGCACAGTCCGTTTCAGGATGAATCGTCTTTTTATTTCAACAAAGAACCCGACGCGTTTCGTCTCTAAGACTTCATCAGGGGTAAAACTGGGGATGGTACAGAAAAGAGAGGGGGGAACTTGTAAATTGTAGTACATTCCAATATTTATAAAACATATCTGTTTGATGTAATGTATTACATAACCAATTGGAATAATTTCCGAACAGACGGTCCTAATGAGAATCTCTGCTGTTCATTATTCAATAATAAAAACACATCTAAAAATGGTGAGGTAAAAGAATATATATATATATATATATATATATATATATTACTATTGTAAAGCGCAACGGAATCTGCTGCACTATATAAGAAACTGTAAATAAATATATATATATATATGATATGTCTGAGTCCAGCAGCTCAGATTTCTCTCTGCTTTATCCATGTTATGTTTTGCATATTTTTGCTACTGTACAGTAACTGCAGTACTTACTGGAAGCTGCTGTAAATTGCTGATTCAGTTTTACTTTTTATATTTTTAGCTATTTGTACAGAATATTGATATAAAAAAAGATACATGAGCTGCATTCAAATGTCACTTTTTAAATGATTAGAGTAGTATGATCAGTAATAATGCGTTGAGAAAGGATCTATGAAGATTACATAGTATGAGTTTATAGTGTTGTCTGTATTAGATGTACTTGGTTAGTTTGTAGAAGAATAAATACTGCAGCATGAATGTACTTTGTCATTTCCCCACAGTATCTCTGAATACATCCAGAAAGGGTCTCTTGTGAATGTAGAACAGCCCCGTACCTTGGACGCCTCTCAGAGCTGGAAGACCTGGGGCCTGGAGCCTAACTCTCTGCAAATGGTTGTCTGCATCAACATGATACATATCTCCGAGCCCAGCTGTACCCAGGTCACAGACGTTTTATTTCCTGTTATTTGCACCAACCGTTGGTAGGGGCAGATTCATTAACCCTTTGATTGCCAACATCTGTGAGAGATGTTCAAAATATCCACTAAAATGCCAGCGTCGCTCACATTTGATATATAAATTCAAATGAAAAATGTTGCCTAAAATGAGATTATATTCCCTATATAAGGTAAACATTAAATAAAAATGTTTTACTTGGCAATTTTCACACCTATTTTTACTTGGCACTCAAAGGGTTAAGCTATAGGGTGGTTCATGCAGTCTGACCTCCCGCATAGATATAATTCGTTACAGAACCGCCAGCATCCCCCAGGCACCAGTTAATGCTCATTTCCGCTTACACATTGTGGGGATCTAAGGAGAAATTTGAATCTGTCTGTTAGAGAGATAAAGTAATAACCAATCGGCTCCTATGGATTCTACAAGCTATGATAAATGGCCAGTCAAGCATGCAGTCAGTCTCAATGATTACTGTAAACTGCCTGTGTCTTACCTTCTGTTCCTGTATAGATGCATAGGGCCTAATTCAACATGAGTTGCAATTTTGTAGGCACATCGCTATTGCGTGAGCACTTTACTCCACATCACCGGATGTCCGGTGTTTCATTGCTCACGCATGTGCACTTGTGGAGCTCTGTAGGGCTTAGTATATTAGCCCATTGTTCTTAAATATGGAAAACCGGCCACCTCCAAAACATTTTCAAGATCTTATTGGCCAAGTGGGAATCTTTATTGTCATTCAGTGTTCAGGAATTTGTTCCTGTAGACCTTAGTGACATAATGGTTGTCAAATGTCATACAACAGTTCTCTTATAGTAATACCAAGGTACTTCGTTGTCCATTATATGGTTATTAGCTGTATACCTTGTGAGGCCTATACATGTGGAGAAGCTGAAGCGTTCTGAGCAATGCTAGATCCCTCAGAATGCTTCCGCAACACCGCTCAGCACCCAGCGATGTGTCAGCGCTGTGTGCATAGCGATCTGTCAGGGCCAGTGTTCTCCGGGGAGTACACTGGCCCAGACCAATTAATATCCAGCAGACCCCATTAGTCTGTCAGCCGCATAATTGCAATGCTCTTATTCCTGTACTATTGTTATAATTTTACCAGCTGATATATCCATAATGGGCAAATCCCAGTAGCCAAAGCGTCTTATAAATTGTTGCTGGCATCTCCGTTTTGAATTTTTTTTCTGGATTTACATCTGTCCTGGCTCTTGATAAGATAACGCAAGTACAGTGTGGTTACACAATACTCGGCCCCCTAGAATAACTTCATTAGTTGGTTATGGCATTATCATGACAAGATCCTGTGCCTGTTTGGGATTACACAGATTGGTTTTGTGTTATTGATATTTTAAAAAATGTTCTGTTTTTCTCTATTCGTGTTGGGAAATGTGTTTGTTTTCTTTTTTCTCTCTTTGACATATATATATATATATATATATATATATATATCAATTTGATTACTGTGTTGTTTTTCCTTTTTATGATATTCCCTTGCATATCTGTACTTTGTATCTCTTTTTTTTTTTTTTTTATGAGAATTTAATACAAATATTTTGAAAAAAAAAAAAGATCGTGCAGACCTGTCGTGGATTAGATGGAGACCTTCGGAAAAAAACAAGTGTTTTGTAGTGCTAGATTTGTGGTTCCAATGTTACTGTCATTGGTCATTATACCTGTCTTGAACTTTATCATAATTTACTTTTTTATCATTTTATTCTATTCCTACTGTACCTCAGATTTACAGTACCAATGTGTCATAATGCTTGGCGTCCATACATACAGATGTACCTGATTGTTCTCTTACTGTATCAAGCATCTGTCCTTACTACCCTATATTTATGCCAACAGGGTCTGTTTACTGGTGCTGGACAGGTCCTACAGCCAGGTGGTGTTCTCCTCACCTATGGGGTAAGATGAAACTTACTAGCCCTAAATTCTGTCTATGCAGCAGTTAGATTCATCATATGTGTATAATAGACAAGGGGCCACTGGGTTTATCTAATCAGGTCAATTATCAGTAGGTCAGTCCCATATGGTCGACATGACAGGTTGACGGACTCATTAAGTTTTGTCAGTGTCTAACTAATGCATGTCTGACTAGTTATTGTCTGTGAGTTATATTACACCCCATCATGATACCAGCCCCCCTACACACTTTATTTTGTGATGACACTGAGGCCGGTGATGGTCGCATGCACGTGGAGCTCCGTTCTCCCATCCACGGAGCTCCACCACCCCCGGCCTCCAGAGGAGGAGTCAGGCGGAGGAAGTTGGCAGGTGAAGTGAGCTCCGAGCGGAAAGGAGAAGGCTGAGAGGAGAGGGAGTGTAGGACGCAGTGACACCCGGTGGAGGCGGGCAGCACCATCGATCACTTCCAGTGGAGGGCACAGGTCAGGACAAGACAGGACCCTCAGCGACCCCCTCCCCCCTGGCCGGGACAGGAGGCACATTAGCCATGGGGCCCCGGCATGACACCCACGACGTTGGCAGGACACCCCCCCCCCCCCCCATTACCACCACAACCCACGCTGGCTCTCCCTTCAGGAAGATAGCCTGTTGAGCCCTTCAAGATGGCGCTGCAAATGGCTGCCTAGGAACTGTGCACACTATAACTGTACTGTCTCTGCTTAAAGTGCGAATATATGTTTATTGTTATCTACCCGGCTGCTGCAACGACCAGTGGCGCTGCTGATGGCTGCCTAGGCGCTGTGCAGCTTGGGTATGTGTTCCCCGTGTCTATATCCCCCAGGGTACATCTAGCGTATACCTGTATGTGTTTAACTGTACCTAACCGGCTGTTGCACAGCAATCCAAACCAAATTCCTAGTATACGCAAACATACATGGCCAATAAAGTTGATTCTTCTGACAATATTTTTGGCCCTTTCAGTGCCAACATCTCTTTGAGAGATGCACAAAATATTGAAAATATTGACTAAAAATGCCAGCGCCTCTCACATTAGTTATATGAATTCAAATTAAAAAAAAAAAGTTGTGTAAAAAAAAAACAAAGATTGGTACTTGTTTCCTACCACGGCCACAATCGGGAGTAATCGTGTACCTTAACTTAAGGTACACGATTAACGCGATGGACCCGATTTCCTTTGAAATCAGGTCCATTTTGCCGGCAAAGGCAAAATCGGGTCCATCGCGTCGGTCGCGTGCATTAACATGGCCCCCGACGCGACCGACGCGATGGACCCGATTTTGCCATAGGGTTCATTGTTAAAATATTTTTAACATTGTAATTGCGTTCATCGCGTCGGTCTTGTGCCATTATAATGGCACAAGTGAAGTAATGCGCGTCCCCTCGCGGGGCTCGCTGCGCTTGCCACGCTTCGGGCTCGGTGGCTCGCTGCGCTCGCCACACTTTATATTCTCAACTCCATGCCGATGTGGATAGTAGGGGTATGAGAAGGTCGGAGGACGCGTACCGCTGCCCCTCGCGGGCTCGCTACGCTCGCCTCGCTTCGGGTTGGCATCAATCATGGGGTGCCGTTAACAATGGGGCCATTTGGGGTCTGGGGACAATTTTACATTGAATCCAATGTAAAATAGGGTCCCAGGGACCCTATTCACATTTGATTCAATGTAAAAATCGGGTCCATCGCGTCGGTCACTTGCGATGCGACCAACGCGATTTTTCCGTCCCGATCAAAATCGGTGTGGCCGTTCTAGGAAACAAGTACCCAAAGATTATATTTCCTATATAAGGTATATTATATATCGTATGTCACACTCTGCACCTACCATTGAAAAAATCCTGAAACAGGACGAAACGCTTTTGGGATAGCCACACAACCCACACACTGGTAACTGTACCTGTATATCCATCCAGTGTGTTTTTTTTGTTTTTTTTTTCGTTTTCTGTTATTTACATTTTAGTGCCAATAAATTTTGTGCTTTTGACTTGAGCACTAGTCTTTGGCCCTCCTTATTATATATCCCACTCATGTCCCCTCACCCTCACTGCACAGACCATCACCTATCAAGGAGTGACTGATTCATGCCCTAATACAGGGCTCGACAAAACCCAGGGGCCAGGTCGCCTTGGCGACCAGATTCTGCTTCCTGGCGACCAGATTTGCCAGGAAGCAGAACCCCGGGCAGAGTGGTGGCTTGAATTATGGACAGCAGCGGGCCCCGCAGTGGGTTATAATTAGCGTTCCCGCTAGCTTCTTTTTGCGGGGCGCTGCACCCTGCCCGTTTTTTTTTTTTCTTACTCTGCCTTGTGCCCGGCCGCCGATAGGCTGACAGCCGCGCTCATCAATAGGTCAGGACACATCTCAGGGCGGGATGTGGCTGGAAGAGCTGACACGCTGCTAAACTCAGAGCAGCGTGTAAGCGCTTCCAGCTACCCACGCCATGCTGACAGGCCACTCACCTTCTCTGGTGTGAGCAGCTGTCAGCTGTAAAATGCATCTGTCCTTCCCCTGACACGCCGCAGCTATCCCATGTTCATGTACCTGCTCACCCCGCCTCCTCTCCCACTCAGCGTAGCGGCGTGTCAACGCTGTGCGATCCCCTCTGCTGTGATCAGCTCAGCAGGGACGCACTGGCATGTGCTTTAACTGGCCGCAGGGCAGCACAGCCTGGCTGTAGGGACACGGGAGGTATATTCTATATTTTTAATGTGGCGCCAATTGAAGCGCGAGTGCCTGAAGCCGGGGTCAGTGATTGGCTGTCTGGCTCACGAGCTTGCGCCAGATTTCAAATGCCTGCTGGGGTCACCCAGTGTGGTGGGAGAAGAGTGACCTCGACTTCTTCCCTCAATAAGTAAGGAGGCAGCAAAAGAAGAGGCCAGGCAGTGGTGGTGAGCATTACTGCTGCTGGGGGGTATTATACTGTATTTGTTTTACTGCTGGCATCAGGGCACTACTGGAGGCATCTTGTGCAGGGCACTACTGTGGGCATCTTATCGCGCTGCGGACCTTCTCTGATACAGCGGCAGCCGGGAGAGTTGTGCACCAGTCTGCTGGCTGCCGCCGGGCTGGCTGTTATATTGAACCATATAACCCACCGTGGGGCCATCTGCTTATGTGTCTGCTAAATGGGGCACCCGAGGCTGCTGTAAGTGCTCCTGATAGGATGACCAGCCACGGAACCCGCTGCTTACGCAGAGGCTGCTGCCAGCTCTCCCTGCCAATCTCTACCTCCTGGATCCTCATCCATGATCCTGCAATGGTGCCCACCCCCTCTGTAATTTTTTTCTCGATCTGCTCCTGCCTGGCATCATGTCAGAAACCCATATGTGGCATAATATGTCATGAGCATTATGGCGTGTGGTATTGTATATAATGGGCATTACAGTGTGTGGCATAATTTGTAATGGGCATTACTGTGTTTGGTTTACCCTGTACTGGGCATTACAGTGTGGTATATGTAATGGGCATTATTGTGTGTGGCATAGTATGCAATAGGTTTTATGGTGTGTGGCATAATGGGCATTGTGGCATGTGGTGTAATATGTAATGGGTATGTGACATGTAATAGGCATTATGGTGTTACTTTTTGGCGCACACTGTCACTATTTTTTTTCTGGCTCCTACATTTTCATTCTGGCTCCTAGATTTTTTACAAATTTGTCAAGCCCTGCCCTAATACCTGAGGTACAGACATCGCATCTGACCCTGACGTAAGGGACAATCTCTGTTGAACTCCCAGCCTAAAGTTTGCCAGACTAGAGCGCCCCCTCTCTGTGGGACATTATCTTTCTCACGTTGGACATCATCCACAACACCCAGCCAACAGTTATTGTTCTTAGCCACCATTGCCATCCTAGTTATAGTTAAACTGTTGCACACAAGTACTTTGACAACCGTAACCCCAGAGCGCCAGCACTTCCCCTTGTCTTCTCCCCTGTAGATCCTATATAATATTGCTTGGCAATCTTCACACCAATTTTGACATATTCACTTGGCACTCAAAGGTTTAACTAAGCTTCAATTCATTGACTTGAGATCTTTGCCGGCAATAACTAAAATGATTCATATTCTTCGACTACAGCCCTGGCATTTGATGTGGATATTTTGCACATCTCTCTCAGCAACGTCGGAACTGAAAGGGTTAAAAGACCAGATTAATTTCCTACTTGTTAAATTCAGTAAGGCTAATGCATCATTATCCCCAGGGATACAGTCACAGTACTGTGTATATTTGTACTGGGAAGAAGCGAGAGCGCTTATACTGCTAATAATCGCCACTGGTCACCTGCAGCATGGCTTCTATTGTCAGGCCAAGCAGAGGAATCAGAGAATAAGGCAATCAGAAGATGAATTGAGATTGATTATCCATTGTAGACAGCACTTGGAATGCCTTATCTGTGCATTAACTCTACTTGTTTTCTTCACAGCCGTACTCTGTCAATGGCGTCCTGACCCCTCAGAGTAATATTGATTTTCACCACAGTTTGAAGAGCAGGTATTAGTCCGTGTATATTGTCTGCTATTCTGTATGATGCTTCATACCATGTTCCATTACTGTACACCCACTGCTCTAATGCCCCGCTGCTCTCCCCATGTTACCTCACTGATGCTATTCCAACAATACTTCATGCTAGGTACCAGTGCTGCCCCTTCAATGTTACTCCAACAATACCCCATGGTCGGTCTCAGAGCTGCCTGTCAGCTGTTACAGTAATAATACCCCATGCTAAGTCCCATTGCTGCCCCTCTGATGTTACTGCAGTCATACTCCATGCTGTGTGCCAGTGCTACACCTCTGCTGTTATTCCAATAATACTCCATGCTAGATCCCAGTGCTGAGCCTCTGCTTTCACCCCTATAGTACCTCACACTAGATCCCAGTGCTGAGCCTCTGCTTTCACCCCTATAATACCTCACGCTAGATCCCAGTGCTGAGCCTCTGCTTTCACCCCTATAGTACCTTATGCTAGATCCTAGTGCTGAGCCTCTGCTTTCACCCCTATAGTACCTCATGCTAGATCCCAGTGCTGAGCCTCTGCTTTCACCCCTATAGTACCTCATGCTAGATCCCAGTGCTGAGCCTCTGCTTTCACCCCTATAGTATCTCATGCTAGATCCCAATGCTGAGCCTCTGCTTTCATCCCTATAGTATCTCATGGTAGATCCCAGTGCTGAGCCTCTGCTTTCACCCCTATAGTACCTTATGCTAGATCCCAGTGCTGAGCCTCTGCTTTCACCCCTATAGTACCTCATGCTAGATCCCAGTGCTGAGCCTCTGTTTTAACCCCTATAGTACCTCATGCTAGATCCCAGTGCTGAGCCTCTGCTTTCACCCCTATAATACCTCATGCTAGATCCCAGTGCTGAGCCTCTGCTTTCACCCCTATAGTACCTCACGCTAGATCCCAGTGCTGAGCCTCTGCTTTCACCCCTATAGTACCTCACGCTAGATCCCAGTGCTGAGCCTCTGCTTTTACCCCTATAGTACCTCACGCTAGATCCCAGTGTTGAGCCTCTGCTTTCACCCCTATAATACCTTACGCTAGATACCAGTGCTGAGCCTCTGCTTTCACCCCTATAGTACCTTATGCTAGATCCCAGTGCTGAGCCTCTGCTTTCACCCCTATAGTACATTATGCTAGATCCCAGTGCTGAGCCTCTGCTTTCACCCCTATAGTACCTCATGCTAGATCCCAGTGCTGAGCCTCTGCCTTCACCCCTATAGTACCTCATGCTAGATCCCAGTGCTGAGCCTCTGCCTTCACCCCTATAGTACATCATGCTAGATCCCAGTGCTGAGCCTCTGCTTTCACCCCTATAGTATCTCATGGTAGATCCCAGTGCTGAGCCTCTGCTTTCACCCCTATAGTACCTTATGCTAGATCCCAGTGCTGAGCCTCTGCTTTCACCCCTATAGTACCTCATGCTAGATCCCAGTGCTGAGCCTCTGTTTTAACCCCTATAGTACCTCATGCTAGATCCCAGTGCAGAGCCTCTGCTTTCACCCCTATAATACCTCATGCTAGATCCCAGTGCTGAGCCTCTGCTTTCACCCCTATAGTACCTCACGCTAGATCCCAGTGCTGAGCCTCTGCTTTCACCCCTATAGTACCTCACGCTAGATCCCAGTGTTGAGCCTCTGCTTTCACCCCTATAATACCTTATGCTAGATACCAGTGCTGAGCCTCTGCTTTCACCCCTATAGTACCTTATGCTAGATCCCAGTGCTGAGCCTCTGCTTTCACCCCTATAGTACCTCATGCTAGATCCCAGTGCTGAGCCTCTGCTTTCCCCCTATAATACCTCATGCTAGATCCCAGTGCTGAGCCTCTGCTTTCACCCCTATAGTACCTCATGCTAGATCCCAGTGCTGAGCCTCTGCTTTCACCCCTATAGTACCTCACGCTAGATCCCAGTGCTGAGCCTCTGCTTTCACTCCTATAGTACCTCATGCTAGATCCCAGTGCTGAGCCTCTGCTTTCCCCCTATAATACCTCATGCTAGATCCCAGTGCTGAGCCTCTGCTTTCACCCCTATAGTACCTCATGCTAGATCCCAGTGCTGAGCCTCTGCTTTCACCCCTATAGTACCTCACGCTAGATCCCAGTGCTGAGCCTCTGCTTTCACTCCTATAGTACCTCATGCTAGATCCCAGTGCTGAGCCTCTGCTTTCACCCCTATAGTACCTCACGCTAGATCCCAGTGCTGAGCCTCTGCTTTCCCCCTATAATACCTCATGCTAGATCCCAGTGCTGAGCCTCTGCTTTCACCCCTATAATACCTCATGCTAGATCCCAGTGCTGAGCCTCTGCTGTTACTCTTATAATACCTCCATTTCTGCCCTACTACAGTATTTCCAGTTTTAAGTACTGGTTGTTCCTGCTCTGCTATCTCCCACCAGCACCACCTACTGATTATATCCCTTTGCTACAATGTTACTGAAATAAAGTGCACTTTTAAGGTGTGTACACACTTGTACAATTTAGACTGTATTACAATTTAGACTATATTACAATATATACAATTTAGACTATCTGCATACAATTTAGACTATATAGTGCAGATCTGCACTATATAGTCTATGCAGTCAAGACTTTCTGGCTGCGATACGGGAGCGCGCATCGGGATCGCAAGGGTTAAAACCCATACAATCTGCATTTAGTCAAATCTGCATTTTAGTCAAAATCTTATGCACATTGTACAAGTGTGTACACACCATTACACCTCCTCAACATGCAGCCTAACAATTTATTATTAACTAATGCCTGAGGCGTATATACCAGCTCATTTTTATATCATCTGCTCTCTGTACTGATTATGTGGAACTGGAACCTCTCACACCCATTGTTCCCTTCCTAACATACAGTACTCCCAGTTTTTATTGCATGTATTCTGCACAGGCTGAGATATATCTATTCTTTGCAGCAATCCAGATTGGGGAATCTGGGACACCTCACAGTTGCAGGAGCTGGCATCGATCTGCGGGCTGACGCTGGAGAGAATGGTAATCAAAACCTCAAATCTGATGATCAAACCGATGCAAACGTTAAGATACTTCACTATTTAAAATTAATAATCTAACAATTAATGTTGCTTCCTCTGACTTGCACTGACAGACACATTGAAGTCTGTACTTTGGAGTCTGACGTATGTGACATAGACTCTCCCTCCTTAGTCACATGACCACGATTAACCAATGTCTGTCTCCCGCCTTGTGACACACTCGCACCTTTGTGCCACTGACCCCAGACTGTGTGCTTTATTACAGGTAGACATGCCAGCAAATAACAAGTGCTTGATCTTCCGTAAACTGTGACCTGGAGTTACCTGTCTGGAATGGAGGCTGTAACCTGAGACTTCTCACAGGCGCAGAAATCCTGTTATGGCTGTCATGAGGTTGCGCTCTTGTATACATGCAGTTGTGTGTATCCACATAAATGGGTGTATTGTATGTTGGCTGTTGCCTTTCTGCGGCTGAGGTGCTTCGTAGGTGCTTACGTATGCGGCGGATATTTATGTTTATTAAATCTGGAAACATTAATTATACATGGTGCTTACACTAAGAGTAGTCACCTCACAGGTGTGCCAGCAAGAAACTACAACTCCCATCATGCATTGGCAGTCAGTTAGGCCTAATTACACTCCTCCCACTGCCCACAGACCATCTGAATTCAGCCACCGGGTACATGGATAGGCTGCCTTCTCCGTACCCATTGTATGCTATGCTGGGAAACATTGTTGCTATATGTACAGCTTTAATGCCATGTGGGTGTCACCACAGGTAACTGCATCTGCTGGAGTTAGCATTGTTATACTCTAATATACATTTTTACTTTGCCCATTCCTATAGTTGTGTCCATTTTTCTGTCCCGTGAGGGGCAAGCACACTTCCAGTTTATACTATTTGGAAACTCCTCCGTGTAAGATCAATCTGAGGCTGGTGGGTCAGCAGAGTGTCAGGAAATGGTAAAATATCAATCGAAGTCCATCCTACCTCACTATGGCTCTTATTCTAGTTGAATCGGACGGATGCGTATTTCGGACAGGAACCAAGTGTTCTTAGCCCCGCCTACCTTACGGATCACTCACACCGTCCGAATGGGGTAAGATACCGAACGGACCACGAGTGGATGTTTCATGTAAACACCTCCTCCATCTGTGGGAACCTCCCCCCTATCCTCAAGATGGTCGCCGACCATCGAATGATGGACCGAGTGGTCAGGCAGCACAGAGTGCTCCAGACCACTCAGACATTTTTCTGTATGAAAGTAGGGATATGGGCGGTCATCTGACATCCGGCTATGTCAGATGTCCACCCCCCACACGTGCGTCACGGCTGCATTACCATACGTACGCCCAGTGGTTTCATGGGAACGCCCATGAAACCTGAGGCGTACGCATATGGTAATGAGCCCAAACAGCCCTTAACGCCCCTCTCCAACCCCTGATCGGATGGTTCCGTACGATCATTTTCTGCATGGAACTCACGTCGTGTTCGTACGTGTGAGGCGTTCACACATGCGCAGATACGCCTCCGCACATGCCAACCATCGGCCGTCCATCCACATTCTGAGCCATCCGACTCAAGCTGAATAAGAGCCTATATGACCATTCAATGATAATAGCCTTACTTACAGCGTAAAGGAGTTTGGGGAAATGGGAGCTGATTATTAAATGTGCTTCTTATGTGTTGGAATGATATTTTCTTATTTCATGTGTACATATATTTCTGGAAATGTAAAAGTGTAACTGGAAGATGTTAGATGCATCTCCATAAAAATACGCATACATGTGGTCAGAAAAACTACTCTTACCTGGTTATTTTTAGCTGTCTTCCTCTGATTAAACTTGAATGTCCGCTGGTTCTTTATCCATCTCCTGTAATAGTAATAGTACAGGTTGGTTTCCAGCCTGTCTGTACAAACAGGGATTTCAAGGTTTTTTCCTTACGCATAATTTGGGGAGTCTTTAAATTGACATTGTCCACTCACGCAAACTCATTGGACTATATAGTCAAAATCGGAAGAAAAGTTAGTACAAATTACACCGTGTTTATACAGCTTGCAATGCCGATGCTCGCCTCCGTGGGATCAGAATCGTAAGAAAAAACGGATTGAACGAACAAGCCAATATTGACTATATTGTATACAGTTTAGTGTTCTAGTACAGTCATATCGGTAATTGTCAAATATCACGTAAATATTGGATGGTTCTGTGCTCTGGGGCAATCAAGGGAAATTGCATAGCCAGAATCAAACATAAGGGGCCTTATTCTAGTTTACTCTTAGAGGCAAATTCCTTCTCAGATGGACAAAACCATGTGCACTGCAGGGGGGCAGATGTAACAGGTGCAGATAGAATTAGATTTGGGTGAGTTATTTTGTTTCTGTGCAGGGAAAATACTGTCTGCTTTATTTCTACACTGCAAAATAGATCTCACTTTAAAGAAAAACCCCACCCAAATCTAACCCTCTCTGCGCATGTTACATCTGCCCCACCTGCAGTGCACATGGTTTTGCCCATCTAAGAAGAAATTTGTCAGAGTGAACTAGAATAAGGACCAAGGTCCGACTCAGATCTGGTCGCTCCGCTGTGTACCCTGTGCTCATGCGCTAGCCACCTGTACAAAGACTGGCGGCTTGCAGGGAGATTGTGGCCGTCCTATTTGCAGGGTGATCTCACCATGTGTAGTCACGTTAAGCTGTGTACACACGGGGCGATTCTTTTAAGAGATTTTGACTACATTGTATATATGGTATTTCTGCGCTTATTGGTTGGATCAGCTCCTATTATATAAGATCTCAAATATGGGGGGGGGGAAGGAGCGCTTAACAATGAATTAAGTTTAACTGAATAATTATTAAGAATGATAAGTACAATTGAAACAACAACAATAATAATAGAAATAAAGATAAAGTGGGCATCTGTAAAAGAAAAAGGTTAGTAACTTAATGTATGCTCTCCTTTTGGTGGTGATAGGCGCACTCTGTCCCCATCTGACCATGCCAGACAGCAGGATGCATCACAGCAGGGAGCCCGGCAAACACCAGCCAGCATTCCGGGTTTATCGAAAACATCAGCCCGCCGCTATCAACACCATGTGATCCGGGAGCTTCCAGGTGGGGGGCAGAAGTGGAAGCAGACCCGATCGCAGACAGCAGCTTCCAGGCTGCAGAATCCCGCTGACAGTCCATCTGGCAGGGTAAGATAGGGGCAGAGTGCTCCTATCACCACCACGCTCCTAATATCTCCAAAAGGATAGTAAACCTTAAGTTACTAACCAGTTTCTTTTACAGGTGCCTACTTTATCTTTATTTATATTTCTATTTTTATTATTATTTTAATTGTTTCTATTTGATTTATCATTCTTTGGGCCTTATTCTAATCCACTCTTTCTGACAAAATCCTTCTTAGATGGGCAAAACCATGTGCACTGCAGGTGGGGCAGATGTTACTTGTGCAGAGATAATTAGATTTGGGTGGGGTTTTACTTCAAAGTGAGATCTATATTGCAGTGTAAAAATAAAGCAGCCAGTATTTACCCTGCACAGAAACAAAATGACTCACCCAAATCTAATTCTCTCTGCACATGTTACATCTGGCCCCCCTGCAGTGCACATGGTTTTGTCCATCTAAGAAGGATTTTGTCAGAAAGAGTGGATTAGGATAACCCCCTTTATGATTTTGACTACATCGTCAAAATTGCTTAGAAGGTTTGTGTACATAGCAGGCAAAAGCGATGTGACACCCTTGGCCAAATAGGCAAGAATATTTGGACTACGTACTGCAGTGTCTTTTTGGCTGTACACGCAGACTTGTGTACACCCCTTTAATTAGCCACTGTACAAGTAAAATTTGTACTTTGGGCATGGTGCTCCCTACTGTGGCTAATTTTGGTACTGCAATAGTTTCTGAAATCTAAAAGAAAGTCTTGCACATAACTTTGCAGATAATGTTGCACTAGTTAATATTTAATTATTCCGAAATAATTTCATAATGTCATATGATGTATTTCAAAGGTTTTGTTTACTTTTCAATGGATAGAGAGCAAAGAGGTGAAGAGAAACTTCCCATCTGCAACACTCAACCTGATCAGTAAAGCAAACAAGCAACAGGACAAAACCACGTTGTAATGTAGGTGGGGTAATTGTAACGAGCAGAGAGCTGGGTACACACTAGACCAATTGTTCGTAAACAAGTGCATCTAGCAGGTATACAGGTGTATTCATTACTCACTGACACCTGGAAAACATGCACTGTCTGGGTTCTTGAGGACCGATTTTGAGAACCTGTGTTCTAGATGATAATTTGGATAATTTGTCATTTGGAGCAGAAACATTACGATAAATCATCCAGTGTGTATACACTATTACATGCTCCTATTTAGGGGGAGGGAAGAGGACAGGTATTTTCATGTTGCACGCCCTTGGATGCAGCTCGTATCACTACTGCAGAAGGAAGCAGAAGCAGCAGTTATAACAACTCTGACCACATGTGACTTTGGTCCAACGTCTCCATAATTACTTACATTTGACGTGAATAAACTACTATTGCTGTTCATTTTATTAACAAACGTAATCACCGAATGATACAAAAGAAAAGGCATTTTAAGAACAGAAATTAAATCAGCAATCACGTGAAAAATGAGGGACCTGATTCTGGGTCACTGGCTGCTGAGCCCGCACTGTTGTCTCTTGCCATAGTGGCTTCTGTGACTATATAACCGTTTCCAAAATGTGCTCCTAAAGGCACCCCAGCGATCCAGGTTTAAAGTATATCCATGGCTCAGTACAGATGATTAAATCACTGAGGTACTAATTAAGTCACCTGTGGCTAAGCATGTAGATACTTAAATCTTTGTCCGTCAGGGTTTCTTGAGGTTCACATTTCGGAACCTGCTATATGCTAATGGTGGTATCATCCCTTCCCCTGGTGTGCAGCCGTGCGTCTATGACTATTCTTATGCTGGTATTATCCCTTCCCCTGGTGTACAGCCGTGCGTCTATGACTATTCTGATGCCGGTATCATCCCTTCCCCTGGTGTACAGCCGTGCGTCTACTTCCCTTGGTGTACAGCCGTGCGTCTATGACTATTCTGATGCCGGTATCATCCCTTCCCCTGGTGTACAGCCGTGCGTCTATGACTATAGTTCTGATGCCGGTATCATCCCATCTCCTGGTGTACAGCCGTGCGTCTATGGCTATTCTGATGCCGGTATCATCCCTTCCCCTGGTGTACAGCCGTGCGTCTATGGCTATTCTGATGCCGGTATCATCCCTTCCCCTGGTGTACAGCCGTGCGTCTATGGCTATTCTGATGCCGGTATCATCCCTTCCCCTGGTGTACAGCCGTGCGTCTATGACTATAGTTCTGATGCCGGTATCATCCCATCTCCTGGTGTACAGCCGTGCGTCTATAGCTATTCTGATGCCGGTATCATCCCTTCCCCTGGTGTACAGCCGTGCGTCTATGACTATAGTTCTGATGCCGGTATCATCCCTTCCCCTGGTGTACAGCCGTGCGTCTATGGCTATTCTGATGCCGGTATCATCCCTTCCCCTGGTGTACAGCCGTGCGTCTATGACTATAGTTCTGATGCCGGTATCATCCCTTCCCCTGGTGTACAGCCGTGCGTCTATGACTATTCTGATGCCGGTATCAACCCTTCCTCTGGTGCACAGCCGTGCGTCTATGACTATTCTGATGCCGTATCATCCCTTCCCCTGGTGTACAGCCGTGCGTCTATGACTATAGTTCTGATGCCGGTATCATCCCTTCCCCTGGTGTCTATGACTATTCTGATGCTGGTATCATCCCTTCACTTTACAAGTTTACAAACACTAATACTGCGGGTGAGATTTAATAGGATGAGCAATTCAGAAAGTGAGTGATTTGGTAAGAAATCTCCAGTTTTTTTAAAGCAGCAATCATTTACACTGCAAAATCAAACTGGTTTTGCAGTGTAAATGATTGCCGCTTTAAAAATACTGGAGATTTCTCACCAAATCACTCACTTTCTGAATCTCTCATCCTATTAAATCTCACCCTGTTTGTCTTCACATTAGGTTTACCGTACTAGCCCTTTTAAACCAGGACACTCATGAATTACATTGCTTATGTAGCTAATTAAAACTAGTTGAAATGTAGGCTTGAAGTCAGGCAACCACAGAACCTGTGTAATTCATGAGTGTCCCGGTTTAAATGGATAGTACTGTAAAATTACTTTAAATGCAACCATCACTTGCACCTTGGAAACTTGCACCCCCTTTGGCAGGTGCAGATTTTCTGAGGATAGCCTCCAAAATGAGTGATGAAGTGTCTTGAGTATGCAACCACTTCAGTGACAGGCCCGCAACATTCCAACAAGAACCACCTTCAGGCGTCTGAACCGCAACCACCAAGGAACACCCAGCACATATCAGAGACTGTGCATCTCTTGCAATTGTGGCTCTGTGCATATGTACAAAGGAGTTTTTAGGAACTTTCACACGCGGGCATAAGAGAAAGATCACTGAACTCTGTGAACATCGGCTTTGCCTGCGAATCAAAGTCGAGGCCCAGGTGTTTTTGGGTTTTTTTTTTTACATTGTGGAAGGCTAGGAGAAGCAGCTTGCTAATGATATTTTCTATTTAGTTTGTTTCTTTAGCCTGCTATTATTGATTGATAATTACATTTTTTTTCTACAGTGTTCTGTATTTGAAATCAGCTGAGCATCTGACATGTCCTCTTTTTAAGCATGTCTCTGACTTTTCGGAGTCTTTTCTCATTGGCAGGGCGGACATAACTAGTAGGCCCCAGTAAAGCCATGCCATCTTGTACCTCTCCCATAATCAAGAGCTCACTGTTCCCTGGAAGAGCAAGATTGTTGCAAGCACACCCCCTCCCTCCGCTCTCTCCCACAGTCACTTCCAGGTACTTGGTGTGGAAAAGGTGGAGACCCATATAGTCGTCCTTTAGTACCTCCACAAGAACCACCCGTAGCTCTCGTTCCTCCCCAGAATCCTCAAGCGTCCCCACAATCACAAAGTCACTACGGCACAAGCTAGGTGCAAGCCGCCCTCGATGGTGACATCCCTGGCACTGCTTGGCACGTGGAACCGGGCAGCGATTATCACAGGCCTGTCTGTTTTCAAAGTTGTTTTGGTTACCATGGCATCCACCGTAAATGAAAGTAAAGCACTGGCGCATGAGCGGACTGTATGCCCATCTCCATTCTGGAGCCTTACATGGGCCTCTTACAGGTGGTAGTGTGCAGAGATCAGGTGGTTTCGCCTGGCATGATGCCCGGCACTCTTCATAAGTCTGAAAGATATTGGTAGTACCTGGACATTCCTTATGAAGGAAGGTCTGGCAGTCACCACTTTGTGGGTCATAGAACCAATAAAGAACCAAAGGACCTTGGCACTCCTTGTGGTTTGGGTGCTTTAGGCATTGAGATGGGTGGACTGCACGCACTGGGTTGGCACCTTTTTTGACAACAGAGAGGGGGAACTGGGCATGAAGAAGCCCCGCTGAGTTCCTTGCCATACAAACATAAATTCCTGCATCTTCAGGCCGAGCATTGTAGATGACAAGCTGCCCAGAATTGGTTACTACTAGATTGCCATACATCTGGTCTGGTCGCATCAGTGGAGACGCAGGTCCATCGCCCAACTTCTCCCAGAGGATTTCTGGCTGTGGGCTTCCACTAGACTCACACTGTAGCCCGACAGTACCACCGATGGTCACCGATTGTGAGGCTGGCGAATGATACAGTGCAGGAGGCACAGGCACTTCCAAAGGGGTGGGAGACTGGGTTGTCTGTAGGGTGGTCTCAGAAGGGACTGCAGTTGTAATAGGCCAGGAGGACACAAACTTACAGGGCACTTCCACTAAGGTGATGCCTCTGGCACAGGCTTCAGCATCCATGAAGCAACTGTTATAGTAAGTTAGACCATCCGAGGCACAAGTAAAACCTGGCTGTTTCCCACATCTCTCCCGGCAGCGGCAGACTGGACGCTCTTCCCATATTTCACAGACTGATCCCTGCTGATCACAGACAAAGCTGGAGCAGGTAGCAGGACGGAGAGAACCAGGAGCTGGCAAGCCGGAATCTGGGTAACGGGCAGCTACACAACTGTGTTGTCCACAAACATTTGTGCAACATTTCTCAAATGCTTCACAATCCTGGAAAACATTATTGCAAAGAGGCATTGTTACATAGACTATAGCCATTTCAGTAATGCTCTTTCTAGAGAGAGAGAGAAAACCTGCTATATGCTAGCATCAGCGTAGGCAACCTGTGGCTTTCCAGCTGTGATACAAGTCCCAGCATGCTGTGCCACAGTTTTAGAAGCACTCACTAATAGCAAAACTGTGGCAAGGCATGCTGGGACTTGTAGTATCACAACAGCTGGAGAGCCGCAGGTTGCCTACACCTGTGCTAGCAGATAACTAGCTTATGCATGGATAAGAGATTGCATGGATAAGAGATTTAGTAGTGTCTTGTGTGAGATACGGTCGTATTTTGGATATCGTTTTTAGACGCATGTAACAAGATTTGGAGACAGATTGAATGTGGGGAAGAAATGACAGTTCAGAGTCAAGGATGACCCCTAGGCAATGAGCTTGTGGGGTAGGGTAGATTGTCGAGTTGTCAACATTTATGGAGATATCAGGATGGTAACTGTTCTTGGCTGGTGGGAATATAAGTAGTTCCGTTTTGAAAATATTGAGTTTCAGTTGGCGAGAAGACATCCAAGATGAGGTGGAAGAAAGACATTCAGAGACTCTGCCCAAAACCACTGGTGACAACTCTGGGGTTGATAGAGAGATTTGAGTATCATCCGCATATAAGTGATACTGAAATTCAAAAGAGCCTATTAGTTTGCCAAGAGCGGAAGTATAGATTGAGGAAAGCAGAGGACCTAAGACTGAGCCTTGTGGAACTCCGACTGAAAGAGGTAGTGAAGAGGAGGTAGAGTCAGAGAAACGAACACTGAAAGAGTGATCAGATAGGTAAGATGAGAACCAGGAAAGGGCTGTATCATTAAGACCTAGGGAGTGTAGTATTTGTAGGAGAAGAGTGTGATCCACAGTGTCAAACGCAGCAGAAAGATCTAGAAGAATAAGTGAGTAATGGCCTTTAGACTTAGCAGTAACCAGATCATTCACCACTTTAGTCAGTGCTGTCTCAGTGGAGTGTTGAGAGCGAAAGCCTGACTGTAGTGGGTTCTTTAGGGTGTGAGAGTTAAGAAAGTGTGTGAGACAAGAGTAGACAAGTCTTTCCAGTAGCTTGGAGAGGCATGGGAGCTGAGAGATAGGACGATAGTTAGAGAGAGAGTTAGGGTCAGAATTGTGGGGTTTTTTTCAGAATGGGAGTAATAAGTGCATGTTTGAGCAGAGAAGGAAAAGTACCAGCAGCAAGAGAGAGATTGCAGATTTTAGTTAAGGTTGGAATAAACACAGGAGATATATTTTTAGTGACTTGTGCAGGTATAGGATCAAGAGGAGAGGAAGTAGAGTAGGAGGATAAGAAGAGTGTGGATACTGAATACTTCCTATTCATTTGTGGGCTCAAATGAAGAGAAAGTGCCAGAGGGTTCAGCAGGGGAAAAAATTGGGTTAGAGGTTGAGAGAGCATACCATTTCATCTTGGATGTTATGAATCTTGTCCTTCAAGTAGGAGGCAAGTTCTTGTGCACTGATGGTAGCCGGTGGAGGAGGGTACAGAAGAGACTTAAATGTGTTAAAAAGTTGCTTAGAGTTGGTGGCATGAGAAGAGATGAGAGATTGGTAGTATGTTTGTTTGGCAGTGTCCAAAGCATTGCAGTAGGAGTGGTAGCTAGTCTTATATGTGAGGAAATCAGTCATATAACGAGATTTACACCATTGGCGTCTACTTTACGTGATTTTGTATTGTAGTTGTCTTGTTGTTTTGAAGTGCTACGGTTGGCATCTAAGCCTATGTGGGGTGTAATGGGAAGCTGGAGCCACTTCATCAAGTTTCTAGTGTCTTGTAGAGGTGGGAAACAGCAGAGTAAGGAGAGGTAAATGTAGAAGTTAGAGAGCTGTTGCAGGGAGGTGGAAAGTTGTGGAAAAGTAATAGCTTTAGTATTTCTGCAGGTTAGAGTAGACTTGCATGATTTCAGTGTCAGTGAGCTTGGAGTAAAGGAGGAGAGCGAGAGGGTAATGAGATTGTAATCAGAGAGAGGGAAGGGAGTGTTAGTAAAATCAGAGACTTGGCACAGCCTGGTGAAAACAAGGTCAAGTCAGTGGCCTTCCTCATGAGTAGAGTTGTCGGACCACTGGGAGAGGCCGAGAGAGGAGGTTAGAGAGAGGAGTTTGGAAGCATGCAAAGATGGTGGACTGTCAATAGCAATATTGAAGTCACCCAGGATGATGGTGGAGATGTCAGAGGATAAGAAATGGGGGAGCCAGGCAGAGAAATCTTCCAGAAATTGAGGTTTGGGAAGCCCAGGTGGGCGATAGATAGCAGCAACATGCAGAGGGAAAGGGGAAAAAACCTTATAGATATATCTGTTCACTTTTATATATTCCTTAATTGTATTTTTAGCCTGGTCTAAAGTGTGATGTTAGTAGTGGCATTTATGTGTCCCCACTAACTCATCAGTCATTGCTCAGATATGCAGGGTTGCAGCTAGGGATGCCAATCCCGGGGCATTTTTTCAATCCCGGCATTAGACTGTGCATGCGCAGTCTAATCCTGAAATCCCGGGAAGTAGAACTCCCATCTTAGTAAAATTCCTACAATGTGTGCTTGCACTTAACAAACGATATTACCCAGAGATAGCTGCTGGGGTAACATTGTTAAATCTGGTCCAGGATAGAGTTTAAGAGCTCTGAAATTTGGGTTTTCAGCATGTAAAATGATTGTCTGTAAAACAGTTGTTTGTACTAATTCTAGAATAGATAGACAACTATTTTCTTTTGTTTTTTTAGATTTTCTGTGCAAGTTTCAAACTTGTAACTACTGAGCAGGAATCATGTAATTACATCCATGCCTTGGGATAGCTTTTACCAAAGCTAGTCAAGCCTATAGCAACCAATGAAATTCTGGCTACCATTTTCTAGAATCCAACAGAGAAATGATAACTACAATTTGATTGGTTGCCCAGGTAAAAGTTCCCTATATGTCAGATACTATATGATAGAAGTGCCAAATTATAGGTGGCTATGCTATATTCTTCATTGAGGACATTGGGTATTCCAGCCTGGATTTATTCACATAGATACCAAATAAATGTACAGAAAAGGGTTTATCTTTTTTTGTTCCTTGATCAGAACTCAGTGGAATGAATGGGAAAAGGGCCATAACCGCTGAAAGATGCAGGCTACGTTACTGTACCAATGGCAGCACAATATGCTTTGATGTGATTGGAAGCATAGGCGAATCTAAGGGGTGTTCCGGGGAGTGCACCGGACCACCCATTAGACTGCCCGGCGTGCCGCTGTCCGTTTTTACATAAAAAACATGGCCACGGGAGGGCTGCGCGCATGCCCGATTGCACGCAGCTCCTCCCATGGTCCTTTGCGGAGCGTGCGCAGTGTCCTTCTCCGCCGCAGCACGCCCTCCCTCACGTGCTGCGGATAGCGCACATGACAGTGTGCAGCAGCCAGCCAGCAGGACCGGATCATGCGGCGGCGGGGGTCCCGTCTCCTGACTCAGACCGAGGATTTTCTACAGCCTGCATGCTGCTGCTAGCTCAGAGGTGGGCAACAAGCGGCCCGCGAGACACTTATGTCTGGCCCGCCGCACAGACCTTTATTACTAGGACAAGCGGCCCAACTAGCATTAGCGGCCGCTTATCATTTAACCGTGTCCCCTCCCACAGCCCAGTAATGCTGTGCAGGCCAGGGCGGGCGCTCTTGGGTTTTGGCGGGCGCAAGCAGCAACTGTACGCTGCTAGTTCTTAAATTAGGCCACCCCCTTTATTTTTTTTCGATGCGCGCAAATCCATTATTATGTATATTCTGGGACCATCCATTACCATATTTCTAGATTCGCCTATGATTGGAAGGTGTCATAGGGATAATCTATGTCTTCCATTTTCCAAGTGTTCAGAGCGCTTTGATATTTAGGATGAATGTCACATAGAGAAAGCTCTACAAATCTAATGCTGCTACTTGATTGGGCAGTATGGATGGTGTAATGGTTAGCATTACCGCCTCACAGCCGTGAGGCCATGGGCTTGATTCCCACCATGGTCCTAATGGTGTGGAGTTTGTATATTCTCCCCGTGCTTGCGTGGGTTTACTCCGAGTGTTCCGGTTTCCTCCCACGATCCAAAAAATATACTGTTAGGTTAATTGCCTCCCAACAAATTGACCCTAGAATGTCTGTGTGTGCATGTGGTAAGGAATATAGATTGTAAGCTCCACTGGGGCAGGGACTGATGTGAATGTTCAAATATTCTCTGTAAAGCGCTGCGGAATATGTATGCGCTATATAAGAAACTGCTAATAAATAAATACCTGGGCCAATATTATATTTAGAATTAGTATAAACCTTCATTTTTATATTCAATGGAGCATAGGTAAATACAGACAGTGAGATGTACTTAGGCTTGGAGAGAAAGTGGACGTATATAAAGTACCCGCAAACTAGTTGCTAACTGCCATGGCACAGGCTGTGTTTAGAAAAATGTCAGTTAGGGGCTGGGTGCCTGTTACTTTATCTCCATACACTGATCTCTCTCCAAGGTTTAGTAAATCGTACATAGACCCCGAAGTACCAGAGTCAGCACCTAACTGCCGCAGCACAGGCTGTTTAAAAAATGACAGTTGGGAACTGATTGGTTGGTATTTTCTCTCTCTGGGGCAGATTTATTAAGCTCGGTGAAGTGATAAAGTGTCTGGTTTTTAGCACCAGCCAGTCAGCTCCTAACTGTCATTTTTCAAAACAAGCCTGTAACTTCACAGATGGCCGGTGATAAAGTACCAGCCACATTATCACTTCACCGAGCTTAATAAATCTGCCCCTCAGTGTTATCACTCTTCAGGCTTTGTACTTCCGCCCTAGAATATTCTAATAATCAATGAAATGGGAAAGATGAAAGAAGGATCTGAGTACAGGGGATGAAGCCACCCTTACCTGATCAGTGTCACACTCTCTTTCACAGGTGCTTTGGGCGTCCACCCAAAGGTTGGCATTCAGCTGGTTGGGGCAGATGCCAAAGTGCCCCCTGGTTGGGCTTAAGCTGGCCCTTTGTGCTTGCAGGCAAAGGAGAGCAAATAAAAGTACTGACTGCATCTCCCCCACCTAATAGTCCAGATCACGCACACACATGTGCTCTGTCTCTGTCAGGTACGACATATAAAACGGGATTGTATGTACAGTTCTTTGCCCTGGTCCTGTGTGCCTTTTAACATGTAATGAATTGTATGTTTATAAGTATGTATGTAACACATGACATACTTACATTGTACTAGGCTGTAAAAAACATCTGTAAGGAACCACCATTTATAATAATGCCGCTATAGTAGTACAATGGCCACAAAATGCCACATGGTGTGTTTGAGGGCATCTTCTACACTTGTATAAGGTTCTATATAGGATGCTGGCAGGGACTGCTGTTAGCATGTGGGTGCAGAGGTGGATGCTGGGGACGTTTTGCCTGCAGATAGCATCTAACCTTAAGTGGGCATCTTCCCAGCAGAGGCACATGTGTCCAAGTGATTGTGTGAGAATGCCATTCCGGTTGTAAGAGAGGGACCAGGGTATCCTGTGGGCACAGGCTCCAGAGAGGTGTCCAACTCTGTTCTCTTGTCCTGCACTCTGCAAACCCTGGTGTGGGACAGGAGAACTTTCCAAGCAGAATCCTGGATGGGAGGGAGCAGATCCTGTGTGTGTGCAAGGAGAGGGGGGTTGTGTGTCTGTTTTTATAGGGAGAGATGTGGACAGCAGGGAGGAGTGGCAGGCTGGTGCCTATACAATATGTGAGGACCCAGGTAAATAAATTCAGCGTAAGGGGGACCACTACATGGGCTGTAATTGGGATGATGTGAATCGGCTTCTGTGTAACTCAGGTGTGTATGTGTGTGGCAGACAGTAATACACTCTATGTGGGCAGTATTGGGGGGACTCGTACTCAATAAGTGTGCCCAGTGATATGTATTTAGGAGATGTCCAAACAAGCTGTATTCAGGAATGTATGTATGACAGAGCTGCACTGTGTATAGGAGACAGAGGAAGTCTGTCTACATGTGCGTTTTATAAGTGTGAGCCACAGGGGTATACACTGTGAGAGGGAGGCGGGAGGGGTGCAACATAGTGCTGCCCTTTTACAGGGTGGGTAATGGAGAGGGGGGGGGAGTAACCCAATTCCACCCCTTGTCTCCTTACATTCAGAGTTTGTGTCTTTCAGTCTCAATCCTCCTCCCTCTTGCAGACACTAAATGAGGGGGGATCAAAGGCCGCTGCCATTTAACCCCTTCCCACGCTTATGCAGTACCAATATTGGAATGTCCCCGACAATCCAGCCCATGTGCCTGTATTCATTCCTATTGCTATTGTAAAGGGACTACAAGGCCCACAATGCACTGGGGCAAGCAAAGCAGGAAAGTCAGGTCAGGAGGTAAAGTTATACACAAACAAAAAAAGGTCAATACATTAAAGTCACTTTCTTAAATCAAAAGTTTTCAAACCGTTTTATTCTGTTGGAAGAGCGGAATGTAAATGATTGCATCAGGATCCGAATTGTTGTCATTACAAGATTTACTCACCTAAATAGGTGGACATAGCTACTACTTATTCAGCAGGCCGGGTTCCCCACCAGTGGCTGCTACCCATGAGGTGAGGAAATCTTGTACTATGGGTTTCTTTTACTTATTTGTATGTCACTGCATGTTAGCCCTGACAAAAGTGCTGTTTTGGCTCTGAAACATCAGCACAAGAGATGACCAATGGATGGCATAACCTTAGATAAGAAGTTCTCAAACTCGGTCCTCAAGACCCCACACAGCTCACTTTTTCCACATTTTAAAAGATCCACAGGTGGAGCTAATTATTTCACTTGTGATTCCGTGAGGAGACCTGCAAATCATGCACTGTGTGGGGACTGAGTTTGAGAACCTGTGCCTTAGATAGTCATCCGTTGCATAGTTTCCAACTGTCGCTGGCCACTTGCATAATTCCCAACGTTCAAAACGGGACAGAGCTAGAAAAGGGGGTGTGGTCCTGTTTTCCACCCGTCTGCAATGCCGAATAGATGCTGAGGGGACTTCCAACTGCCCCGCCATGGGACACTGGTGGCCCGAAATACCTGGATGGTCCCGTGAAAAATGGGACAATTAGGAGGTATGCACTTGCAATGTAGCCATCAATAGTAAACACACTGGCATATATTCAATGCCGTGGGCGAGCGGTGACTGCGAGCAGGACTTTTTGCTCACAGTCACCGCTCACCCTGTCAGTATTCAACTGCCCCCCCTCATT
The DNA here is from genome assembly GCF_055691185.1 of Crinia signifera. Lineage (NCBI taxonomy): Eukaryota > Metazoa > Chordata > Amphibia > Anura > Myobatrachidae > Crinia > Crinia signifera. The sequence goes on from NC_139223.1 coordinate 50,089,108, forward strand.
CGCAAATTCCCCCTCGCTCCGTTTTTTGAGCGAGGGGGAATCTGCGAATGTGCCTACAAAAACTGCGAGAATCGAGGCTAATTACAGCGAGTTTTCTGCACTAGCCTCGGCTCTCGCAGTTTAGGGGAATCCTCGCCGTCCTGTGACTGCGAGGATTCCCCCGGAACGTTGCATAGTGCGAGCGGCCGGCGTGGGGGTTAAACTGCGAGGATCACTGGTTTTCTGTGATCCTCGCAGTTTAACCCCCTCGCCGGCCGCTCGCACCGGCATTGAATACTTGCCACTGATGGTCATCCCTACTCAGCACACTGCAGAGTTCAGGGGGAAAGAGGGAAACACTCAGACAGGGTAAGGAAAGGAGAGTTGACGACAACAGCAGGAGAAGCAAAAACATATGGTAGAGGAGATAAATGGGTGGGGCTTCAATGAGCAGAAAGGGCGTGGTCTCAGAGAGGAGGCAGTACAGGCATCCACACAGCAGAATATTGGTGGCAGTGTGTGAAGGACAGTTCAGCAGAGTGAGGGACCTTAGCAGCAATGTAGCTGTATGCAGGGCTATTTTTCAGCAGGCTCCAGCAGGAACTGAGGCCATTATTCTAGTTCACTCTTCCTGACAAAATATTTCTTAGATGGACAAAACCATGTGCACTGCAGGTGAGGCAGGTGTTACTTGTGCAGAGATAATTAGATTTGGGTGGGGTTTTACACCTGCCTCACCTGCAGTGCACATGGTTTTGTCCATCTAAGAAATATTTTGTCAGAAAGAGTGAACTAGAATAAGGGCCTCAGTTCCTGCTGGAGCCTGCTGAAAAATAGCCCTGAGTATGACTATAAGGTTTGAGCCTGTTAGACAGCTCGGAGCCAACTCAATGCAATTGTTTTGTGTGTGTGTATATATTTATTAACAGTTTCTTATATAGCGCACACAGATTCCGTAGCGCTGTACAGAGGATATTTGAACATTCACATCAGTCCCTGCCCCAGTGGAGCTTACAATCTATATTCCCTACCACATGTATACACGGGATACGGTCACTAGGTCTACACCAACTAGGTCGACAAGCATTGGGTTGACACCACTAGGTCGACATGGGTCTAGGTCGATAGTCAAAAAGTCGACATGGGGTTTTTCCCTGTTTTTTTGAGCCAACATGCGGTATCTCATGCCCTACCATCCACTAGGGCGTGGTGGGAGAATAAAATAGTGCACCCGAAGCATTGCGAGCAAAGCGAGTGATGCGGTGCACTTAAAACTGTGTCCATGTCGACTGTGTCGACATTCAGGTCAAAATACTGAAAACCCCATGTCGAACTTTTGACTGTCAACCTTATGCTTGTGTCGACCTTGCTGCCTGTTGACCTAGTTTGTGTAGACCTAACAACCCACACCCGTACACACACACACACACAGACTTTCTAGGGTTAATTTTCCTAATAAGCCAATTAACCTACCAGTATATTTTTGGATTGTGGGAGGAAACCGGAACACCCGGATGCTTTCCATGTAAGTATTCCTGGTACACACCTGCACCATAGAACATGAATAATAAATGGATTCAGTACTGAATCCCGGCGGTCGGGATCCCGGCGTTCAGAATCCCGACAGCCGAAATGCCGACAAGGGGGGGGACGTGGATCGCCCCCCCTTGCGGGCTCGCCACGCAGCGGGCCTGGTGCCTCGCTACACTCGGCACACTAATTTATTCTCCCTCCAGGGGTGTCGTGGACACCCACGGAGGGAGAATGTGTCGGGATTTCGGCGTTGGGATTCTGAACCCCGGGATCCCGACCGCCGGCATTTTAACTGCATCCCTAATAAATGTCCGCATAACTTCAAAAATGGAATGTCCCATCAGTCAGACACCCACTTTAATTTCTTATTCTAAAGGTGCATACACACTGTACAATTCTTTAGACCAATTTTGTTGAAAGACATTTCCCTTGAACGCAGTGTCCTGGATGAAACATGTTGAAAGATACTGACAAAAGACGGAAGATCTAGCTATAGTTTATAGGCTCTTTTTGAAAGATATCCAAATTGAGCGGCATGCACAGTTGACAAACAACCTTGATGAACAACTGGCGGTTATACGCCTCATCATTTCTCTTTCGTCGCAAACGCACTGATAGAGATTTTGACCAATTTAATTCAGAAGGGCCGAAATTGGTCAACAAAAATTGTACAGTGTGTATGCACCTTTATTCAGATAATTCCCATCACCTTTCCATGAACATTCTAAGCAGTGTTAAAACAGAGATGACAGATTACAAGTGATGCAGGTCTGGCCATTTCAAAAACATCACAGTACAGTGGCGCCATCTACCCTTACCTCTCAATACTGCTGTCCCATGACCTCAGCACTTCAGTCTACTACCACGTAAAGCTGGTGCCCAATGTTAGAACCTTACCAGGCACTTTGTGTTGTGTTCATATGTTCTTCCCAGGTCCATGTGGGTTTTCTCCTATCATCCAAAATCTTAGAAGGTAATTAAATGGCTTGTAAATAACAGCACATGTTTGTATCTGGTAAGGAAATTATTTATTATTTATTACGTTTCTTATAGAGTACACAGATTCCGCAGCGCTTTACAGAGTATAGTTGAACAATCACATCAGTCCCTGCCCCAGTGGAGCTTACAATCTATATTCCCTACCACATGTACACGCACACACAGACATTCTAGGGTTAATTTTTTAATGGAAGCCAATTAACCTACCAGTATATTTTTGGAATGTGGGAGGAAACAGGAGTACCCGGTGGAAACCCACGCAAGCACGAGGAGAATATACAAACTCCGCACAGTTAGGGCCATGGAGGGAATCGAACCCATGACCTCAGTGCAGTGAGGCAGTAATACTAACCACTACGCCATCCGTGCTGCCCCATGGATTTTATAAGAATATAAACTCCACAAGGGCAGGCCGATTTGAAAATAGAAATTTTTCAATGTCTAATACAACTGTTTGTTTATCTATGTAATGTCAGCCGGCTTTGGAATCAGGACAAAGTCCTGATCACGCTCATTAGGCCTGCTTCTATTGTGACTGATATAAGATTTGTACTGTATGCTAGACATCTCATTTTGGACAGAGGGGAATTTATGTTCCATTTAGTCTGCTGGTGCAGAGAGATCCTCAACCGCACCATCTGGTCACCTAAAGGTCCCATACAGCCTGTAGCCTGCAGGGTAACCACCAGACAAAGGCTCCCTCTCCACTGTGGACTCATCAATTATAAGAAGGGTCTTTACACAACCATTAGCCGGGGGAAAACACAGATGTGGCCTTCATGCATATTTAGAGAACAATCCATGGAGAGACCAGGATCATGTTTTGCCGAGCCTCTCACCCATATCACACACGTGTGCGTGATACATTAGGATGTAAGTGATGAGGCGAACAAGGGAATTCAGAATCAGATAGGTCAGTTCACGTGAAGATGATGTGCAGGACCGTGTGATGGGTATTGATTAATGGTAGTGTCCGTCTAGGATGAAGACTCATTCCAATATAATTGGACATTTTATTTCTGTTTACCATAGATGGGCTGCAGGCACAAAACCTCCAGATATACACGAGTAGACAAAGACCAGCTTTAGTTGGTGCATTGAGCAAAAAGAGGCATAGAACGCTCATTAGGGTATATTGATATTTCTATATATGATCATTGCATCAGAGCAGCATATTTTGAGACAATACATAGAATTGGGTGAATAAATCAATATCCTATTCTTCAAGTATATTGCCGTTTAAGTTGATTAAAGTTGCAATTTAATTTCTGCCGACTGGTATTATTGCGCATGCAAACTCATTGAAGTTTTGATGTACACAGGGAAGAGACTGTGGCTGCAGGTGTAGAACATGAAGCTTTCTACTATGTTGTAGTCTATGGGAGCCCCCCAACCCTTTATATATAAATCTGCATATGTAGATTCCCATCCATACTCATTATAGTACATCCAATGCAATAAAGGTCTATCCTATGTGTTTCTAACAATAGGGAATATCAATGACACAGAATGTAAGGTTTTAAATAAGGAAATGTGTTGCAGGACTACAGCACGTGGAAAGGCTAACTCTAAATGATGGATTTAGATAACACTATCGGTAACATTTAACAAAATGCGATTTTTAGTAACTTTTCAAAATCGCCCATTATCGCTCTGTTTTAAATCGCATTTTTTTCCGGGAATTCGCATATTTAATGAGCTGCGTATTCCGAGCAAAAAAGTGCGATAATGGGCTATTTTTAGCCCATGGAGACGCATCGACCAACCACGCTAACAGCCTCTGTATGCAATTTGTATACTTTTCAATGGGAAAACATCTGGATGCGAGTTCCGGCGTTACTAAAAATCACACCTTCAGAACGTGCGATTTCGCAGCAAAAAACGCAGTTTTTGCTGTTTTTCACTCATTTCATCTCATCTCATCTCACATGCTAATTCGGAAAAACGTGCGATTTTGCCTATTTTTTGACTAAAAATCGCACAAATCACTTTTTCACATCTCATTAAATGTCACCCCTTATGTCTCAATCACTATTAAATCTATTTGGGTTATTTATACATCACTAAACATACTCCATTGGCATGCAAGATAAGGAATGGCTAATGCAGGTGCAATGAAGGATGATGTTGTGAAGGAATCAGCGAGAGGGAATACGTGGCTCTTCAGGGAACATTTGAAGGATACAAATGAGCAGAGAGTTTGATAGAACAGGACAAAGAGGACAAAGCCTGGGGGCGCTGGTGGGAGGCAGTGATCAGAGAAGATGGAATTGTTGGAACGCAGGGGGTTGTAGAACTAAAGGGCCCTACATACGCAGAGATTTGTGCCAGGGATTCATAACGGGAGATTCAGCATGAGAGATTTGACTCTCTCAGATAATGAGCCGCATACAGAGAGATGTGTCAGAGATTCATAATCAGAGATTCAGCAGGAGATTTCAAATCTGTCACTGAGAAGTGATTTAAAAAAAACTGCACTTCATCACAAAAATAATGTTATACGCTATAAACAGTAATTTCCTATCCACCACATAAATAATGCATGTTTCCAGAGCTCCTATATATACATTTAACCTAGGGACATTTGCTGACGTGACTGATGAACCAGCACAACATTATTAGCTTCCTTATAAATAAACTTTGGTGGCATAGTGCCCCCCCTCACCCCAAAAAATAAATATTGGTGGCATAGTGTGTGTCCCCTCCCCCATCCAAATAAACATTGGTGGCATAGTGACTGGGTATCCAACCCAGGTAATAACCTGGCATGGGTGTGGTATAATTTAGCTTCCTTATAAATAAACTTTGGTGGCATAGTGCCCCCCCTCACCCCAAAAAATAAATATTGGTGGCATAGTGTGTGTCCCCTCCCCCATCCAAATAAACATTGGTGGCATAGTGACTGGGTATCCAACCCAGGTAATAACCTGGCATGGGTGTGGTATAATTCACAGACAGTCGGGATTCCGTCAGTCATTACTCAGACGTCGGAATCCCAACTGCACAGCGGGGGGAGCGCAATGAAGCCCCTACACGAGCCATCTATTCTATTCTCCCTCTATGGGGGTTGTGGGCCCCCACGAGGGAGCAGTCGGGATTCTGACGTTGGAGTATTGACTGTCGGAATCCCGACTGTCGGGGAGCCGTCCGGCACCCCCTGGCATGATGTTCTTCAGAGCAACCAGTCTAACAGGGCAGTGTGAATGTTCCAACCTGGCTCCTGTTTACAGCATAGGGAGAGCCAGATCCTCAGCGCCTGGAGAGGTCATGGCCAAGCACCGGCAGAACAGCTACTACATGCCGGTGACCTAAGCACTGTACAGGTTATGGTGATCTGTGCAGGCGCCATGTAATAGTGAGAAGAAATAAAAAAAAAAAAAAAAAGAAACGGTGTAGGCCCATACCCTACATTCAATACCAGTCCAGCACATATGAGACTGGCCTAGTACTGGAAGATAAGAAGAGAAAATTGGAGTGGGGTTCCCCCTATTTTCCAAATAGGCGGCTCCAACAGTTTTCGGGAAGTGCTGGTAACACTTCCCTCCGGCCACCACCTTTGGTGCCGGGTATACTCAGCGCAGCTTTGTAGAGCTTGGATTGGCAGTGACTCTGGCCTCTCCAGTGGCTTTCAGAGACCAGTGTGACGGGCGGCTGATTGGGTTTGCGCCGTATAGTGCAGAGATCCGTTCGCAGGTGCTCCGTGCATGAATGTTAAAACAAGGGCTCAGGTGTCAGTTGGGGGCATGGGCTGACGAGTTTCTCAGCCTACCACATGGACTGGGTGTTTCCTCTTGATGCTCCAAGATGCGTATTATGTCAGCTCTGTAGATAACCTCACAAATTGCAAAACAGAATGCCTTTAAAACAGGCCCAAGGTTGTATACATTGTATCAGTTCTCTTACCAATTCCAAATCAAATGACAGAGTGGCAACATTTAGTGTATTTAATGGTGCCAACAGTATAGTTGTTCTCCAGCTTGGCATATATGTAATGGTAGCTAATTAGACTCATACAAAGAGCTAAGCATGGCATGAGGTTATCATACTGTAATCACCTCTATGGTAGTAGTAGTACGTTTATTTATAAGGCACCACAAAGTGTCCGCAGCACCGTACATAACAAACAAATTACAAGATAACAGGGTGTGGTGATAAAATACAGCATGAATAGGGGTATAGCTGGTAGAACTAAAATCAGCATCAGTTCTGAAGTAGGTGTTGAAATTGTCAAAGAGACTGAAGATGAAGAAGAGGAAAGGAAGAACAGGTGAGGTAAAGAGGTAGGGTGAGTACGTGAGGAAGGAGGGCCCTACTCATAAGTTAACATACTAAAAAGGAGGTGGGTGGACAAACGAAAAACAATAGGATAAGTAGGAACGGATGGGAACAGAGGCAGGATAGGAGGATGAAGAGAGGTTAGGAGGAGGGATAGGCTAGTCGAAAAAAAGTGGGTTTTGAGGGAGTGCTTGAAGGAGGTAAGGGAATCAGAAAGCCTGATGAGTGGCGGGAGGTTGTTCCAGTGCAGGGGGGCAGCGCGAGAGAAGTCTTGGACACGGGAATGGGAGGAGGTGATTAGGTGAGAGGTCAGTCAGCGGAGCGAAGAGGACGGGAGGGAGTGTGGATAGAGATCAGTGAAGAGAGGTAAGGGGCGGTGGAGGACGGGTGAGCCTTGTAGGTGGTGGTGAGGAGTTTAAAGAGAACTCGGAAAGGAATGGGGAGCCAGTGAAGAGATAGACAGAGGGGGAAGGCAGAGGTGGAGCGGCGGGAGAGGAAGATGAGCCTAGCAGTAGCGTTAAGAATGGATTGGAGAGGTGCGAGGCAGGTGAGAGGTAGCCCAGAGAGAAGGATGTTGCAGTAGTCAAGGCGGGAGATGACAAGAGTGAATGAGAATTTTGGTCGCGTCAGTGGAGAGGAATGGTCTGATGGGCGAGATGTTGCGTAGGTGAAAGCGGCAAGACTGTGAGAGCACGAATGTGGGGGGTGAAAGAGAAGGAGGAGTCAATGATGACACCAAGGCAGCGCGTTTGGTCAGTGGAGGTGATCTCGGTTTCACCAATGTTGATGGATAAGCTATAAGCTTCTTATGTCACTATAATTTGTATTGCCCAAGTATTCACAATTGGTACTTCTGTACTTTCACGGCGCCAGCATGGCGCCGCGCGTCAGAGTCCCCTTGCGGGGCTCGCTTCGCTCGCCCACGCTGCGGGCTCGGTGGCTCGCCACGCTAATTAAAATCAACTCCATGCCAACATGGATAGTGGAGGTATGAACTATCCATGTTGGCATGGCGTTAACTTAGTTTATTTTACTTAGTTAGTGGCGAGCGTAACCCGGAAGTACGCGCGGCGCCATGCTGGCGCCGTGAAAGTAAAGAAGTACCTCACAATTTTTTATTCTTTATGTTGATTCCTGATGAAGCACATACTAGTCTAAAGCAACAAATGACACGAGCGGGTGGCAGTGTCACCAATTGATATTGATTTTACAAATATACAAAAAAAGAAGACCAAACAACTGAAATTTTACTAAAGAGATTTTAATTTATTTAGAAAAAAAAAAAAAATATTTCAGGATTTCACAGTTGGTGGGTTCAACCCATAGCAAGCAGGTCTGACAAGAATGCTCGAAACATGGATTTCTAAAGAACATGGAAACCCCAAATGACCCAAACTCATTTCCTATCTGGCCTTTGCTTAATTAAAACTTCTTCACACCCATCTCTAATACATATAGATCAGATGTAGGCCACTGGGGGCTCTTTAATCTCTGGATAGCCGGGTATATTAGGACATGTGGTTCCACCAGACACAGAAGCCTGCATTCAATGCGGCTGGCAAGGGGTTAAACAGCGGGGGATTGCTGAAAACAAGCGATCCTTGCTGTTTAACCCCCACACCGGCCACTCACCGTATTGAACGTTCCGGGGGAATCCTCACTGTCACAGGACAGCAAGGATTCCCCCCAAACAGCAAGGCTCACAACTTATGCAGTGATCCTGCTGCATTTAGCCACAAGTCTTGCTGTTTCAGTGTCTGCATACGCCAGGGTCAGTTGAATACTGACCCTGTGAGCCTAGACAGAGCAGGCAGCGCTGCGAGCCATCACAGCTCACCAGCAGCATTGAATACTCGCCAGAGACTGCCTAAACTGGTTAACTTCTTAAAATAAAATGGTGTACTTTTCAATATGGCAGTTTAAAATTATTATTTTTTTAAATTAAAAAATACATCAGGAATGCCATGAGGTCTGGAAACAGCCAGTAATGGCATTCTTTGGGTACAACTTACCCACTTGATGAAGTGCGGTGAAGCTTAACATGATCCCCCCTATCCCTTTTAGTACAGGGGTGGTACAGGAAGTCAAGGCAAATCGAAAAGGTACAATAGCAGTATAACAGAGTGGTAACAAAAGACTCATGCATGCATCGATTAGTGTTTTAAACCATTGTCAGGCAAGATGTCAGTGTAAGGAAGTTATTTTAAAAGCATAAAAATGACCAATATAAAAAAAAAAATAGGATTCCTATCACCCCTCCCCCAACAGAACAACTTTAATAAACTCCTTAACAGTGGAAAAAATATGCATTTTAAACACTGGGAGGGGGGGATAAAAAGAAAAATAGTAAGAGTACCGGTACTTAGGTAGTTTTATACTATTCAATGAGAAATGGACAACAATTATTGGAGAACGTCAATAATTCCAAAAACAAACATTATTTGACACTCAAAACGCTGAACATGTAGGTTTGGGATGCTATAAGCAGCTTCTTCGTAAACGGAGACACTAACTGCAATACCCCAATAGAACGGATCGAGTACAACTCTATAAACATAGGAGACCGGCAATTTGTAAAATTGAAGCAATATCTGCCAAATCGGCAAAACCCCTGCTTCCAAGTTGGCGGGATACATCTTACAAAATGGCGACCTCCACCCTGGCACACTTTAATAGTGTATGCTTTATCTATTCACAATGGAACAGTCTTCATTTACATTTAGGTCCTGAGTCACAGAACAGGGCTTGGATACCCATTATTCATTAAAGAATGAACATTAAAACATTGGATTTTACTTTATGAAAACTATTTTACACAAGTTTTGGCGCTTACTTCAAGCAATATAGCAATTTTTATTTTAAAAAAACAAACACATGAAAACTAGTTACCAAACGTATAGTTTCTGTGTAAATGTAAGAGCGAAGGGTGATCATTATAGCTGACAGAAGGGTAAGGTGACTGGGGGGAGAGGCCCGATTTCTCAGCTGTACTGTACTGGTTATTGGTCAGCTACATGCTTCATAGACAGGCCTCAGGATTGATGTACTGTACTAATTGCTAAATAAAATGTGAGTCCATAGTTCGGTAGAGAAACAGATAAGCTCCTCCATGTTATCTGCTTGTTTACCCTGTAACCTGATTTATAAAACCATTTTTCGGCTTGCACACTGGAATCCCTATGAAAGGAGAGCTGAGTTCCTATGTGCAGTGCTACAGGATTAGATTAGAGACGGAATCAAAATTATTGCTGAGGCACCAAGATTAACGTCTGTTGTCTATCAATGTGCTTTGCTGTGGAGAAAGGTAGTCACAAAATCAACAGGGTGTGTGAAATATTAATGAAAAATGGCAATCCCACTTCAAAAATTAATAATTTTATTTTTTTTCTGGTAAAAAGGCAAATCATCATCCAAAAATACTGAGGTAGAATTTTTTTTACATGGTCCCAAAAGCTTGCTTTCTCAAGCAATTTTACTAAGCTGCCATTTTGAGCTCTGCTGGGGGGCCATTTTGTGCCCAAAAAGAGGAAAATGGGTTAATAGAACCTCTGATCACTGGTGTGACTTATTACTCTATAACACAAGTGATGATGTAAACCCCTGTGAATACAGTGTATAAACATTAAGTTTCCAATATCAGTTCATTACTCCTTATAATACACAATATTTCCTATTGAACATTGTACTCCCTAATGTAAAGTATAGGGGGTAATATGGATTTTCGTTACCTATGCAACAAACTGTCCACAACACAAGATGACTTCTAATATCCATATCCTTTACAATAGGAACTGCGTTATTAATATACATATATATTTTACACACACCTGTTAACATTGAGTCTACATTTAAGCCTGTGGGGGGTATCCAATCACATGCGGTCATTTACTGCATGGTAAAACTTTTTAGCTTGATAGTACTATTTGGCTATTCAATTATAGCCCATTTTTACTGTGCAGTACATGACCCATTAACGGGCAATAACACATGGGATCTGAGCATAGTTCCCATACCCAAGTTATCGGTGGAAAAAAGATCTCCCAGGGCTGCTTATCGGGGATTCTGCTTTGCATGCCAGCAAAATCCCCATTAAGTGCCAGGTAACTGGAAAGCCCCCGGCGAAACAATTACCCCAGTCAGTGACCACAGGTGATTGGATACCGCCTTTAATATGACTCCGGCAATGCAGTATATTCCAGAACATTAGTAAAAGGCTTAGAGCCCGTCATAAGGGTATGGAAGGACAAAAATTATTTACAGCCAAATACAAGTGTTGAATTGTCAGACATTTTATCGACAAAAAAAGAAAAAGTCTCCATTAATATATACTTCTTTATAAATAAAGTTGAAGGAAAGAGTTTCTTTAGCACAGTGCATGCTCACTTCTGCCCTTGGAGGAAGTAGTAGTGAGGAAGGTCCATTACGCAGTGTTCAATCCTTGAAAAAAAATAAAAAATATATAGGATCGGTTGGGTGTAGACCAAGTCAGTCATTGAGTGAGGTGCGGATGGATGACCTCATCCATGGTGATAGACTCCAGTCTTTTTGAGAGGTAAAAAAAAAAAAAAAAGGCAACTAGGCCCATGCAGACGCCATTTTTGTGTGGCTCTCACAGCAGCATATCCAACATGACACCACACTTTCCTGGGGTTAATGCCACTAGCAGCTCTGCGGCTCCATCACCCCATGCTACGAGATCTTACAGTTGTTTCTTGAGCAGTTCTGAGGGGGGCTCTGAGGTGGGCGAATGGATTTTGAACGTTTAAGGCTATTTCCTTTGCTTCCCCCACCCCCTCCCGTTGCTCCGCCACTCCCGCCAGCCACAGAGTAGGAACGTCCATGCATCATTACAGCGTTCATCCCATTGGCCATGGAGAAGGATTTGAGGTGGCTTTTGATGGCCACTGGCAGGGGTAGCTTGTCAATGAGATGCACAGGCGTGCAGGAGACAATAGCGCGGCAGCATAGATCTTGCAAGCTGAATACTAGAAGGGGGGAAAAGAAAGTTATAGACATACCAGCAAGACCTTATAGCCAACGCACCTCACAGAAACCCACTCCAATAGGATATAAGATCACTCCCTATTCAACAACAGCCCATTGTGTTCCCGCCATATCGTTACTGCAGTCACTCACCCCTGTTTGGCCTCCAGATCTTTTCCATCCCGTGCCTCATGAGGACGATGCGAGACAGTTCGGTGAAGGACTCAGTCACATTAAAGTTACAGAGCGGGCTGACCTCGAAAAAAGTCATTCCGTTCTTCTCTGCATAGGCTCGGGCCTGCTCTGTGGGCACTTGCCTCTTGAAAGCCAAATGTAGTCTATTCCCCACCAGTATCCGTGGTACTCCTGGGGCATGCTGAGAAGATGAGAAATGGCTGTAACATACTAATACGGAACTGAAAAATACCCTATAAAAACTTAATATACAGTATAGTTCAATATAGAACTACAGAGGGTCATGGGGGGGGAATTTAGATGGGACTTCAATTCCACATGGGATGTTGCTATGGGCAACTAATTAGAATTTACTATTCATTTAGCACCTTCTACAAGATAATAGATAGTATCTGATTGATTGCCAAACTCTCATCTTAGTAAATTTCCCCACACTACACGATTTGGGCCCAATTTCAATCTATTCTGGAGGAATAGGGCGACAAATCGGGTGAAATAGCCCAAATTGTGTAGTGGCTGACAACCAATCTGATCCGATGCCCGGTCCATTGGATTAAATGTGATGGTCTGCAGATAAATCTTATGTGCAGCTGTCAGTGCGGCAGGGAGCGAGGTCTGGAGGAGAAGGGCTCTGGTGCAGCAAGCAGGGACCAGGGATTGGGGGAGCTGCAGAAGGGGCAGCGGCAGGAAAGCAGGGTCCGTGGTAGCGGCGGGTGGGAGAATAGAAAAAAAAAGTCCTATTCAAAAGACTGGGCTCAGCAAATCAACGGGCACCCGGTCTTTTGAATAGGATTTTTTTCTATTCTCCCACCGCTACCACGGACCCTGCTCTCCTGCTGCTACCCCGGGTTACATGTGATAAATCGCATCTGATTTATCACATGTACAAAAATGACACATCAAGCTCTGCCAGGGGAGCTCAGGGGAAGTCGGGGCAGACTTGTCCTTAGGACAAGTCGGCCTAATGTATGGGGGCCTTTACAGTTGAGAAAAATCTCCTCTATAATCTTTTACTATTGTTTTACACACATATCAAGCTCTACAAAGGCTCCCTGAGAAAGCTCTTTAAAATACTTGAACAAGTTAAACATCATATCATAACCCAGAGCTAGATGTCACGGTGTATACCTCATCTATCTCTTTGATCCAGCGGTCAATGCCATCAAAGGACCAACGGTTGGTGATGTCGTAAACTAAGAGGATTCCCTGCAACAGAAGAGACAGTATTCATCAGGTTAGTCCAGCGGAGCAATACATACAGCTTACCGTATAGTCGCAGCAGCCATTCCTGCATATGGCTTACTACAGAAGAATTGTGCCATCTGTGCCTCAGTGTAGGAGACTGAGCATGCCTTGCCAGGCTCCCTGCTACCACTGTTCCAGACAGCCACACATGGAAGTATTCCTTCCAATGCATTCTCATTTTGTGACATACAAAACAGGTGCAGGGAGACGGCTATTACTGCTAATCTGTAGTACAGTCAAGGTGGCCATATACTACTGCGATTTCTCTCAGCAATGTACAGCTATCCTATCCCCCTTGAGCCACACGAGACCTTCCCGGGCTGCAGGATCGCATGTGGTCCTTTGACATGTGATGTATCACATGCAATCCTGTTCCCCGCCACCAGGAGGGAGTCTGAGGTGGGACATGCACGCAGGTCTGACCTCCGATCCGATGTGCATGGGACCGCGTATCGGATGGGATTTCTGACACATGCGATTTAACTCGATTTTTCTGCCACATACTTTGGATTCGGGTGAAATCAGCCCAAACCGCTTATGTGTATGGGGGCCTTAAGTCAGAAAACACCAAACGGAAGAGGTAAATTACTAATCAATGAACACAGCGATTACTACCTGTCTGTCATCAACACAAATAAGTATTAATTGTACAATGTGTAGAAGATGGACATACCTCAAAATACTTAAATGTAGGTCCTTACAGCATTTATTGCAACACTGAATGTCGCCATACCATGTACATTAATTGGCAGCAGAACCTAGGCTGCAGTGTGATGCAAGATGGCACAATACATCCACAATGCCTCATTAACCATGTAGTAACCCAGCAAGAGGGGGAAGTGTGAGGAACAACAGAGCCTGATCTTACAGTTCATGCTGTGCTTTGTAGGAGTACGTCTCTGCAGAGCGCTTGTTAGCATGTCGGCTATACTAAGGCTTCACCATCATTCTATATGAACTACTGCAAGTGATCAGTCACAGGATACAGGATAGAAACCAACAGCAAGAATGTCAGCGCCTTACCTGCGCTCCTCTGGAGTAAGAACGGAAGATGGTGCAGAACCTGCCCTGGCCAGACGTGTCCCTGCCAACAAAACCAGAACAGATTAGGGTCAAGCACATTGGCTATTCGCTGGTATGTTGGAGTTTCAAGGTTTCATGACTTACCACAACTCGAGCTTAACACGCCGGCCGTCCAGCAGGATGGTAGTGGTTTTGTAGTCAATACCTGGATGTGAAAGACAAAAGTAATTACACGTGTGGCAGCAGACAACATAATATAATCTAGGCAGATCATGCATACCATACACAATAGATTCATATTTATCCAAATGAGGTTCCCGTAACACCATGGTTTCAGGCTCATTAGAGCCATTATCAATATAAAACCAATGACAATCAGACTTTTAGTCTCTGAAAATTATACAATCGGTGTTAAAATCAGGAATTAACCCAAACACAACTCCTACTGACTCACCTGCTTCCAAGCAGGGTTCATGACTACACAACATGTTCTAGCACCAGCCTTGGCTTCAGAGCAAGTATGACATAAGTATTTATCAGTGTGTTTCCAAACAGCGCCAACAGTGTGAGGCAAAGCGCGGATCCGATGCTATAACCACAGCACGGAATGTCCGTATCATCCACACGAGATTCATTAGATTTAAATTATTGATAGATGGAATCTTGATGAAGGCAAACCGTTTTCAGCTATTACCAAATGCCAAGCTTCCCTGCCGTGTGACTGCGGCCAGCTTCCTCACATTATTGCCGCCATCAATTATTAAGAGCACAAACGATTCAGAGTGCTCTTTGGCGAGGGTACAAGATAACATAAAAACACACTGATTGATGAGGCTTCTATCACAATCTATGCACCAAAGCATCATCACTTGATGCACACAATTCAATATACTCATTGACATCAGTAATGTGCGTGAACTGAAGGGTGGAAACGCAGAGGTAGGGGTGACTTCGATTTTTTAACATGGGTGTGACTTGGGTCCCAGCTCAGAGAACCCTTCACATTAGAATGCACGCCTCGGCTTTTCCCAGGTCGACCCCTTTCATACACAAACCTGGTCTGTACTGGCATTCAGGGGCAGATTTATTAAGCTCGGCGAAGTGATAAAGTGTCTGGTTTTTTATCACCGGCCAATCACCTCCTAACTGAATTTACAGGCTTGGTTTGAAAAATGACAGGTAAGAGCTAATTGGCCAGTTATAAAAAGCAGACACTTTATCACTTCACCGAGCTCAATAAATCTACCCCTCAGTGTGAAGTAATTTTAGAGGACATACTCTTCCATCTACCCTGAAACAAGGTAATCTGTAATTGCCCCAAAAAACTTTTTCTTCATGAATTTTCCCAATCCTATTGTTAAGGTCGCCTGAAAAAAAAAAAAAAAGAAGGAGTTCTATTCTCTCAAATGCACACACAGGTTCAGTGTCCCCAAAAAGCCAGCTTATCGGGGGATTCGGTTTTGCCTGCCTGAGGCAGGTGAAACAAAATCCCTGATAAGATGTAGCTCATGCCAGCTGTAAATCATTGCAGGTTACTATGCAAAACTGTCGTTTTAACAGAGTACCTCTCAACTCATTGCACCAAAGAGACAGACAATGCGTGCCTCAGCTTTGCAACACATAGGTTCCCTATGGAATAAATTATCTTTTTATTACGGCTGTCTACAAGTTCAGTACTTTTAGTAAGAACATTACTAAAATATAACTTAACACGTGTACATTAAAAATTCATACTTTTGTACTAAGCCTAATAAATGTTTTAGTATTTTGCAATTGCAAAACGCTCTATTTAACAAGAGCGCGAGGAGCTGGGCTACACGATCTGGAAAATAAATTCAGGCCACTATTGCTAGCCAATAGTCTCCTCAGCAAATAAATGCTGCACGGTCTTCTATTGACAGGGCATTTTACTGGGCATTTCGGCCCTTATTCAGATGTGATCGCAGTACGAATGTGTTCTCAAAATGGGCAAAACCATGTGCACTGCAGGTGGGGCTGATGTCAAATGTGCAGAGAGTTAAATTTGGGTGGGGTATGTTAAAACCCCAATCTACATTGCAGTGTATAAATAATGCAGCCAGTATTTACCCTGAACAGAAACAATATAACTCACCCAAATCGAACTCTCTCTGCACATGTTACATCTGCCCCACCTGCAGTGCACATGGCTTTGCCCATTTTGAGAACACATTTGTACTGCGATCAGATCTGAATAAGGGCCTTCATCTTTACTCCAGCAGAAAAACATAAGAACCTCTCCATAATTGTAACACCTTGCCAAGTTCTTCTAAGTTGGTGTTCCCCAAGTGTCTGTCCTGGGCCTCCTCTTCTCCCTCTACAATTCTGTGCTTGCAGATGACAATTCCTCCCCTGACCTCTTCCCTCCATCCTCTCTCATGTATCTGTCTTTCTGCCATCTCACCCAGATGCCCTAGTGTTTTCTTAAACCCAATATGCCCAAAAGACAGTCTCTATTCTTTCCCCCGCTACTCATACTTCCTCCCCACATCTGCTGTCTGGGTCACTCCTCAGCACCCACTTTCTCACAATCATCTGCTTTTTGCAATATTACAAATAGTCTCTTAAATGTGGAGGTCTCTAATTCATGCACCAGTAATTTTCCACCAAGACTACTGCAAACTCTCGGCTTTTCTGGCTTTCCTCTGACCCGCGTCAATCTATTCTTAAATACACATACACTGTAAAATTACTGTATACAATTTGGACTAGATCTCACATATGTTTTGCAATGCAGTGAGTTGCAATCTAGTACAAAATGTATGTGCAGCACATACTTTTTGAGCTGTGCGATGGGATGTATGCGGGTCCGTGCATCTGGATCTGGAAATTGTACAGTGTATGGGCACCTTCAAAGCGACCAGTCTTATTGGCTCTCTTTAGCTGCCAGCTACTTTACATAATCCCAATACACCTCACTGTAGCAGAAGACTGAGTTTGAAAAAAACTCAGGAGCCCGAGGTGTGCTCCCTACCACCAGTGCTGTGCCTAAACACGTGCAAAGGTGGCCGTGCGATCGAAGTGGGCCATCTCCCGAAGGAGACGGGCCCCGTTTTTCCCCTAACCCCTCTCAACCATAAGGCCGAAGAGGGGAAAATAGGGAACGGTGGGTCCTCTTCGACGAAGCTTAGAGAGACCCTCATTCCTCAACCCCCGGAAGGGTTAGGACGGTTTGGAGAGACCCTCAGCAGACTTCCCTCCGCCTTGCGGCTCGGGGTCGTCCTCGGGGGGCACGAAGCTCTCCCCAAAAGGCGAGAGCTTCGGCACATTGGGGAAATGGAAGGCCCGAAAGGGTCGACCACACTACCCAAAAAAAAAAGTGACAAAACTACAAAAAACAAGGAACGTGAAAAGTGACAAACGTGAGGGGGAAGAGAAATAAATAATAAAGATACCCTAGCCAGAAGGCCAGGGTGGGGGTGTGAAAATTTGTCCAGGACGGGGTAAGGACGTGAAGCGCTACCTGAAGGGAAGTGCGCAGTGCAAGTGCCATACTAGTGCATGGTGATTTTGGGATCACCCGTGCATGTTCGGCACCCCCGAGTTTCCCCGGGGGCACAGTGCAGCCTCGGACTCCAAGCAACCAACCGATCAGCGTCCGACCAAGGTTTCTCTGTTCCCATCGTAGGGCATTTTCCAGCCCCTGGCATGGGAATGGGTACTCCACTGGGCTTTTCGACTGACTCCCTTAGGGGCTGCGACCCCCTCGGAAGAGCAATCTACTCAGTCTCAGTGTTTCTCCGATCCCAAGGTTAAGGTACCAAGCTGGGCTTTTCGCGGTCTCCCCATCAGAGGCTACGAACCTCTGGAACAGGAGCCATCTAGTCAGTCCCAGCCTTTCTCCGCTCCCTGGGAATGGATACTAGACTGAGCCTTTCGCTGTCTCATCCTTCGGAGGCTACGAACCCCGTCAAGAGAGTCAAACTTCTAGGCCCAGTGTTTCTCCCCCCCTCTTACCAGTGGATTTACGGAAACAACACCTCCTACCAAAGGCAGAGGTGAAGGTACTCAGCCAGACTTTTCACCACTCCCAGGCAAAGAAGAGGGGTCCCACACCCTCCGCCCATCAGAGCAGCTACTCAGTCCAGCCTTTCTCTATTCTCTGCCAGAGGCCAGTCCATACCCACTGATAAGAACAGATACTACACTTGATCTTAGCCAAAAGGTAGCAGAAGACTGTATGAGTTTGAAGAAACTCAGGGAGCCCGAGGTGTGCTCCCACCACCACCAGTGCTGTGCCTAAACACGTGCAAAGGGGGCAGCCGTACGAATGTGTGGACCCTCTCCCAAAGGAGAAAGGCCCCATGGTTCCCCTAACCCCCCTCAACCATAAGGCCGAGGAAGGGAAAAAAGGGATCGTGGGTCCTCTTCGCCGAAGCTCAGAGAGACCCGCGTTTCCTCCACCCCCGGAAGGGTTTTGGACGGTGGGTCCTCCGCACCCGAAGGTTTGGAGAGACCCGCTTAGGCTTCCCTCCGCCTTGCGGCTCGGGGTTGCCCTCGAGGGGACCGGGACTCTCCCCAAAAGGTGAAGAGTCCCAGTCACATTTGGGGAACGAAAGGCCCGTTAGGGACAGCCGCACTACCCAAATCAAAAAACGTGACAAACTAACGAAAAACGTGAAGTGCTCAAAAGTGCAAATCAAAGAAAGAAATAAAAAGAGGCCCTAGCCAGAAGGCCGGGGTGGGGGGGTGTAAAAAAATTGTCCTACCCCATCCAAAAGGACGAGGTAAGGACGTGTAGCCTAACCTAGAGGGAAGTGCGCAGAAGACTGTGAGTTTGAAAAAACTCAGGAGCCCGAGGTGTGCTCCCCACCACCAGTGCTGTGCCTAAACACGTGCAAAGGAGGCCGTGCGATCGAATGGGTCCGTCTCCTAGGAGACAGGGCCCCGTTTTTCCCCTAACCCCTCTCAACCATAAGGCCGAAGAGGGAAAAATAGGGAACGGTGGGTCCTCTTCGCCGAAGCTTAGAGAGACCCTCATTCCTCAACCCCCGAAAGGGTTAGGACGGTGGGTCCTCCGCACCCCATGGTTTGGAGAGACCCGCAGTGGACTTCCCTCCGCCTTGCGGCTCGGGGTCGTCCTCGGGGGGACCAAAGCTCTCCCCAAAAGGCGAGAGCTTCGGCACATTGGGGAAATGGAAGGCCCGAAAGGGTCGACCACACAACCCCAAAAAAACGTGACAAAACTACAAAAAACAAGGAACGTGAAAAGTGACAAACGTGAGAGGGGAAAGAGAAATAAATAATAAAGGACCCTAGCCAGAAGGCCAGGGTGGGGGTGTGAAAAATTGTCCTACCCCATCCAAAAGGACGGGGTAAGGACGTGAAGCGTCGCCTGAAGGGAAAGTGCGCAGTGCAAGTGCCATACTAGTGCATGGTGATTTTGGGATCACCCGTGCATGTTCGGCACCCCCGAGTTTCCCCGGGGGCATAGTGCAGCCTCGGACTCCAAGCAACCGACCGATCAGCGTCCGACCAAGGTTTCTCTGTTCCCATCGTAGGGCATTTTCCAGCCCCTGGCATGGGAATGGGTACTCCACTGGGCTTTTCGAAAGACTCCCTTAGGGGCTGCACCCCCCTCGGAAGAGCAATCTACTCGGTCCCAGTGTTTCTCCGCTCCCAGGGTTAAGATACTAGGCTGAGCTTTTCGCTGTGCCCAGGCTGGGGCCCTACCCAGCCTGGACCAATCTACTCGGTCTCAGCTTTTCTCCGCTCCCTGGGAATGGATACTAGACTGAGCCTTTCGCTGTCTCATCCTTCGGGGGCTACGAACCCCGTCAGGAGAGTCAAACTACTAGGCCCAGTGTTTCTCCCCCCCTCTTACCAGTGGATTTACGGAAACAACACCTCCTACCAAAGGCAGAGGTGAAGGTACTCAGCCAAACTTTTCACCACTCCCAGGCAAAAAAGAGGGGTCCCACACCCTCCGCCCATCAGAGCAGCTACTCAGTTCAGCCTTTCCCTATTCTCTGCCAGAGGCCAGTCCATACCCACTGATAAGAACAGATACTACACTTGATCTTAGACAAAAGGCCGAGAAGCGATGTGCCACACTCACTTCAATCACCCTCTTAACTTCTACATTTCTATTCACACTCCCTCCCTCTCACTGACCACCTCAGATCACCTTCTCTCACTTATGGAGATTCACTCCCTCGTCCAATTGTATTGGCATCCCTTATTCCAAGCACGGAATTTAAATGCTAAGCAATTATTTTCTTGCACACATTTAGTGCTAGTTACATATAAGTTAATTCTGGAAACTATGGTTTTTGGAATAATTTGGATAAAAGGATACTAAAAACCTGTAGTTCCTTTTCAAACAAGTGGTGTTTGCTGCTGGACCACACAATTGGTGTGTAATAGAACAAAAACAGCAACACATCTTGGTTAAGAACTCTGGCTATTGTATTAGCCACCTTCTGCAATGCATCCTGGGAAATGATCTACATCCCAAGGCAGAGATGATGCTATATAAATCCTGCCTTGCAGACCATCGCTATGGATTATCAGTAGTATTTATTGGTCATAAACCCTCTTTGTTATACAAATTGCAGCTATTTCTGGCAGCAGAGCAGCTACAAAGTAATCTGCAAATGGGTTTTGGAGTAATTTGTGTGATTCTGACATGCCAACAGCAAAAGGCAGGAAGAGATGACAAAATATGGGAAACCAAGCAGTATATGGTCGCTAGGTCCATCCCGTTAAGATTGACAATAATCAGGTTGACAACGCTTCAACAAAATAGGTGGACAACTAATAGGTCGACACATGTATAAAAACGACACAGGCAAGAACAACAACATAAATAGATCAACAACAAAATAGTTGACAACCGCAACACACGCCAACGCTTCACAAATACAGGTACTTCCCAAAAACAGAAGACTTGAGGTAACGCACTCTCTGTATCGCCGGCAAAACCGGGCATCAGATAATGCAAATTATTTCACTGTAATGTGCGTCTGTGTAGAGAATACAAAAATCAACGAAACCCCAATCATTGGTAGTGCCACCATTTAGAACAAATCCAAAAGACAAAGCCCCGTGTTATTTACTTCTACTGACCTCAAAATGATAAATACCAGAAAGAATTTTAACCCCTTCATGACAGAGCCAGTTTGTGCCTTCATGACAGAGCCCTTTTTTTCAAATCTGACATGTCTCACTTAAGTGGGGATAACTTTTTTTTGCTTTTACTTATCCCAGTGATTTTGAGATTGTTTTCTCGTGACACATTGTACTTCAAGTTAGTGGTAAATTTGGGTCGATACAGTCTGTGTTTTTTTGTGAAAAATACCAAAATATCGTGAAAAAATGGAAAATTTAGCAATTTGCAAAATGTTAAATTTTCTGCTTGTGAGACAAATAATCATACCACTCAAAATAGTTAATAACTAACATAGACCATATGTCTACTTTATGTTTCCATCATTATTTCAACTTCCTTTTAATTTTTTTGGACACTAGGAGGCTTACAATATGAATAGCAAATTCTCAAATTTTCAAGAAAATTTCAAACACTGATTTTTTTAGGGATCAGTTCAGTTCTGATGTGACTTTGAGGGACTTGTATGTGAGACACCCCCATAAATGATGCCATTTCAAAAACTGCACCCCTCACAGTATTCAAAACAGCATTTTGGAAGTTTGTTAACCCTTTAGGTGTTTCACAGGAATTAAAACAAAGTGTAGGTGAAATTTCAAAATTTCTTTTTTTTTGCAGAGTTTCAATTTTAATACATTTTTCTAACGAATACAGTAGATTTTACTAGAGAAATGTGACTAAAAATTGATTCCCCCAATTCTTTTGTTTTCAAAAATATCCTATATGTGGCCCTAGTGTGCACGTTGACCAAACCACAGGCTTCATAATAGAAGGAGCACCTACTTGATTTTGGAGCCTCCTTTTTATGAGATTTTTTTTTAGGCACCATGTAGGTTTCTAGGCACCATAAGTGCTAAAAGTTAGGAACCTCCCCCACAAGTCACCCCATTTTGCAATCTACACCCCTCAGGGAATTCATCTAGGGGTATAGTGTACATTTCAAACCCCCAGGGGTTTCACCAATTGTGGTACAACTGGGCTGTGAAAATGAAAAATTACATTTTTTTACACAAAAATGCAGTTCTGGCTCAAAATTTTTCATTTTCACAAGGAATGAAGGAGACAAAGCACCCCAAAGTCTGTGCCCCAATTTCTCCCGAGTACGGCAATGCCTCACATGTGACCAAAAAATACCAGTTGGGCGCATGGCAGGACTCAGAAGGGAAGGAGTTATTTTTGGATTTTGGAGCACAGATTTTGGTGGAATGAATGGTGGGTGCTATGTTGCATTACCAATACAGTGGAACCCCCCCACAAGTGACCCCATTTTGCAAACTACACCCCTCAGGGAATTCATCTAGGGGTATAGTGTACATTTCAAACCCCCAGGGGTTTCACCAATTGTGGTACAACTGGGCTGTGAAAATGAAAAAATTACATTTTTTTACACAAAAATGCAGTTCTGGCTCAAAATTTTTCATTTTCACAAGGAATGAAGGAGACAAAGCACCCCAAAGTCTGTGCCCCAATTTCTCCCGAGTACGGCAATGCCTCACATGTGACCAAAAAATACCAGTTGGGTGCATGGCAGGACTCAGAAGGGAAGGAGTGATTTTTGGATTTTGCAGCTCAGATTCTGGTGGAATGAATGGTGGGTGCTATGTGGCATTAGCAAGACCCCCAAAGCACGGTGAAATGATGAACCTAATAATCCATAGATGTGTGGTATATTTTGAAACACTCCTTTATACATAGGCCGGGTTTGTCGGGGCAAGTTTCACAGTGGAAAATAGTTTCCTTTCTTATTCCCTTTTTATAGCAAACTTTGCACCTTTTTTGCGTCCTGCCCTTTCTTGCAGTGGAGGGGAATTCGTTGGGAAAATGCTGCCCTGGTACAATACGGGGGCCAGTACTAGAAGTACTGGGGCCCTCTGCCTGCTGGTTCCCAAATACTAGGCCCTTTATGACTTCCTCTTGAAAGTGCATAAATGTCCCCCTCTGGCCGGTAGAACGGAATAGCACGTAAGCGTTATACAGTGCCATCTGAATGATATACACGGCCAGCTTCTTGTACCAGATATTTGTTTTCCGCAGGGCACTGTACGGCTTCAGTACCTGATCTGAAAGATCCACTCCGCCCATGTACTTATTGTAATCTAGGATACAATTAGGTTTTGAGGTGTGGGTACTGGTACCTCGTACAGGGATGGAGGTGGTACTGTCTCCATGAATTGTTGTCAGTATAAGGACATCCCTCTTGTCCTTATATTTGACCAACAACATATTTTCGGTGCATATTCCCCTGCTTTCACCCCTTCTTAGTACTTGGGCAATGTGCGTTTTGGGGAGGCCTCTTTGGTTCTTGCGCACAGTACCGCAAGCTGCTGTACCTCTTGAACCAAGGGCCTTAAACAGGGGGATGCTGGTGTAAAAGTTATCCACATAGAGGTGATAACCTTTATCCAGGAAGGGGTGCACTAAATCCCAGACAATTTTTCCACTAACACCTACGAGGGAGGGGGGGCATTCTGGCGGTTCAATTCTTGAATCCTTCCCTTCATATACCCTAAACTTGTGGGTGTACCCTGTGGTGCTTTCACACAGCTTATACATTTTTATGCCATACCTTGCCCTCTTACTGGGAAGGTACTGGCGGAATTTAACCCTTCCTTTAAAATGTATAAGGGACTCGTCGATACTAATACATTTATCAGGGATGTATAGCTCTGCAAATTTGGCACTGAAATGATCAATGACCGGCCTGACTTTGAATAGCCTGTCAAAGGTGGGATCATCTCTGGGTGGGCACTGTGCATTATCGGTGTAATGTATAAATTTATGGATTGCCTCAAAACGAGTCCGAGTCATGGCCATACGGTAAAATGGGGTGCTGTACAGAACATCTGTACTCCAATATTGCCTAATTTGTGGCTTTTTTACTATGCCCATATGAAGCACCAGACCCCAAAACGTCATCATCTCTACTGCATCTACAGGGGTCCACCTTGCAAATGATGACGTGGGGTTTTGAGCAATAAACTGCTGGGCATATAAATTAGTTTGGTCCACCATTAAATTTATAAAATCATCAGAGAAAAATAATTTGAAAAAGTCAATTTCTCTGAGACCTGTGGAATCAAATTGGATTCCTGGCATGGCCAAAAACTCAGGAACCTGGGGCTCAAAATTGTCTGGTGGTGGGGTCCATACTAGATCAATTATTGGGGGGGGGGGGGTCTCAGCTGATCTACGGGGGCGTCTTTGAGGGGGTCCCTCATCACCGGAGGAGGAAGAGGAGCTTAAGACGAATCCTTCAAATTCCCCGCTTGCATCACTGGCTGTGTCAGAGTCAGAGGCAAGCATGGCATATGCCTCCTCCACTGAATACATTCTTCTGGATGACTGGGATGACATTTGGGATGACATTTGGGATGCCATTTTTATTTTTGTGTTACTGGTAGTGAAATGTTTCAACACGTGTATAGTGTAGGGGGGGGGTACAAACTTTATTTCAACCCGGGGGGTATGTAGTGTGTAGTGTGTATGTAGTGCAGAAAAAAAAATACTTTATACAAAAAAAAAAAATTGAAGGGGTTAAAAAAAAAAAAAAATTGAAGGGGTTAAAAAAAAAAAAATTGAAGGGGTTAAAAAAAAAAAATTGAAGGGGTTAAAAAAACCAAAAAAAAGGTCCTGCGCCAAAAATTGAGCACAGATGTTGGTCAGTAACGTCCGTCACTGAACAGCGCTCAAAGGCAACAGGAATTTGATAAAAAAAAAATAGATCAACCCTGTGCCGAAAAAGCTGATCAGTGATGTACGTCACTGATCAGCGCACAGTGGCCACAGGACACCCACAAAATCACAGTGTGTGTAAAAAAAAAATTAAAAAAAGACCACACAGCACCCACAAAAAAAAAAAAAGGTGATCAGTGATGCGACACTGATTACCAGTGAGGGGCAGCAGGTGCACAACCTTTGGTGCAACTGACAGTGCAACTGGCAGCAACTGACAGGTATATATAAAAAAAAAAAACCTCTGCGCCCCCAAAAAGTTGCTGATCACCTCAGATATAGTGATCAGCACAAAAGGCGGGGGTAGCAGACACAAAATATACACTCTCTATCACTCTATGGGCGGTATTCAATGTGAATACCTGCGAGGTGCAGCGAATCCTTTTTAGGATTCGCTGCACATTCGCCACGTTCCGGAGCCAGCGGGCTCCGGTATTCAACGTGTCAGGGGCTCGCTGCCCCTGACAGGCGAATATGAGCTCCTGCGGCGATTGCCGCAGGGAGCCTCAGGACGGAGCCAGGCAGAGAGATGGTAGTCTCTCTGCCTAGCCCAGACCTTTGTGGGGGCTTAGGTGTGCTCCCCGGGTGCCAGGCAGCACAGGCTGCCCCCCTGGCGGTGCCAGCAGGCTCACGTATATTCACTACACACGATCAAAATGATCGTGCAGTGAATATATGAATATGTAATGAGCGGCTCCGCTCTGGCGCCACCTGCTGGATGCCGTGTAAAAAAAAAATAAAAATAAAAAATATTATTTTTAAAATTAAATATATATTCATGTGCTTACAGCACATGAATAAAAATAGCATGCCCCTCCTCAGAATAAAATTCCTGATTTTTTGACACCAAATGTAAAAAACAAAACACTTTATTTTAAAAGTTCACATTCCACTTCACCATAAAAAGATAGCGATTGCTACTCGGTGAATCATGGTGAAAAAAACCTAGAAATGTATTCGCCATGTGGTCATTGAATAGGGTGATTCACCGTTTTTGACAGAAATTCGCCAAACAGCACAAAATCGCCATAAAAACCTGGCGAATCAGGCTCATTGAATACCGCCCTCTGTCACTATCTCTCTCTATCTATCACTATCTATCACTAGCTATCACTATCTATCACTATCTATCACTATCTATCACTATCTATCACTATCTATCACTATCTATCACTATCTATCACTATCTATCACTATCTATCACTATCTATCACTCTATGACACTGCAGCAGCACTGACAGTTATATATATAAAATAAAACCCCTGCACCCCCAAAAAGGGGGGGTAGCAGACACAAATCTCTCTATCTCTCTACCTCTCACTATCTATCACTATCTATCACTATCTATCACTATCTATCACTATCTATCACTATCTATCACTATCTATCACTATCTATCACTATCTATCACTATCTATCACTATCTATCACTATCTATCACTATCTATCACTATCTATCACTATCTATCACTGTATGACACTGCAGCAGCAGCACTGACAGTTATTTAAACCCCTGCACCCCCAAAAAGGGGGGGTAGCAGACACAAAATATACACTCTCTATCACTCTCTGTCACTATCTCTCTCTATCTCTCTCTATCTCTCTCTATCTCTCTCTATCTCTCTCTATCTCTCTCTATCTCTCTCTATCTCTCTCTATCTCTCTCTATCTCTCTCTATCTCTCTCTATCTCTCGCTATCTCTCGCTATCTCTCACTATCTCTCGCTATCTCTCACTATCTCTCACTATCTCTCACTCTATGACACTGCAGCAGCACTGACAGTTATATATATAAAATAAAACCCCTGCACCCCCAAAAAGGGGGGGTAGCAGACACAAAATATAGCTCTCTCTGTCACTATCTCTCTATCTCTCTCTATCTCTCTCTCTATCTCTCTATCTCTCTATCACACTGCAGCAGCAGCAGGAAGTCTCAGGAAGTCAGATCCAGGAAGCGTCCAGCACGCTACAAGCAGTGATCAAGTGATCAGGTAAGGTATTTGCAAGGATCAGGTAAGTATTAGGCAAGGATCAGGTCGGTATCACGGCAGACAGGCACGGTGACCGTTCTGCACGCTATTCCAGACCGGAATGGCGTCTGCAGCGCAGTCACCGTTAGTTTAAATGTCGCGCCTTGGCTGTGATTGGTCCGTGGGTCCCACGGACCAATCACAGCCTTGGGGGCAGGTGGGGTGAGGGTGGGGTGAGGTGTCATCGTCACCGATGACCCCCTCATGCCCCCTGACGCCCGGCGGTGATTGACACCTGTGTTACCGAGCGTCTGATTCGCTGGTAACACAGGAAAACGCTGTGAATGGCTGTTCACACTGAACAGCCAATCACAGCGATCGCCGACGGGGGGGCGGCATCGCAGCCCCCCCTGGGCATGCAGGGACATGTCTGCTGTCAGGGACAGCAGACATCGTCCCTCTGTCACTGCGTCTCTAGACGCAGTGACAGTTTAAAGTCATGACGTATATATACGTCATGTGTCGGGAAGTACTTCCCGGCCATGACGTATATATACGTCAAATGTCGTGAAGGGGTTAATCACATAAGAATGAGAGACGGCATTTCCCCTGCACAGTGGCTATGCAGCTTTACTGACACCAGGTCAGTCCGGGTCTTGGACGGACTGCTAATGTAGAATCCCAGCTGTTACTATGTGTTCCCTACATACACACCCCTATGATAGGCCTGAATAATGCATCTGCACACCACACCACTTTCTGAAGCGTTCCCAGAAGCCATTAGAGGGAAGAGCTGGCATTTCCAATCAAGCTCACAGAGCGCTGTAACACAATCTTACCACTGTGCAGGAACATCACACAGAAATAGTATTATTAACCATAGGCTAGCAAAACCAATGCTATACCCAGCACAGCTTATATGTATACACAAGTGTTTGTCATGCCCAGATCTTTCAGAACAGTCTAACATAGTTGTGGAGTGCACAAACCACCATTAGTAATAATGTGCCGGTTTAATCCAACCTTTCTCTTTCCATAACCAACAATTAATGTATATATTTACACGTGTATGTAGCCGAATGCTATTGGCGCTCACATGCCACTGGGTGTGATCTGGGCTAACAAATGCTGCAGCAAGGTTTCATGACTGCACTGGAAAACCCTGGTCTGACTCATGTCTCCAGGGAACCTCATGTGATTTTAGGAACACACAAAAGGGTGGAGGGGAATTTTGAGCTTTAGGGAGGACAATGGATCCCGGGAAAGTAACGTACACAGAAAGTGATCCGAGAAAATACATTTTAGAAGATGAATAGCTGCCTCCATGGCATGTAGGTCTAGCTCAGGGCTGGGCAATTGCGGCCCTCCAGATGTGGATGAACTATACATCCCAGGATGCTTTGCATTAGTTTTGCTATGTGGCCATGCTGAAACTGATGCAAGGCATGCTGGGATGTGTAGTTCATCAACATCTGGAGGGCCGCAATTGCCCAGCCCTGGTCTAGCTGGTTTAAAAAGTGTATGCACTAAAGACATACAATGCAAGACGACATTGCTTGGGTGGGTATGGGTCAGATCAACATGTATTGGGTCGACCACAGATTGACGACATAGCTAAGGTTAACAGGGATGGAAGGTCGACAATCAAAAGGTTTGACACACACTGAGGTTGTGCTTTTTCCTTTCAAAGTTAAATGTGGCCATCGATTTGCACAACAAGAAAACTATCTCTGACCACATCAAATAGGGACAATGGACCGCCTTACTGTAAGAAATATAATGGAACAAGTAATTAGGCGGATATCCAAAAGAATCCCACATAGGATTCCAGGAAACCACGGTACTCTAGCTATTTATGGACAGGGCCTCTGAAAAAAACAGATCTAGAGATATCCATCAGAGACCTTGTGAAACCATGGAATTACAGGGAAGCTTTAAGGGCCCTACATACGCAGAGATGTGTGCCAGAGATACATAACGGGAGATTCAGCAAAAGAGATTTCACTCTTGTGGCTCATTTCAGACAATGAGCCACATACAGAGAGATTTGTGTCAGAGATTCAAATTGGGAGATTCAGCATGGGAGATTTCAAATCTGTCACAGAAAGTGAAGTAATGCACTTCATCACAAAAATGTTATTATTACTGAACACATCTAGCACATAACTAATGTCTTCTTTAATAAGTATTCTTTCACCTCCCCCTAATATTGCCCCCCCCCCCCAAAAAATGTAATCATGGTGGCTAGTGGTTCCCCCAGAACCGACCCCCCCCCCCCCCCCCATATGCAAACTTTTAAACGTTGGTGGTACAGTGGGAATGGACATAAAAAAAATACTTACCAAGTCCAGGGTCCAGCGTCTCGTCCTGTCATACAGACAATAATTTTGTAAAATAAAAAAATGGCATGGGGTCCCCCCCCAGGCATGACTAGCCCCGGGCTTTTTGAGTGGTCCTGGTTACCATAATCCAGAGGACAAAGTGCGTGGGGTCCCCCGGATTTTGGGGACCAGCACCAGGCTCTTGAGCTGGCCCTGGTTTCCAAAATATGGGGGACAAAATGAATAGGGGGTCCCCCATATTTTGGAGACCAGCACCAGGCTCCACTAGCAGGGGGTGTAATGCCATAGCCAGGGGACACGCTTGATGGTGTCCCGTGGCCAAAGCATTACCCACCCTAACTAGTCAGCCCAGGCCGGGAGTTTTTGGGGAGGTTGGGACCCCCCAAATAAGGGGGTCCCCCCTCTCCAGGGCACCCCAGGCCTGGACTGCAGCCCGGGGCTATCCCCTGCACCCCTGGGCGGTGGGTGCAGGGTTGATAGCTTGTTTAACAGTAATATTGTCTTTTACAGTAGGACTACAGGTCCCAGCAAGCCTGCCCCACATGCTGGCACTTGGGAGAACCACAGGTACCAGCATGTGGGGCATTAAAGGCCCGTCGGTACCTATAGCCCCCCTGTAAAGGAAATATTAAAATAAAACACAAACACAGATGTTTTAGCATTTTATTAACTGCATCTGGTCTTCACCCAGGGGGGCTCCTGCGCCCCCCCCCCCCCCCCCCCAGGGCTTCTGCGGTGTCTTCACCTGGGGGCAGCGGCCCCCTAAGCTCTTTTGCATGGCCGCCGCCTCCCAGGGCTTCTGCCTCTTCATCTGTGTTCTTCACCTGGGGGCGGCGGCCTTTTAAGCTCTTTTGCATTGGCCGCGCCTCCCAGGACTTCAGGAGCTCTTCTCTCCTCCTCCGCCGGACTGACTGCCCCTACCCTGTCTCGAGCTGGCGGGGCAATGACGCGACGAGCCGTGATTGGCTGGCCGCGGCCATTTTGAAATTTGAATATTTTTATTTTTTTTACATTTCCGTACCGCTGCCGCCGAGAGGAGAGGTGAGGTGGGGGTGGCGATGGGTGCTACTGCTGGTGGGGGAGGGGGGTCAGTTGTGGCAGCGGCGGCAGGTTCTGCGGCGCGGTCTGCAGTCGCTCGCCCTGCTCATCTGCCCGCAGCCACACATGCGGGAGATGAGCAGGAGCTTTCTGAGCGACTGCTCTGAATTGTACAGCCTGTCCTTTCTGAATCTTGGACAGATTCAGAACGGCGGTGGCGCGCATGTAAATCGCTGTGTGGGCTATATACACACAGCGATTTACATGCATTTTCTGAGCGATTTGTTAGAATCGCTCAGAAAATGCCTGAATATCGTGCTGTGTGTGGGGCCCATTAGAGCAGGGGTGGCCAAACCGGTCCTCAAGACCTTCCAACAGTGCATGTTTTCCAGGCAACCTGTGGATCTATAGTAGGAATGAATGCAGCAGGTTTGAAAATGTGACCGTTAGTAATGACTACAGCTGTGCACCAGCTAGGTGATCTGGAAAATGTGTACCGGTGGAAGATCTCGAGGACCGGTTTGGCCACCCCTGCTATAGAGGATATTTTATTTTCCCTAGAATGTTAACGTGACAGGTGCACAAGAGTTAAAATGTTACCTACAAGGTGTTGCACATTAGCTGGATGCGAGCAGAGATCGGTCACCTGCCCAAAACTATAAAACCCTAAACTGTATAAATGAAACTTTCAAAGACTCGTAAAAGTAAGACTGACAACTAATGAAGACACAACCCATAGCAGCACAGGGAGAAGTGGTTCTGCGCTACTCACTACAAATACAAGAACAGAGCAAACACAGAATTCCGGCATCAGTACAGCAGCAATTACTCGCAGGCAGTAAATGTCAGGTGGATATACTGGTTTGATTGGAATCCAATGAACAAAGTTAGAATCCTATCCAGAAATCTTAATGAATGGTAAGAAGACATGTCACACTGTCAGGAATACCTGGGACCTAAGAATTCCTAGCTAGAAGACTCAAGGTGCCATACACGTGCGTTTTGAGGGTGCAATGCGCACTCCCACACACATCCCACCACACAGTTCAAAAGTATGTGCTGCGATCTAGTTCAAAACGCATGCAATAATTGTAACATGTATGGGCACCTTTAGCAGGCATTTCAATGTGTCCGCCCACTTGCTTGTGACTGAATGGTCATGGGTTCATCCATACACACAGCAGGGTGCCCCGATATATCCATCTATATCGCCCATTGGCTGTGCTACAAAGCCCACATAATACATCCAAGCTAAGTCATGTTACTAGTGATAGATGGGTCATATGATAGATGTTTTGGCCAGAGTGTGCTCATCATAACAGCCCAGGTTTTAAGTATATTTATGGCTTGGTACAGATGGTTAAATCAAACTGACTGGTCACCTGTGGCCAAGCGTTACAACCTGGACCATTATGATGCTTTGAAGACGAAGTTTGAGGACCTCTGGTCAAGTCAGTTTCCATAATACAGGAACTTCTGCTCATCTGGTTACCAATAAGAGTCAGGTTAGGACACTGCATCACCTTGTGCTTATCCCAGAGTCACAGAGAGCGCCAACATCTGCAGGATGGGCACAGGGACTTATTGCAGTAACAAATCTCTGTAAGATGTAACTAAATAGATGCCTTACATTGCCTGCACAAATAGCTAAAAAATTCCCTCAATTCTCCAACAAGTTTCATTGGAACTATTCATTACATGGCACCCTAATGTAGAACGTCAGGCTCTCCCTCTATTGCAGGGGTGGCCAACCGGTCAGAGGTAAAGAGCCGAAAAATATCGGTAGTCAAGCTAAAGAGCCGACATCATGCACGCACCGAAGGCGCATGCGCAAAAAAAAGGGGCATAGTCTATTTTGACCCCTTGGGTGGGTGTGATACAAATATGCCTCCAATAGTGCAGTGCCATATATACATATGCCCCCAATAGTGCCAGATACACATATGCCCCCCACGGTGCAAGGTATGCACCACACGGTGCCGGTTATGCCCGCACAGTGCCAAAAAGCTGGTATGCCCCCACAGTGCCACAAACTGCTATGCCCCCACAGTGCCACAAACTGCTATGCCCCCACAGTGCCACAAACTGCTATGCCCCCACAGTGCCACAAACTGCTATGCCCCCACAGTGCCACAAACTGCTATGCCCCCACAGTGCAAATTTCCCAGCAGCGGCACTCACCGTTGTTGCTGCTGCTGCCAGGCTGGGAGAGGACAGTCTGGTGTCCCCCTGCAGTCCTCCTGTCATGTCACCGATGGGAGGAGAGCACAGCACACCGCACGTCTCCTTCCCCCTCACTTCCCTGTGACTGGGCTGCCCACCAATCAAAGCTCGCTGGCCGGCTCCTGATTGGCTGCTGGCCCACGAGCTCTGATTGGCGGACGGCCCAGTCACAAGGATGCACAGTAAGGGGTAGGAGAGATGCGCGATGCACGTTCTCCTCCCCTCAGAAGAAGGGATTCAGGGAACCGGCAGCAGGGGGGACTGGGACAGACGGTGGGCGGTAGGCAGCAGGAGCCGCACTTTACAAGAGGGAGAGCCGCATGAGGCTCAAGAGCCACAGGTTGGCCACCACTGCTCTATTGCAACTGTGACTAATCTGCAGCACTTATATATGAAAAAGGAGAATGATAATAGAAATTGTGGTCTTAATAAAACAGAAATTAGACAAGGACATGCCAAGTGTGAGGTACAGTAACAACTACAGCCTTACCAATAATGTGTATTGAACTGTGGTGCTCTTTATTTGTACTGTATTTTTGTTATTTATTCAATGTTATGCCAAGTTTTGTCTCCCTGTATTGTTACTTTGTAGGGCGCTGCGAAACACTTGTGGCGCCTTATAAATAAAATTATAATAATAATAATAATAATACCAGAAGAGAACCTCGGAGCCGTAATATGTGGCAGCTAGTTAAAGATTTAACCCTTTAAGTGCCAAAAAGTGTAAAAAAAATGCCAACATCTCTGGGAGAGATGTGCAAAAAAAACCCCAGCAAATACCAGCTCTGAGCAATGTGCAGACAATTGGCTAAAAATGGCAGCATCACTCACATTTGTTCTATAAATTCAAATAGAAAGTATGTGTAAAATAAGATTCTATTTCCTATATAAAAAGGTAACATTACAGGTCATTGTGATGAATAAAAAGGGTTTGCGTGGCAATTTTCACACCAATTTTGACAAATTTACTTGGCGCTCAAAGGGTTAACCCAACAAGCTGAATGCTGATAGACGTCATGTCAAGCAATTGGTATCAAAGGAGAAGTGAATAAATATGAACAGGATTAATACCTGCTCCAGTACTGGGCATACAGCGGTCTACTGCAATACCTAATGTTACAGTACATCAGAACCATACGGCCCATCCAGTCTGTCCCTCAGGGTTACTGCATTGGGTGTGGGTCATAGGTATGACTCAATGTAGCTCGACATACATTAGGTCTACCACTGAAGGCCAACAGTGCTTATTGGTCAACATGGCTAAGGTCGACACAAGCATTAGGTCGTTAATGGGAAGGTCAACAGCCAAAAGGTCGACATGAGGTTTCACATTCTTATTTGTCAACACGGACACCGTCTAAGTGTAGCGCATCCCGCTCGCCATGCTTTGTGCACCGGCACACCATTATATTCTCCCACCTCACAGTAGTGGATGGGGATGCGGTTGAAATCCCGGCACTTTGTCCCTCTATGGGTGTCCACGACACCCATAGAGGGAGAATAAATTAGTGTGCCCGCTATCCACGACCCCCCTTGTCAGGATTTCGACCGCTGGGATTTCATACCGATCCCAGTGGAAGGTAAGGCATGAAATACTGCCTGTCGGCACAAGTCGGCAAAAAAAAAAAAAAAAAAGTGTAAAACCATGTCGACCTTTTGACCTAAGCCATGTCAACCGATTTCAGGTGTCAACCCAAGCCCAGTTGACCTGATGTCCATATCCCAGTGCATTACAGTCAGATGTTTCCTATCACAAGGATCGGCTGTTTCTGCATGCACGTAAACAAATAAGGGTTAGATTGATATACAGGCAGCGTTCCTTAGCATCTGCAGTCAGTTACTGTTTATACAATTCTACACGATAACACGCAGCACTCCAACATGCCTGTACAAAACACGCTCACCGTTACTGTAGGAATAAGGAGACTCTGATGCACCGTCCTGCAAACTCTCCAGGATTTCCCCCTTTCCAACATCACTGTCTCCCACCAGCAGGAATTTCAGGAGGTAGTCGTAGCTCTTCACAGGGCTGCCTTGAGTGCCCATCCTCCCTCAGGAGGCCACTGGCATGTCCGGCCTCTCCGAATACCCCTCTGCCAGAAATAATGGTCCAGGCAATCCTTCTAGAGACGCAGATGGGTTGCGTGCAATCTTCTACTGCCTCATTGACACATTCTTGCGAGACTGGAACTCTGCAAAATAAAAATCTACTTTAACCAAACAGAACAGGCGTGAGGACAAATTCAGGATACAGAACATAAACATGACCGCCCCCACATACAGCAATACACTGCATCCGTACAATGCATCGATCAGTTATGTCCGTTAAGGTACCATTTATACAACACGTTCTTGTCCTGTCAATGTAACAACTAGGTGTATAAATTCATGGGAGGAGATAATGTGAGCTATTAATACATGGAATAATTATTCCCTTTCTTCCAATCCTATCCTCCATCCTCTGCCCTAGAGCATAAAAGGCTATTCTTCCCCCTGCTTAGCATAATGATGACGGAAGACCGATACTGTGGTCCCTCCAATGGCTGGGATAGGAGGACAGCAGTCTACGTCGCCAGCCACTCCTTGCCAGGGGAGCGGATTACAGAGCTATTTGCATGAAGAGCAAAACACAGGCAGATGGCTCCGCTTCTTAACTCTTGCAGTGCAATAAACATTGTTCTGTGTTCCACAATGCCATTCACGCCAAGCCGCCCCAGTAACGATGGAGTTAACTCTTTAGTGAAAGGAGAAAAAAAATATATATAAGCACATTATGCTTTCTCCACATAATAACCTAGAGCACATCCGCAATCCACAAGATTAGAGAATGGATGAAGGCTGCTTTCACTTCACGCCTATGTTTTCTAATGAGGTCTCCCCATGCCTCCTGCTGGTAAGATGGGAGGGGGACGTTACCCACCTGCCTTACAAGGCCAAGACAAAGCAGGAATATAAATAAGGGGAGCAGGGCTCACAAAGCCGCAGATCACACCAAGCAACACTTCTTATATTATTCATCTATAGATTCCGCAACACGCATATCATTTAGCTGCTGCTGAACTCAGCTCCAGCTGTCATATTAGTTTTTTTATGTTGTTTGGCAGACAACAAAATCAGTGTAGATCAAACCAGGTACACGCCTTTAACACACACCCATATAATGGTTTCCCGTAACAACAAACGGAGCGTGCTGGGCAGCAGGGTGGTACAGTGTACTTTCCCGCACAGAGCACCCAGAACCGGTCCCTGAGACATTGCAACTCACTTTTATTTTGTACAATAACTCATTAGACTACAAACACTGACACTGTATCAGATCACCCCAGCACAAGCTTCTTCAACAAAAGATAACCACTGTATACTACTTATAATTATGTCCTAGAAGACTGGACTCCTAAATGTAAATTCCCATAAATTATTCAGCGAAGCATATGGTTAGACCTATAAACAGATTTTCAATCTTCCTGCGTCACTGGACTGCAGTGTTATTTTACATAATTATGAATAGCCCACGGACCTGAAAACAATAGCGTTTGGTTGCAGTGTGAGCGTAGGTTTGTTCTATTCAACAGCCAGCTCAATACATTAAGGCCCTTCATACACTACAAAGATTTAATGCAAATTCGACCTTTCAGGCCGATATATCGTTTGTAAAGTGGCAAATCGTATGCATTTTCCATCCTATGCACAGCCCCGTGAGGGTCAGATAGAAGCCCCTAGATCGCTAGTACTCCACTACTGATTTGTCGGAATCGCAACATAAATGGAGTGTTTTTTTTTGTGCATGCGATGCATCGCAGGAAGTTTGACTGGCATTTCCAGCCCATCAGATATATCATATGGTACAATTGTATACCACAAGATATATCACGGCTACATATAACTTATGTGATCTAGCTTATGCAAAAATAGCACAGAAACCATATGGAATCACACCCAGGATGGTCCAGGGGGAGTTTAAGGTAAATCTCATACGGCTTCAGGGTCAGAAATGTCGTTGTAGTGTAAGGGGCCCTTTAATTTCTGATTAACTACATCACATCAGTATCATCCACTTTCCTTTCTGTAAAAAACTTCCAGAACTGTGTGTACAAGCAGCACGCAGACCCATGATATTGTAGTACCTACTAGAAGCAAAAGTAGTAGAGGACACATCACACAAATGTATAGAAATTGGTGACTGGAATAGTGGTATCCACATAATAATGTTGAAGTGAACAAAACTGCTGGGTACAGGGTGTACTCAGGTCAGGTTATAACTGTGCATCATAGTCATAGCACTACACAACCGGCACACTGCAAAAACACAAAAACTGTATTATCTGATCAGCCAAAATTTGTTGAGACAAGCAACCCAATTGGCCCAAGTGTGAAATAAGAAAACAGACTGTGTGTGGAGCAGGAAAGTTTATCTGTCCCATAATGTTCATATCTACCTTAAAACATAATCACTGAGCAGCAATTGTTAGTGTGCCTACAAAGACCTGTAAGAATACTCTATTCTATTTAGCAAGACAGATTCTCACATTTCTTAACTAACATTTCAGGTGTCATCACAAGGTGCAGGTTTGGCTTTGGGCTATGTCTCAGAGAGTGGATCTTCCTTATGGCGAGGTGCAATGACAACCACAGAGGTAAACATTGATCGGTAACCAAAATAACCAGCACATACGCTATAGGGAACCTGGTTGTAACTGCGAAAACAGGGGAACTGTTAAACACAGAACAGCAGGTAAATGCACAGCCATGACAGTTTTTATTGCTACCCACTCTTCAAAGGAAAAATAGCCCCTCGCGTGTGTTCTGCAGAGGGTCCAATCCATAATCACTTGTTAATTCCTGTGTGGTCTGAGCCACAAAAGATGACGAGGCTGAAGTTGGCTTCTTATTCGGCCAGCTTCTTATTCAGAACAATCACTTTTACAAGGGTTAATGAATCATGAACCACAAATTTGACTGCAGAAATCAACAAAGGGGGGTCACGTACATATGACCCACTAGCAATTTCTTTTGACCAACAAGGTTTTGGGCAGAAATTGGGCACTAAAGTGGGCATGGGTCC
Organism: Crinia signifera; assembly: GCF_055691185.1. Taxonomy (NCBI): domain Eukaryota; kingdom Metazoa; phylum Chordata; class Amphibia; order Anura; family Myobatrachidae; genus Crinia; species Crinia signifera. Next base: position 50,126,834 of record NC_139223.1, read on the forward strand.
CAGAATTGTTCTGAATAAGAAGCTGGAGCTCGAATAAGAAGCTGGAGCTCGAATAAGAAGCCAACTTCAGCCTCGTCAAAAGATGCCCATTATAACAACCTTTATGATCAGCCTTAAGAACCGCCACCAGGACCTGTATAGGAATCACCAGAACAGTACTCACCTGATCTTACACAAAACTATGACAGTGAGAATGAAATACAAAGATCAATTTTAGATGTCTTAGAAAATACTGCAAATACACAGAGTGCATTAGGAAGGATGTAGGGCTGGCACAACAATAATAAATCAAACAACTGTTTAGCAGCCAGGCACTAATTCCCAGAATATATAACAATGCAACAAGACAGACCATAACAAGTGACAGTCTGCAATCCCACCACTAGCTATACGAAAATTATATATATATATATATATATATATATATATATATATATATATATATATATACACATATACACACACACACACACACACACACACACATACATACATACATACATACACACATATGAAACTGTAAATAAATAATACACATATATATTTTACAGAGAGGGGAGAATGGCAGATGACTGCTGCCAGGAATAACAGCTATTCTCCCAATCACAGAGACCGGCGCTGTAGAACTACTAGTCTCAGTGTGCCCAGGACAGGCTGGGACTTGTAGTGCCACAGTAGCCGGTCTGGGTGCAGGGAAGCCGGATGCTGTGTGAGGAACAGCAGATAACTCACCTTCTTAGCGCCCCGGGGAGAGGCCGGACACTGGGGACTACTCGAGCCCAAGGCTGCGGCCTATCGCTTCCTCTCAGCCGTAACCCGACACCGCGGCCCGGCCGCAGCCACACCAACCGTCTCTAACAACCGGAACCGTCGCAAACGCACCGGGAACAGTGAGGGACCCCGTCCAATGCTCAAAGTAGGGTAGATGCTAAATTATAGTGGGCTAAAGGACCTGTGATGACATCACACCCACGTGACCCGCAGTGATCAGTGGGAGGAGTCACTACAGTGAGTTCCATTTCCTCCTTCCTTTCCTACTGCAGGCAGGAGCAACACATGTGCTGCGGAGTGCGGAATGTGTGTGTGAGACATCCCAAGTATCAGGTACACCCAGCGGCACCCCCTCCCCTCTCACCTGCCCGGTGGGCACCCTCTACGTCACCTGCTCTTACCACCCACCTTACCCGGCGGAACAAAACACCCCCCCACCCCTCCTTCGACGGGCACCTTCTCGCCCGGCAGCACCCTCCGCTCCCGTTCTTACCCTGCACCACCACCCGCACATTCTGCCCCCACACTGTCCCCCCTGCACATACTGCCCCCGCACTGTCCGCCCCTGCGCGTACTGCCCCCGCACTGTCCGCCCCTGCGCGTACTGCCCCCGCACTGTCCGCCCCTGCGCGTACTGCCCCCGCGCTGTCCGCCCCTGCGCGTACTGCCCCCGCGCTGTCCGCCCCTGCGCGTACTGCCCCCGCGCTGTCCGCCCCTGCGCGTACTGCCCCCGCGCTGTCCGCCCCTGCGCGTACTGCCCCCGCGCTGTCCGCCCCTGCGCGTACTGCCCCCGCGCTGTCCGCCCCTGCGCGTACTGCCCCCGCGCTGTCCGCCCCTGCGCGTACTGCCCCCGCGCTGTCCGCCCCTGCGCGTACTGCCCCCGCGCTGTCCGCCCCTGCGCGTACTGCCCCCGCGCTGTCCGCCCCTGCGCGTACTGCCCCCGCGCTGTCCGCCCCTGCGCGTACTGCCCCCGCGCTGTCCGCCCCTGCGCGTACTGCCCCCGCGCTGTCCGCCCCCGCGCGTACTGCCCCCGCGCTGTCCGCCCCCGCGCGTACTGCCCCCGCGCGTACTGCCCCCGCGCGTACTGCCCCCGCGCGTACTGCCCCCGCGCGTACTGCGCATAATATCCCCACGCTGCCTCCCCCCCCTGCGCATAATATCCCCACGCTGCCTCCCCCCCCTGCGCATAATATCCCCACGCTGTCTGCCCCCACACTGCCCCCACACTGTCCCCCTTGCAAGCACTGTCCCCCTTGCACATACTGCCCTCTCCTGCACAAAATACCCCCATACTGTCCCCCCTGCACATACTGCCCCCTCCTGCACATACTGGCCCTACACTGCCCCCTCCTGCACATACTGGCCCCACACTGGTCCCCCTTGTGCATACTGCCCCCACACGGTCCCCCCTGCGCATACTGCCCCCACACTGTCCCCCCTGGGCATACTGCCCCCACACTGTCTCCCCCTGCGCATACTGCCCCCACACTGTCTCCCCCTGCGCATACTGCCCCCACACTGTCTCCCTCTGCGCATACTGCCCCCACACTGTCCCCCTTGCACGCACTGTCCCCCTTGCACATACTGCCCTCTACTGCACAAAATACCCCCATACTGCCCCCCTTGCGCATACTACACCTACTGCTCAAAATGCCCCCACACTTCTCAAAACACCCCCGGCGGGGCTAGTCCCACGGGCTTCTCACCCCCTGAGCCCCGCCCTCCCCCCCACTTACCTGGTCATCCTCCCTGCTTCTTACTCGACCGGGACATGCCCCCCCCCCCCTTACCTCTGTCCTGTCTGGCTGGCACACCACCAGCTTCTCGCCCATCTTGCGGCACCAATTCCCCCCTTTACTTACCCAGGCACCCAAAATCTTCTGCTTCCTGACGGCATCCCCACCAGCATCTCACGCGGCAGCACACACACACACCCCTTCTTACCCTGTGGCGACCCCTTCTTCCCGCTCGACGGACCACCCCCCACTTTACCTGGCGTGCCCCCTCCCCGCCTGATGGCACCTCCTGCCCGGCGGCACCCCCCTCACTTGCCTGGCGGCACACTCCCCCTACTTACCCAGGCACCCCAAACCCCCTGCTTCTCGCCCATCCGGGGGCAGCCCCTCACTGCTTCTACCTTACTTACCCAGGTGCCCCCTCCTCCATGCTTCTCACCCGCCCGGTGGGCACTCCCCCCTGACCTCTGTTCTTACCACCCACCCCCATTCCTTATCCCGGCGGCACAATTCCCCCCCTCTCGACGGGCACCTTCTAGGCCGTCGGCACCCTCCACTCCCGTTCTTACCCTTCGCCACCACCCGCTTCCCACCCGCCTGGCCAGGGGCTCCCCCCCCCCCTTTCCTCTCTCCTGTACGGTTGGCACCCCACCAGCTTCTCACCAGGCAGCACCCCCCACGCCCCCCCATTCTTATCCTATGGCACCCCTTTCTTCCGGCCCGACGGGCACCCCCTCCCCGCTTCTTACCTGGCATACCCCCTCCCCGCTTCTCACCCGACAGCATCTCCTGACCCGGCCACCCCCCGCAATTCTCACCCATCTGACGGCCCCCCCCCCTTCTTACCTAGGCACCCCAAACCCCCTGCTTATCTCCCCTCCAGCGTCATCCCCCCTCTGCTTCTACCGTACTTACCCAGGCACCCCCCTTGCCTCTCACCTGCACGGTGAAATCCCCTGTCCCCTGTTCTTACCCTGTGGCCCCTCCTGCTTCTCACCACACACACCCCCCCCGCCCCCCGCCCCGCTTCTCACCTATCTGGCGGACACTCACAACCCCCTCCCCCCCACACTTACCCGGTCATCCCCCCGCATCTCAACTCCCCCCCCCCCCTTCCCGCACCCGCCCAGCGGGCATCTCAAACCCCCTGCCTGCTTACCCGGGCACCACCCCTTGCTTCTCACCTACTCGGCATACCCCCCTTGCACTCCCTGCTTCCCACCAACCCCCACTTCTCACCTGTCTGGCGGGCACCCCCCAGCTTCTCAACCGGTGGGCACCCCCCACCACTTACTTCCTGTTTCTCACCCGGTGGCAAGCTTCTCCCAAACCCGCCTGGTTCTTAACCTGTGTGGCACTCCCCGTTCTCACCCGGCGGCACACCCCCATCCGCTTCTCACTCCCTGGACACCCAACAGCTGCACCCTTCCCTCCTCCTCCATCCAACACCCGGCGCCTGCACCCTGCCCCTCCATTCATCTCCTACCTGGTGCTAGCAGCCTGCACACACAGCGTCCTCCCCATATTTCACACCCAGCACCAGCAACCATCCTCCTTCCATTTCACACCCGGTGCCAGCAGCCTTCACACCAAAAGAGTGCTGGGACTTACTTTTACAAAATTGGTGGGTCCCCGGGATGCGCTGTTCTATAGCACAGCAGGAGAGCCAGGGGCCAGCTGTGCGGGGGTCCTCGGGGATGCACTGTGTTCTGCCCAGCTGCAAAGCAGGAGAGCCCAGGGGACAGCGCTGGTGAAAGGGAACCCCACCAATGCTGGTGAGAATGAGACCTGCCTCCTCTCCCCCTTTTGTGTTGCCCCCTCTTGCCTTCTTCACCCTTCTTTTTCCCTCTTTCCCCTTTTTCTCACCCTCTCTCTCTTCCCTGCTGCTGACTTTTTTTTCTCTCCTCTGCTCTCTTCCCCCCTGCCCCCTCTTTCTCAACCCTCACTCTGCCACAGTCTGTCTCTTTCCTCCCCATCTTTCACAACGCTTCCTCTCTCTCCCTGGCGCTGTTTCTTTCGTTCTCTTCCTGACACCATCTCTTACTTCATCTTTGACACTCTCGTTTTCTTTCCCAGGCACCTTCTCTCCCCCATTCTCTCCCTGACACGCTCACTCTTGCTCCCATCTTTCTCTCTCTCTCCCTCCCTGTCGTTCTTACTCCTGCTTGTAACTCTGTCCCTCTTTTGCTCTTCTTCCTTTCTCTGACACCCTACCCCTCACACCACTTTTTCCAAGAAGCCCTCTCCCTTTCTCGCACCCCTTGCCCTTTCTTGCTCCTCTTTTGCTGTGTTTCCCCAACACCCTCTTTGACATCACTCCACTCACTCTTTCTTCTGACCCCCCTCCCCCCCCCCCCCACCCAAGAGACTGCACCCTATCACAACCGACCAGTGTTTCATTCCCCTTCCCACTGGCTTCACACCCAGTTGCATTGTCCCCCCCTTCTCCTAACTGTGCCCCACCTGTGGTCTCCTACTCGGCAGCAGTGTCGCCCCCCCTCCCTCCTAGTCACAGTAATTGCACTCCGGGACCCCTCTTTGTTAAGTTGAGGTCCTACTCCACAGTTTTTGGGTCCCATCACATAACGCTTTTGAGCAGTGGCGTAACTACAGAGGGTACAGGGGGATGGCACCGCTATGGGTCACGGCCGCTTGGGGGGCCCCATGGCCCTGGAAGGCAATCCCCTGCACCCTTTTTATTCTCCAGGTGTTTTTTATATTAATATTGCCAATTGGGCATGGCTGCTCTGCCAACCGACTGCCCAACCCCCCCCCCCCCTTAATTACCTGCCCCCTCCCTTCAGTGGCTGTACAAGAGACCCTGCACTACCAGTGAGGATGATGGCACACGAGACCTGCGCCACCGGTGCCTGGGCAGAGGAGACCTACTACACTACTGTTTGTACTGGGGGGCTCCCCTCGAAACACAAACACCTACTCTCCCTCACCACCCTTCTTGCCTCCCCTCCTCCCTCCTTCTCCTCCCCAACACTGCCTCCTATCCCCTCTCTCTCACCCGCCTCTGTGTCAACTCTCCCCTCCTTTTTTTTGCTGACTCCTCAACCCATTTTCTCTCTCCCCCTCTTCTCTTACGTGCTCTCGCTTGTCGCTCCCCTACTGCCTCTCCTGCCTCTCCTCTCTCCCCTGCGCCTCTCTTTCTGTCAGCAATATCTCTCATCTCCTCTTTATTTCTCTCTCTGCCCCTAGTCTTTCTCCTTTTTCTCCTTCCCGCTCTTTCCCTTTCCTCCCTCTCTGACACTCATAAAACACTGCTACCTCTCCCTCTTATTCCTCTCCCACTGCTGGCTGTGAGTGGGGCACTGCTGCCTCTGCCAACTGAACTAATGGGCCCTACACACGGACCGATAATCAGCCACTTTCTGAGCGATTTTACATAATTTTACTAAACCGCTTAGAAAGTGGCTGAATATCGCTGTGTGTGTAACCCACACAGCGATATGGATGCGCAGCCCCGCGGGACCCCGATGAATAACAGCCCTGCCTGTAAATTTAAAGTGATCACTCAGAACGCCTGAAGGGGTCAGCCCGGCCGGTCACACAGCCACCTCATTCCTATAATGTCTCAGGTACCTGGCCGCCCACCTCTCACTGTCTGCCTGCAGCAGGAAGCTCTGACCAGCGGCAACTTCCTGTCTGGACTCTGCAGCATGTCCCAGGAGGCTGGTGGGTGGCATGCAGCGGTCTCTGGCAGCGCAGGGTTAGGCGGGGCAGCGCTGGTGAACAGGGGGTCCCTGCAGCGTATGTGAGATTATCAGCAGTGTTCCTGCAGTGGATGGGAACTACTAGTTCCCATCTGCCGCAGAGACCCTGCCACTGACTTCACATACGCTGCAGGGACCCCCTACCCGCCAGCGCTACCCGACCCTGTGCTGCCAGACCCCGCTGCATGCCACCCACCAGCAGGCAGGGGGTCCCTGCAGCTTATGTGAGATCAGCGACGGGGACCCTGCAGCTTATGTGAGATCAGCGGCGGGGTCCCTGCGGCGGATGGGAACTACTAGTTCCCATCTGCCGCAGGGACTCCGTGGTGACTTCTCATACGCAACAGGGATCCCCTGCCCGCTAGCGCTAACCGCTAGAAGCACCCCTCTACCTCTAAGATGCCCTGTGCACCTCTTCCAAGATGCCCAGCTCCCTCCTCACCCTGAGATGCCCAGATGCAGCACCCGGACCCCTTCCCCACTCACGGCAATTCCGCCCCCACTTGCAGCACCCGGACCCTCCCCCACTCGTGGCACTTCCGAACCCCTCCTCACCCTAAATAAACTGACCCTTGTGGTGGCCTTGTCTCAGCGGTGGTCTTGGTCCCCCTCATCCAGCGGTGCGGAGGAAATAAAAATTCAAAATGGCCACGGCCAGACAATCATGGCTTGTCATTGCCCCAACCCCTGGAGCTGGCTATATTAACCAGTTCAAGACGGGGCAGCCAGTCCGATGGCGGAGGGGGAGCAGAGAAGAGCTCCAGAAGAACAATCCCTGAGAGGTGGTGGAGGCCATGCAAAAGAGCTGCCCCAGGTGAAGACTCCGCAAAAGCCCTGGGGGGGCAGGAGCCCCCCTGGGTGAAGACAAGATGAAGTTTAATAAAATATTTAAAAACCTGTGTTTTTTTTATATTTCCTTTACAGGGGGGCTATAGGTACCAGCAAGGGCGTAACTACCATAGGTGCAGGGGGTGCAGCTGCTATGGGGCCTACTTTGCCTGTCAAAGTATCATGTGCTGTATACATTTTTCAGCATTAGATGATAAATAGGGATCCTTAAAAACTTTTGCTATGGGGCCCACATGTATCTAGTTACGCCACTGGGTACCGGCGAGCCATTAATGCCCCACATGCTGGTACCTGTGGTTCTCCCAAGTGGGGCAGGCTTTTGGGATACTGGGAAAAGTCTTAAGACCTTGCGGGTACCCTCTAATACCCAAGGTCTTAAGACAATGCCCAGTATCCCATAAGGACTTTGTGAAAAGGAATTACCGGTAGGTATTAAATTCCTATTTTTACGGTTTAAACAAGCTATCAACCCTGCACCCACCGCTCAGGGGTGCAGGGGATAGCCTCGGGCTTCAGCCCAGGCCTGGGTTGATTAGTTAGGGTGGGTAATGTTTTGGCCATGGGACCCCATCGAGAGTGTCCCCTGGCTATGGCATTACACCCCCTTCTAGTGGAGCCTGGTGCTGGTCCCCAAAATACGGGGGACCCCTATTCATTTTGTCCCCTGTATTTTGGAAACCAGGGCCAGCTCAAGAGCCTGGTGCGTGTCCTCCATATCTTGGGAATCAGGACCACTCTGGGCTGGTCATGATGGGGGGCAGGAGGAGAAGAACCCCACGACATGTTTTTTTAGATTCAGGGTATGGCCGCGTAATAGTACAAATTCACATTACACCACACAGTAGTGCCACTTAAACACACTACACCAGCTAGAACCACTTGGACACACTGAGGCAAGGTTACGCACACCATAATGCCTGTTAGGCATTATGCCACGCACAGTCATGCCCATTATACAACATACCACACCATTATGCCCATAACACAACATGCCACACACCGTAATACCCAGAATTTATGCCACACACCGTAGTGCCCCAGTACTCCTCCTTATACATACTGTATGATGCCTCCAGTAGTGTCCCTCCCCACAATTCCTAAAGTAACGCCATTACAGATAATGTCCACAAATGTTCCACCACATAGGGGCAGATTTATTAATGGGGCTATATACGTTTAAAATAACAGGTCCTGCTTCTCCTGCATAACGAAGAGAAGTGGGCACGCTTATAACCTTGATGTATGATGCAGGCGGCTGTCGATAAGGAGAGATGTTACTTCCTGTCTCCTCAGCTCTCCTTATTGGCGGCCAGGCAGCACTGCGCGAGCGCATTGTAAAAAAAAAAAACTCTCCCCTGGCCGGCTCTCTGGGCATGCGCAAGATCTTGTTATTATCGCAAGATCTCCAGCGCAGCCAGCAGCAGGGCTAGTGCTGTCCCCACAGTGGGGAAAGGACAACACTAGCCCTAAGCTGGAGAAGCTGCTGTTAATACATCGCCCCGGCCGCTAATAGCTGGGGGGGATTACAGAGGACAGCCGCGCCGAGCGTTACTCTTCAGGCTGTCCATAGAGCCCATTAGGCGTGCTGTTAATACATATGAAAAAACGTAATCCCCCCAGTTAACCAGCATTAGGTGCAGATATGCACTTAACATTGGTTGATACTTCTGCCCTATAGCAACGCTCCTGATCCCCTCTTAGCAGACATTTCAAATGTGGTCACTGCCGGACATTAGAGATAGAAAAAGAGATGGGGTGAGGGGAGGGGGGTGAGGCGAAGGCAGGTCTTGCTCCAGCATCAGCCTTCCATGCACTGGCTTTTACAGTTCTGCAAAGGCATGCTCTCATGCTTCCCAGCGCTGGCAGCCCGTGCTCACCTGTAATAGCACCAGCTGCCAGCACTGGGGAGCAGCAGTACTCCGACAGCAGGCCCCGGGTGCAGCAGCGGATGACCCAGGGAGGAGAGTTCAGACAGCAGTGGCGGGTGGTCCAGGGAGCAGGAGTGCTCCGGCAGCGAGACCTAGGGAGCAGAGCTCTGGCAGCAGTGGGTGGCCCAGGGAGGAGAGCTCCAGCAGGCCCTGGGGAGCAGCGTGGGTGTCCGGCTCTGCCATGCTGCAGATCAGGGCACAAGAGCACAGGACGGCGGCTGCAGCACTCTTCCCACATGGGACACTGGGGGGGGGGGGGGATTTATCAGTTTTCCTTATACACCAGCTGCAGCAGTGCACGAGGCATCCCTGGGGACCCACTCAGTTTAGGGGTCCGCAGTGAGGGCTAAAATTTTGCGAACTCTGCTCTCAACCTATTACATTTGGCCCTCTGTATTTCCTTTCTGTCTCTCCCTCATTGACATTCTCTCTGCTCGCACCTTTATCTTGATATTCCCCTTTCGCATTTCTTTTTCTTGAATCCCCCTCTTTCTAGCTCCTCTCAATTTTTTGCTCTTTCCCAGACACCCTTTTTGTCTATCAAACCACTTACTCTTTCTTCTGCCCCACCTAAGAGGCATTGTAGTGACGGTAGATTGGGTAGATCAAAGGCAGACTATGTAATGGAACCCATAAACAGTGAAGTGGGGTCCCAACTGTATAAAGTGAGGGGTACCTGGGCCCCACACATTTTTGCACCTAGCACGATCACTGGTTGTGTAAGAGGCATTACGGTGTTGGGCATAATGTGTAAGGGGCATTACTTTGTGTGTGACATATTGTTTAAGGGTCATTAATAATAATAAAATAACGAGGGGAGCTTGAATGGAAATATAGAGCTATGGATTGTTTGGATAACCCCCCAAACCGGTTTCTTGCCTAGGGCCCCATTGAGCCTAAATCCGTCTCTGCATCCTTCCCACCACCCCTTCCTGCTCTCACAATCATAGGCATGTCCCTCAAAGCCTGCACATCCTACCTGCTATAGAATGTAGTATTTGACCCTAAATTGTGACCTAGAACTCATTTTAAAAAGAAAATTAGGGTCCCCGGGGACGAGCTCTTCTGACCCTGACATGAGCTGGCAATGGCGGGCAAGGGGAGGGAGACATGCAGGAGCGGTTAGGGAGATGGGGAGCAGCGGAGCCAGGCAGATGGTTACTTGCATGAGAGCACAGCGCTAATGTATGGGAGACCTATTGATGCTGGTAAAAGGAGATCTGCCTTCTATTCCCACATCGCCCTTTCACATCATCTCACTGCCCAGTCTTCTAGCCCACTGTCACCTCAATCCATTTCACCTTGCCCCTTGTTACATTACCACTTCCCATCGCCCTCTTCAACTCACCCCCATCACCACCCCTCTGCCCCATGTTTTTGCTCTTTCTCGCTCTCTACTAGTTCTCTTTTCTCTAGCCTATGCTCTCTCTCTCCAACCCTCCGTCACCCTCTCGCCCCTTCTGTCCATCCTCTTTTTCTCTCCCCCTGCTCGCCTCTCTCTCCCTCTGACAGGCTCTCTCTTCCCCCTCTCTACCTGGTGCAGCCTCTCTCCCTAAAAAACACTTACTCCATCTTTAACCATCAATTGTGCACTGAAAATCTTCATTGAATTCTACTTTTTGAAAAAAAAAAAGACTAATAAAAATGATTGTATGGACTTCGTTTGTATACATCATTTGAAATAACAGTTAAAGGAGGCTTGAAAAGACCAATTAGGAGATCACGTAACTCCACAAGTTGGCCAGGCCAGGCGCCACCACTAGGCAACTTTAGGCATTTGCCTGGGGTACCGCCCACTGGAGGGTGGCACTTGGGTGCTGGACCCCCCCTGGCTCAAGGTAAGCAGTGCAACTCTCCCCCACCCCCTGCTACCCCATGGATTAACACAGCTGCCCTCGCCGCATCAACTGCCAGCCCCTTCCCTCCCATGGAGCAATGCGGCAACTGCATCACAACCCTCCCCCCCCCCCACACGCGGTCCTATAACACCCCCCTGTGGTGCGACGTGGCGGTGGCGGATGCATCACCCACGCCTGGGCCGGAAGGTGCCATCCCACAACTGACAGATGTCTGATTCAAACCTCTGTGTATAGGCACACTTGGATTTATACCATTTTTATTTAGAAATATATATATCTGTGAAGTGACCCATTTACAACTTTTAAGTAATTTATTGTGCCTCCTAAACCAATCAGTTACACAATTTGTGTCCCATAGTTCCTATTGTATCCGTCCCCCATTCTGCCTCCTTGTGCCTCTAAAATCCAAGTCTGACCTGATTACCCTGGCAGCTCCTCGGGAGAGCTCACATACTATATGGCACTGGATGTAATAAATCCCTGGAAGCTGCAGGCGGAGGTTTCTTAATTTCATTCATCCGCCTGGCTCTTAGTGCCCCCCCTACATCAGATGTGATACATTGTGGATGCTGAGCAGCACCCTCGATGTGCCGCTGACGGCTGCACATAAGGGTTATCTGCTGTATGTATGTATGTATGCTCTCCAGCTCTGATCTGAACGCACGGGACCGCGCATCGGATCAGATGTCATTCACATGCAATTTGGGCAAGATTCGAGTGAAATCGGGCCAAAATCACATAGGGTATGGGGGCCTTGACTGTGCCCTGTTATGACTATCTGTTCCTCTTCTGGCTCTCAGAGCCTTTGTCTGTGCCCCTTCTACCTAAATGTGCCAATATATGTGTCCTTTCTGCCAGTTTTCCTTTCCGTATCCTCTCCTCCTGTTTTTTGTACTATCCTGTCTTTATTTCGCTCCCTCTCTTCTCGCCTCTATGTTCCATCCCTTGCCCCCACCACTTGTTGTATGCAACCTCATCTGTTTCAGTAGCACCCACAGCTTGTTCCATTCTCTGATCTGTGGTGCTTCAGTCAGTGCATACCAATTGCCCGCTATTCAGTGTCCCACTGGTTACCCATGAGTACAGCTGATTCGCTTCTCCTCATCTGTGAGAACCAAGCTAGTCCCATAACCGGTTCCTGCCATGGATCCACACTTGCTGGCAGTGGCACCCGGTGGTAACTATCCTTCCTCCCACCCCCTGACACCACTGGCCCGAGAAATCTAACTACGCCCACAAGCTCTCCACCTAGAGGAGTGTGGCTGATAGCTTCACCCCGCACTTCTCTTCTGCAAGTCTGACGTATTCACATTAGAAAAGAAAACACGGTTTGTGTGGGGGGGGGTGTCGGACATTTATGGCGTGCCTGGGCACACAACACACCCTCCCTTTACCCACTAGGATTTAGCCTAGCTATGTCTAAATGGGCTACAAACTTGTGGTCTAAAGGACCTGGTTCTTTACGCAAGTGTCTTGTAAAATGTGATGTACTTTTGGATTTAGCCTACTTACATAAAATGGGCTGGAATCAAGTGGCCTACAGGACCTGGTCCTTTACACCAGATGCTCATAAAATATCAGGTCCCTCTGCCCACTTGGATTTAGCCTACTTACATAAAATGGGCTGGAATCAAGTGGCCTACAGGACCTGGTCCTTTACACCAGATGCTCATAAAATATCAGGTCCCTCTGCCCACTTGGATTTAGCCTACTTATATAAAATGGGCTATAATCAAGTGGCCTAAAGGACCTGGTCCTTTAGACCAGATGCTCATAAAATATCAGGTCCCTCTGCCCACTTGGATTTAGCCTACTTATATACAATGGGATATAACAAGTGACCTAAAGGACCTGGTACTTTACACCAGATGCTCATAAAATATCAGGTCCCTTTGCCCACTTGGATTTAGCCTACTTATATACAATGGGCTGGAATCAAGTGGCCTAAAGGACCTGGTCCTTTACACCAGATGATCATAAAATATCAGGTCCCTTTGCCCACTTGGATTTAGCCTACTTATATACAATGGGATATAATCAAGTGGCCTAAAGGACCTGGTCCTTTAGACCAGATGCTCATAAAATATCAGGTCCCTCTGCCCACTTGGATTTAGCCTACTTATATACAATGGGATATAACAAGTGACCTAAAGGACCTGGTACTTTACACCAGATGCTCATAAAATATCAGGTCCCTTTGCCCACTTGGATTTAGCCTACTTATATACAATGGGCTGGAATCAAGTGGCCTAAAGGACCTGGTCCTTTACACCAGATGATCATAAAATATCAGGTCCCTTTGCCCACTTGGATTTAGCCTACTTATATACAATGGGATATAATCAAGTGGCCTAAAGGACCTGGTCCTTTAGACCAGATGCTCATAAAATATCAGGTCCCTCTGCCCACTTGGATTTAGCCTACTTATATAAAATGGGCTGGAATCAAGTGGCCTAAAGGACCTGGTCCTTTACACCAGATGCTCATAAAATATCAGGTCCCTTTGCCCACTTGGATTCAGCCTACTTATATAAAATGGGCTATAATCAAGTGGCCTACAGGACCTGGTCCTTTACACCAGATGCTCATAAAATATCGGGTCCCTTTGCCCACTTGGATTTAGCCTACTTATATAAAATGGGCTGGAATCAAGTGGCCTAAAGGACCTGGTCCTTTACACCAGATGATCATAAAATATCAGGTCCCTTTGCCCACTTGGATTTAGCCTACTTATATACAATGGGATATAATCAAGTGGCCTAAAGGACCTGGTCCTTTAGACCAGATGCTCATAAAATATCAGGTCCCTCTGCCCACTTGGATTTAGCCTACTTATATAAAATGGGCTGGAATCAAGTGGCCTAAAGGACCTGGTCCTTTACACCAGATGCTCATAAAATATCAGGTCCCTTTGCCCACTTGGATTCAGCCTACTTATATAAAATGGGCTATAATCAAGTGGCCTACAGGACCTGGTCCTTTACACCAGATGCTCATAAAATATCGGGTCCCTTTGCCCACTTGGATTTAGCCTACTTATATAAAATGGGCTATAATCAAGTGGCCTACAGGACCTGGTCCTTTACACCAGATGCTCATAAAATATCGGGTCCCTTTGCCCACTTGGATTTAGCCTACTTATATAAAATGGGCTATAATCAAGTGGCCTAAAGGACCTGGTTCTTTAAGTGAGTCTTTTAGACCACTAGGAAATAGCCTAATTTTATTGAATTGGCTAAATCAAAGTGGATAGAGGGACCGGTCCTTTATCCCACTAGGAAATAGCCTAACTTTAATGAATGGGCTAAATCAAAGTGGATAGAGGGACCAGGTCCTTTAACCCACTAAGAAATAGCCTAGTTTTATTGAGTAGGCTAAATCAGTGTGAACAGAAGGACCTGTCCTTTAGCCCACTAGGATATAGCCTATTTGTATTGAGTGGGCTAAATCATAGTGCCTGGAGGGACAAGGTCCTTTAGCCCACTATAAAATAGACTCAACCCTCAAAGTAGCTTCAGCGCGTCCAAGCGCCACTCTCCTCCTAAACACCGCGCATGCGCCGATTGACAACAACCAAAACTCTCCCGTCCACTGCGCATGCATCGACTGACACACCAACGTCACCACGAAGAAGCACCGCCACTTCCTGGAGAGATGGCCTATCAGCGACGACCAAACGCCGGCAGTGAGCCTTTAACTCGAGAGCCAAACAGCGAGATGGAAACGCCCCCTATGATACCACGCCTTCTTTACTATAGGTTTGTTGTCGGTCACGCCCCCTTAGGCAGCTTTCGCGTTCCCGCCTACATTAACCAGAATGGAAACCTTGCTGCTGATGCAGCTGCAGCCTGCAGCAGACAGAGCGCTGTGTGACGCATGCGCAGATGTGTTTTATCCTCAGCTGTGGAGGTGCTAGTCCGTGACACAGAGGTTCACTTGACAAAAGTGATGCTGTACTAGCCTAGTGATGAGGAGCCATGTCTTTAGGTGGTAGAGCATACATCTGCGTGCAGCGTGGTTATTTTGGGGCAGTGGGCTCCAAATGTGCTGTATTGTTTTGAGCCCACAAGAGAGGTGGTTACCAAGAGAGGGCATTGTATACTTCACAGTGGACTACATAAACAGAAGATAGTAGCCCTTTCTGTGTGACATATCTTGTGGTGGTCCCGCACACCAACACAGACTATTAATAAGTTGCTGATAGATTAGCGCAAGGTTTCAGCACAGCAAAAAATAGAAGTGTGTGTAATGTTACAGGCTAAATTTCACAACACGCTCATAAAACGCCTATTTTTTTTATCTCCACTGGCGCGTTGCCTCCCCCAAATGCTTCCTGACTGTTTATTACTTGTGACTAAATCCTGAGTATGGAGGGAATTCAAGTTCTGGTGAAGGGTGCAAATCAGTGGCGTAACTACTGTTAGGCAGCCCTAGCTGCCGCTTGGGGGAGCAAGCGGCAGCAGGGTCTGTGTGGGTGCCGGCACCCGCTTGATGCACTGACATGCTGCTGCCTGCCTCAGCCCACTGGCTGAGCACTGGAGGCGGGTCAGCTGCAGCGTGGGTGCGGCCATGGTAGAGACGACAAATCCTCCCCACTGATTCAATTGACTGTACACAGAGCCAGCTATTGGCTACTGTGTACAGGATGGGTGGGTGGATGGGCGTGCTAGGGCAGCCTGGGATGCGTCGGAGCCAAGGGAAGCAGCAATGTCTGCTGGTCTCTCTTCCTCTCTCCTGCTTCAGCTTCTCCGTTATGCATGTGACGTCATCATGTCACATGCTGGAGAGGACCAACACAACCAACTTTTTGGCAGGGGGGAGCAAAATTTATAGTTACACCACTGGTGCAAATTTCCATTGCCACAGAATTAAAATGCAAGCAGGGGCAGCCCATATTGCACCCTTAACCTCGCTGTCCAAAGACCTGATTCACAGAAAATGCTGACTGTCCTATCGGGTTGCAAACACTTTTGTGCAAGAACCTAAAGCACCAGGGCGCATACATTCGCACCTGAATTTTGCCTATGAGCAACATTACTTGGGCAGGCGACAAATGTGTATTTGTCCCATAATCACACAACTCCATAAATATCGCCATTAAGCTCAAATCTGAACCTGGAACAGTGTCTGCCTCTGTAAATTTCCTGCATGATGTTACTCCTCCATTCACACTGGGTTTTATGACTAAGCTGCGTGTACACACACGTGCACATAATCAACCAGCGTTCAAACTGCTGCTGTCTCTGGCCGCATGGAGGTCTCACGATTGTGCATTGTGGGCAGGGTGCATTCCGGGTCCAGCGCATTCACATTAAACCCAGGTCGCTCAGTATAGAGAGCGATCTGGCTTTAACCTTTCTTATAACCCGGGTCAAATCGCCAAGTTTTTAAGGTTTTGTGCTTTCTCACTGCACCCAGACCTGGGACATTAGGTCAGTAATCCAGCAATATCCGGTGCGGTGTGAAAGGGGCACAATTGATGGGGGGGGGGGGGGCAACCACATAACCTATTCGTGCATGTATAAAACGAGTCCTGTGCATGCGAAATAGTACCAATAATAGCAAAGTACTGATAACTGGTACCAGCGCAAACAGGGATTGCTACGGGCTCTGAATTAGCCCCATAGACCTTGATTCAGAGTTGTACGGTACTGCATACCTGCAAGGAAGCAGCTATTTAACACTGCACAGCTAATGCAGCCGGAGGTGTCTGGTGTAAATAGATGCCTCCTGTCTGCTTCTGTTATCTGCTGTTGCATCTCAAATCGCATCATTGGATCACTGTGCATGACCACTGGCCATCTGACCTTTATGTTACTCAGATTTCTGTCTCAAGTCCACAGTCAAGGTCAGTAAATCACGTTGGCACTCCCTCAAAACAGAGGGGACACGCCTCAATTATGAGGAACGAATCTAGTCGCTGCCCCTAAACATCCTCAGCCTGTCCTCTGGCTGGGGATTAGGGGGCACTGCATGCAACAACCCATGACCCATTCTGGACATGCGCAGAATGGGTCCTGCACATGAGCAGTGTCCCCACCACCAGACATGTACACTAACCGTTAGGCTAGTCAGATTCTATAGATTGTAAGCTTGCGAGCAGGGCCCTCCTACCTCGATGTTGGTTTGTTTCTACCCAATTTGTTTAATCAGTTTTTTTCCAATTGTAAAGCGCAACGGAATAGGCTGCCTTATATAAGAAACTGTAAATAAATAAATAAATAAAATATAATAAAATCAGGCCCAAAGCTTAAGATCCCTAAGCATGTGCGTTATAGGCAAGAACACATCATTTTATTGCACAATAATAAGTGTTTCCATAGAACGTGCTCTTGAAAAACATGCACATCATAGATTACACCAGATTCCCAAACACCGACATGTTTTAAGGCTAGCCACTCTTTAACACAGGTAATTTAATTAGTAATTAATAATACACAATAATTAGGCGCACCAAGAGAAGTTAAAATTAGCTGACACTTGTTCCATCCCGTATGATACTAAATTAATAACACCAATTTAAGACTGCTGCCTCTAGATAGATGCTGGCATACTAGTACACAACAATCTATAAATACACTACAAAAAGGAGTGCAGATCTATTTCTAGGTTATAATTTAATTAGTACCTCAGCCAGTTTAATTTAAACATCTAGACTCAAGCAGGATATCCTTAATATCACAATTGCAATGGTGGAGTTTGGGAAACTCTGGATACACAATAAAGGGTACTTATGTATTATCTGGACTCCCATGTTAAATGCACCCCATTTTTTCATACCCCTACTATCCAACTACGCATGGAGTTGATTTTATATAGTGTGGCAAGCGCAGCGAGCCACCGTGCCCGAAGCGAGCTCCGCGAGGGGACGCAGTCTCATAAGAAAAACGGGAGTCCAGATATTACATAAGTACCCAATAAAGTTACTTAACCCCTTGAGTTGTGGGTTTTGCTGGGGCAGGGCAAACCTACCAGGCCCAGCAAAACCCACCACAGGACATTGGAAGCCCCCACATCTGTCGCATCCGCTCTGGCGTTTGTATGGAGATGTTCACAGCGGCTTGGGAGGACTGGGGTGCCTGAGCGCTCTCGAGTCCATGCCGAACATACCCGAGCCTGCCGCCGACGTAACTGCTGCTGTAAAATGAGTGGCAGCTGACAGCGGGCAGGTCAGGCGAGCTCAGAGCAAAGGTAATGGGATGGACTGGGGGACTGCGATGGGTGTGTGTGTGGCTCTAGAGGTGCTGCGCCGGTGGTGCACATCTGGACACCGCTGGCTTGCACCTATTCTATATTAGTGGTATGCCCGGAAATTTTCCAGGACAGCCCACTGCGGCAGCGCAGCTGAGACTGGAAAATCTTCGAGCATACCATCCAAGGGGTTAATACTTGCTTTTCAAATGAAAAAAAACACTGCAGATTTATTACCAAATCTCTCACATTCTGAATCTCTCATAAGGGGCATACACACATAGAGATCTGTGCTAAGCAATTTTGCTAAGCTATTTTGCTAAGCAATTTCGCTGGTGTCATGATCTCCCATGGGGAGCACATACACATGCAGAGATTTGTGCTAAGCGATTTTGCTAAGCAATTTTGCTTAAGCAAAAAAAGTCAGGGTAATTGTTCAGAATGAGAGATTGTGATCAGTATCTCTCATTCTGTACACACAGAGAGATTTGCAGTCATTTGCTAAGCAATTTGACTAGATTTTGACTGCATGCACTGACTTAGTTAGCAAGAGATATTTAATCTCTCGGAGCATACACACAGAGAGATCTGTGCCTAATTTCTAAGCAATCTAGTCAGATTGCTTAGAAAATAGCAAAAATGTGCTCCGTGTGTACACCCCTATAGTATTACATTTCACCCATTGTTCTTAACTCTTGATACTCATCTGTTGTCTGTTCGCTTGTTTTGAAGGTTGATTTCACACAATGGTCAAACAGGAAAAACAGCAACTAACAATGTATTGGACACATGTAACTGTCTTAGTTTCAGATGTCTCAGTAGGCACACCACACATGTCGGTACTTGCACAGGACCCATTCTGTATGTGTGCAAATGGGCCATGTGATAAGGGACGGCAGCGGACTGTCAGTTATTAAATCTACTATTTGGAGGGAAGATGTGGCCCAGTTGACAACTTAAGTTTCTCACAACAGAGATGTGTCCCCTCCGTTGGGGTGGAGGGATGATGCTATTATCTCTGTCACAGGATGGAGAGTTCTGAGCCCCTAGGGCAGTGGGTACTTGTGTATTATCACTGCGCCCAAGATTTCCATCATAGGGCATCGTATTGGTCGCATCGCATGTGATTCGATCGCATGCGATGCGATTTGACCCGATTTTTAATTGTACAGGCACCCCGATTGGTGATTACTATGTTAAATGCACCCCCATTGTTAACGCCAACCCGAAGCATGGCGAGCGCAGCGGGGCGGCGGTACGCATCCTCCGACCTTTTCATACCCCCACTATCCACGTTGGCGTGGAGTTGTCTTTAGATAGTGTGGCGAGCGCAGTAAGACACCGAGCCCAAAGCGTGGCGAGCGCAGCGAGGGGACGTGGATTAGTTCACATGTATTCCGCGTCCGCTCGCCACACTATCTAAAATCAACTCCACGCCGACGTGGATAGTGAGGGTATAGAAAGGTAGGAGGATGCGTACCGCTGCACTTGCCACGCTTTGGGTTGGCGTTGATAGTGGGAATGGCGTTAACAATGGGGGTGCATTTAACATAGTAATCACCCATCAGGGTGCTTGTACAATTAAAAATCGCATCGCATTTTATTTTACAGTGCGGGTCTTTGGACCCGAAAATCGGGACCCATCGCATACCTTAATTAGTGGTATGCGATGCGAAAGGCGCCGTGATAATACACAAGTACCGGGCAGCAGTTACCAACCTTTTTTTTCTTCCGTGCCCCTTGATTAGGCTTTTCATTTATGAGTACCCTCTCCACTCAATTTGAAATATCCACAGTACTTACAAGGGGAGTGGAAGTGAGCGGTATGAGTGTCCTTATATTAAGGAGTAGCGGAGGAGTGTGCTATCAGGAGTCAGGTCCCTCTGTGTCTGGCTGTGTACCATCTCTGGGGGTCCCTCAAACACCTGGAGGATTAATGGCGCTTCTTCCTCCACTGTGTAAGCACGGGGCAGATGAACAATGATGTCTGAGGGCAGTGCAGGTAGCTCTCAGTGGATTGCTGGTCAGGAAAAGGCACAAGAGATGGTGGTGACGCTGCAGACTCAACCAGAAGTGACTCAACGTGATTCATCTCCATGGCAACTGTAGACTTCTTCCTCGTCTTCCGCCATTACCAATATTATTTCCAAGTACCCGCATCTGGTCTGCGGCGTACGCCAGGTTGGGAACCACTGCTCGCAGGCTCATGGTGTCAGAGGTTACCGGATTTATGTCTTACCTCACAGCTTGGATGTGTAATGCATGCCGGAGGTGCGGCGCCTCCTGCTGCATTACTATATTAGAGTTGTCTCTGCTGCTTCTATATAAACAGATTCGGTACTTATGTAATATCTGGGCTCCCGTTTTTCTTATGAGACCGCGTCCGCTCGCCACGCTTCGGGCACTGTGGCTCGCTGCACTCGCCACACTATATAAAATCAACTCCATGCATTTGGATAGTAGGGGTATGAAAAAAATGGGGTGCATTTAACATGGGAGCCCAGATAAAACATAAGTACCACAGATTCAATAGCAACTCCAACCACATCTGAATCAGGCCCATTATATAAAGATGTAGGTTTCAATCAAAACAGTGCGAGGTGCCACTGCTGTGGCGTGTAAATGCCAGCAACAGCAGCCAAACTCTTGCCCCCCTCACAGCCCCCTTGTGTCGCACATACACTTGCAACAACATCTCAGGAGTAGGTATTTAGCCCTAGACCAGTAATCAATTACATACAATTATTTTTTGGATGATAAAAACAACCTTTTTGACAGACGGACATTATCGCACCATCCAATTACATGCCATTTTATCACCTGAAAAAGAACCCAGTCATGTGATAAGTTCCCAATCCCATGTGTTATCGAGGCTCCATGGGTGCTCATTGCTGATAATGATTCTTGTGCCATACATTGGGGCTAATTATATAGCCGTGGGTGAATCTATTAACTGGGACAAATTACTGGTCATTGGATTTGTCAAAATTACAGTGTAGTTTAATGTATATTCTTTATACAGTATGTAATATAACTGATTCTACAGTGTTTCCCAACCTTGGTCCTCAGGGCACACTAATGGTCAAGGTTTTAGGGAAACTATAGTTTAGCGCAGGGGACAATTAGAACTTTAAGTAATTTCGACTTAACCACTTGTTTTCAACCAAAAATATCCTGATATCCTGGGTTACTAATGCCTACCCTCCAACATGACCCATTCCATTAGGTACAAAATGCTCTGTTTTTGGACTTCCTTGCTAGTGACAGTTACAGAGGTGGGGCTGCAGCACTGTCCAATATTCAAAAAGGGGAGCCACATCTACTCCCACCTCAAACATCACTGTCCTGGACTCACTGGCAGTTGATGTGACCCCCCCTCTTTGAATTTTGGACTGTGCTGGAGCTCCTCCTCTGTAACTGACACTAGCAGGGAAGTCCAGGAACAGAGCATTTCGTACCTAATGGAATGGGTCATGTTGGAGGGTATGCTAATGTGCCTTTAGAAACAAGATTGGGACACAAAACCTACCAAATCAGCAATGGATATCTATACCAGGTTGAACTAGATGGACGCAAGTCTTTTTTCAGCCTTACCTACTATGTAACTATGTAACAATGGGGCAGATGTATGAACCAGCGTTAAGTGCAAAAATGCACTTAACGCTAGTTAACTGGGGGGGATTACGATTACTCCAATGTATTACTAGCGAACCTAACGTGCGCTAGGGACAGCCTGCCAAGTTACGCTTGGCGGGGCTGTCCCCTGCAATCCCCCCCAGGGATTAACGGCCGGGGTGATGTATTAACAGCCTTCAAGGCTTAAAACGCCCCAGCCACTTCGCCAGCTCAGGGCTAGCGTTGTCCTATCCCCCACTGTGGGGACAACGTTAGCCCTGCTTCTGGCTCGGGCTGCGCAGGAGATCTCGTGGTTTTTGCGAGATCTCGCGCATGCCCATTAGAGCCGGACAGGGGGGAGAAGCGCACTGAGCATGCGCGGGGCGCCGGGGGGGACGTAAAGGAGAGCCGTTAACACTGGGCATAACGGCTCTCCTTATCGGCTTGGGGGATGTTAATACATCTCCCCATAACGAGTGCCCGCTTCTCCTCGTTATGCAGGAGAAGAGGGACACATTATTTCAGAAGCGCAAAGGGGGGGTTAGTACATCTGCCCCATTGAGCCTTGTTTAGGTAGTCACATGATGCAGCAATGAAAAGCCCTATCCAGTCTGAAAGAGAGCCTTCAATGCAGTTAAACATGCAGTCTGACTGCGTTTCCACTTATTGCAGTAATACAGGGGTGAAGTTCCGCAATAGAAAAGTACTTACACATCTTTAACAATAATCACTCATTGAGACAAAAACAAATAAAGTCTTCATTTGGAAAAACAAAACAAAACAAAATCATGTCCCAGTCACAGAAGCCACTTTTATGGAGTCAAGTACATGATACACTTTGGTCTCCAATAAAATGTCCTTTACAAGACAATATGAAGAGACTAGTTCCTGAGTACCCAAAACAATGGAAACCTTGCCACATGTGTGTAAGCTACTCTACCAGATCCAGGTCTTTAGACCCCAGCTTAGGGTGTATTGTGACTGAGTACAGAGCAAGTGGATTGAAACATTATTCAAAACATCCTGTTTAAAGTGGAGTCTAAAGTTTGTTCATAGCGAGTGTTTCTGTCCACTTTCAGTACCTAGGAGTATAATTTAAAACCATTTTCTGTTGTATGCTTAAACTACAAACTACATACATTTCTATTTACATGAGTTTGCTATGTTTCATGTATGTTGTTCCTTCCTATTTCTTCTGATGTTAAAGTATCTCATAAAACAAACTGTAAATAGCCTTACTTTTCACAGCCAACAGAAGATAAATGTCTCTCCGACATAGACCAATAGAAAACATGGTGCACAGTGTAAGGTTGCATATGATGGCCAAACAACTAGACTTTGCAGTCATATTCAATTTGGTAACACACGTCTTGAACATTCTTCTAGACCAAGCTACCAGCATGGTAAATTTAGCCTGCACAAAACACATAACATGCTATGGGTTACCCCAAAATGACATTTTTGGATTATGGTTATCACAGTGTGGTGAACATCCCTCAAGACCAGAGCTATTGGATTGACTTCTAATGGCTCTGGTTCAGTGACCCTTTGTGTACGTAAAACACTGTATAGGACAAGGAATTACTCGTTATTTGCTGTATCTCACAGCAGAACACACCAAGCTGCTGTCCTGATAAAACTCCATCCATTTACCTACAGTATATATATAGAAGCCAAAAAGAAAAATCTAGTGGTGTGTTAAACACTAAGAAACCATAAATAGAAGAATACAGCGGCCGTGCAGGATGCCGGGTGAACTCTGCCTTTTTTGTTGTTGTTGTTGTTTGTTTGTTTTTAAAGCGGCAATCAGTTACAAGGCAAAACCAAGCCTTGTAGGTTACCAAAACCGATATTGGAGTGTTCCTCTGGCGCTTAGAAGTTAAATAATGTTTTTCCTTTTCTTTCCAGATGGGTATTACCCAAAAGAAAAAAAATACAGATAGTGTAATACTGTATAGGATTTACATAAAATAAAGTACATAGGTAGTCAGATAATCCGTACCAGACGTAAAGGTCAACTCATGAGGTAGACACAAGCGTTTATTGGGGGGACAAATTCCTGTCACCAAAGGCTTCAGATTCCTCCTCGTCCATCATAGTGCAATACGGTTTAATATATCAAATAAATATATATTTATATCTTAAACTGTATTGCACTATAATGGTTGTTTACTTCATATTTCCTATCTGAGTTACTCACCTTGGATGAGGAGGAATCTGAAGCCTTTGGCGACAGGAATTTGTCCCCCCAATAAACGCTTGTGTCTACCTCATGAGTTGACCTTTACTTCTGGTACGGATTATCTGACTATCTATGTGCTTTATTTTATGTAAATCCTATACAGTATTACACTATCTGTATTTTTTTTTCTTTTTCCTTTTGGGTAATACCCGTCTGGGAAAGAAAAGGAAAAACATTATTTAACTTCTAAGCGCCAGAGGAACACTCCAATATCTGTTTTGGTATAGTATGTTTTTGTTTGAGTGAAGTGGTGCTTAAATTATTTGGTATTAGGACCTCCGGCTGCTTAATTAGCGCATTATCCATTGGTTCATAAACTACCTCGTTTCAAGCCTTGTAGAGGATTGCCCCTTTAGAAAAACACCCACATTCAGCCTGCACGGCTGCTGAACTCAGACGCTATTACATTCCGCTCAAAGTTGGAGTCAGCCATAGAAAATACCAGATATTTAATTAAAACTATACATATAACGAGCATAAAATATTAAAATAAAAGTAAATTACACCTAAAATATCACATTGGTTATTCCCATCTGTAGTCTCAGTATAGATATTTGATTGATCCAAATAGCTCAGCAAGAGTATTCCAGACTTTAATTTATAGATAACTCCAAATATTTACCACTAAAGTAACACAACGGTGCTTCCCCTGCTGATGTATAATCCTTGTTTCAGGAGATCCCCAGATATACAGGGTTCTCCAATTAATCAATATTTAGTTGAGCAACCACTAGGTTTTACAAACACAATGGGATTTAGAAATGCCATTGGCACAGGTAAGACCCACCTTAAACCTTGCAGATGTCCCATGTCCAAACTAACCCGTGGATACCTCGGTCAGTAGATAGCTACTTTAAGCATATAATATGTATATTTTTTTTAATTAAATGTCTGGTATTTTATATGGCTGACTCAAACTTTGGGCTAAATGTAATAGCCTGCGAGTAGCAGGAAGTACAGGATTTTGTGTGAGTCCGAATTTTTACTACCTGGTTATGCCATGTAAAGGATTTGCCCAGACCTGTATTTCCTGCAGGCTACTACATTTAGCACTTTATGTTCTCTTAGTTTGTAACACAGCACTAGGGCTTTCTATCGGCTTTGTTTATAGAATATATACCTAATTGTTCATCTTATAGAACAACAAGTCATATAACTTATTAACCTGCGTATGCTCTCTCGCAGCTTCTTCTACATGTTCATCTTCTTTCCTTCAACACAATGCTGCTTTCTGGACACAGGCAAAGACTGTGGCAGAGCTGTGCCAATGTCGCAGGACAACACACTATGGTGACATTTGTGAGTCACTTCTTAAACCTGCAGAAGTACTTGACCACATTTGACTCACCGGGACTTCCTCCTTACCCTGGTGCAGGGATGGCCATCAACGCTATAGTCATTGATGGTTGCCATCAATGGCGATAGTGTATATGACCATCGATGGTACCATATCATGTTATGTATGACCATCGATGCACATCCTTTTTATTTGACGGACTGGGTGTCGGAGCTGTACTCCGTGTCCCTGCCCCTCGATTATAAAAAAAAAAGTTTGGTTATGCTTTGCCATCAATTAAACCATCTGGTTTCCCCCCATCAATGGCAAACCTATTCAACGTCGGTCATAAACCATTGATAATTTAGAATCATCGAAGATTGACAGCCATACCTATCCTAGTGCCCCAGGCATCCTTGATATACTGTAATATACAACTGACAAGATTTTAAATTTGCACTTTTCAAAAGATGGAGGAGGACCAATCAGATGTCACAATATCTGTTAGAACAGCTTCTGATTGGCCCTTATCTTCACCCCCACAGGAGTAGCATTAAGGATATAAGATAGGTGAGAGAAATGTAACAATTAGGTGGCAATATAGATTTACTTAACTCCCAACTCCTGAGTAATTTCAACTTATCCAGACTCATCTAGCCTGTAATATGACGCTTGTATTGTTACATTCTTAAAACAAACTTACATAAGGGGAAGGACAAAGGTGTACAGTGCAGCCTCTCCTGCATCCATTTAATTAGTTTCTATAGTAAGAACCCAAAACAAAAATAAAAAAAATAAAAAAACAAAGAAGCAGATTGACATCCCTCCATTACCGTAGTGGCAAATACTAAGTATAAAGAGAATTCACAAAAAGATTTGCCTCGCTCGTAACAGTGTTGTCACAAAAATCTGAGCTGTGGTCTGTCAGCATGTACTGAAGGGAGTCCTGCTTGCTGTGATGGGGTGTCGGTGTTGAAAACTGTGAGCATCAAATCATCCACTACTTCCAAGGCTGTGGAGGGGAACCAATAGAGGTGGTGTTGGAGGTGGTGGCCTCTATTGGTCTCCCTAGCACTCATAGGGTTAAAAAAAAAAGAAAAAAGAAAAGGGGGAGGCTTTTCCGCTTTATTAACTTCAATATATGGCTGACGCAGTGGCAGGCGTGATCCCGCAACTTGCAAAAAGTTAAAAATGTAAACTATATTGGATAGGTCACCTCTGGCTCCTACAGAATAAGCATTCTCTGCCCCATGGGATGCTTCACAATGGTAAAAGTTCCACCCCTGTAAGTTTCCATGGAGCAGTGGGTAAAGGGGATTGCGGGGTTGATTTATTGGTGTCCAGGATGCGGGATGAGAAAAGGTGGTGGCTGTGGGTTGGTTTCTCTCACTGTTTCGTGTCCTGTGCCAGAGGTGAACGTAACTTCAAAAATACTGCCATTTCCCTAACACTGTGTCCTTAATGGCATCCACGTACTGCACTGGCACCCAATATACCCAGTAGTAAGACGCTTCAGTAGGACCCAGCTGAAATGCCTGCCAACACAACAAGAGTCATCGTTAATAAGATATAATAATTAAAATTGTAAGTTTTCTCTGTAAATTAACCTGACAGGTTTGAGAACATCTGTTTTATACATGGTTACCTCCTGTACTATATAGAAAACACAAAGAACAGGGGAGAATTCATGTAGCCACAAAGTGAAGATGGAATATTGTGGTCTGATACAATGCTGGATTTCCAGGCAGGGAGAACGTGCTGGTTTTGGCTCACCCTCCATAATGTGACAAGCATAAAAACTAAGTAAGGTTTCCGTACTAGGCTGTGACCTTGTCACAAGCAAGCAAGGGGTCGGGGTGTAATGACGGTGACCTTTCACTGCGCTGCGCTGTTACATAAGTGATGCCCAGGAGGTAGCACTTACATAGAGCGCTCTCTGTATCCGAATACAGTGACTCTTGGCCGTTCCTTTGGTTTGTGAGTGCGTGGGATTAAAACTTAAGCAGTGTCACAAATTAGGACACAAAGCAGGTAACATGACATCATACAGAAGGTAATGATGACCCTGCTCAAATAATGGTTTGAACGCTCCCATGCGTGTTGGCAGGGGGAGGGGGATGTTTAGCATCTGCGCAGATGCTTGGTGTGAGCGGGCACAGCGAACTGCCTGTTCGCCATCCCGTTCGCACCTAGCAGTGCGTTCGGGGGGCGGCAACGACGGGCTGTGCCCATGAGAACGCCCAGTGTTTCATGGGCATTCCCATGGCAATTGCCCCCCCACTTCCCGCACCGGGCGCTTGCAGACCTAAGACACCACAGAGGTGTCTTAAGACTACGGGCGCTGTGGAAATCATTCGACGGTCCGCGACCATCGAATGGAATGATTTCCTCCCCGCATGCAAACTGGGAATGGATGTTTATGCAAAGCATCTATTCACACGTGTGCTGGGGAACTCGGCATGCGAAGGGGGGCGGGCGGCGTCTGTTGGACTTGTAAAACTAAAAAATTTGCAGCTTTGGGAGTCAACCAGAATAAGGTCCTCTGTGTAAGTTCTGGGCTCTGGCCAGTTGGTGATTACAGGCACTGGCTCCAGGAAGGGAAATCATTGCTTGTGTAACACTAGTTCCTGACATTGGGTAGTTGGTAAATACAGGCACCGTGCATGCTCCTAGCTGCAGCCAATTGCTTATTACAGGCCGTTTCCTTTAAACTTGGCAATATTCATAACAATTTATGTTTCCCCGTATACGGTCGTTAGGTCGACACCACTAAAAATCGACATGCACTGGCTCGACCACTGAAGGTCAACGTGGGCCAAGGTCGACACCTAAAAAGGATCGACGTGGGCCAAGGTCGACACCTAAAAAGATCGACATGGGCATAGGTTGACAGGTAATGAGGCCGACAAGCATAATGGCGACATGGGCAAGGTCGACAGTGGGAATTCTGGACACTGGAGATCCATCATGCTAATCATAGTGCAGAATACATAAAAGATCTCACTATCTAAAGCACCATTCATACCCAACCAACTGACAGGAGGAAAAATAAATAAATCTGCAAAACTAGTATGAAATGTATAGAAATCCGTATAAGACAGGAACAATATCAAAGCACAAACCCAGATGAATAGTCCGGTTCACACGTAGCAACTGCTTTGCATCACTGTAGCGATTAATACATGCAAACTCATTTATGTTTTGCTTTTATTAAGACAAAGGTAGGTGAAAGAAAATAAATATAGCATTTATTCTGGTGTATATAAAACAAATGCAATTCGTGTTTAGACTTGGGTCCCATATCCCCAAGATATATCCTGTAAACTGTGGAAAAATCACATATCCAATATACTTCTGGTTCAAAGCATTTTGGATATAGGCGACTAATGTCACTAGCAGAGTATTGGGGCAACCAACCCTTCCCCCCCCCCCCCCGATCCCCTGATGGTGACACTGGGGGATCGGGAATGGTAAACATGTATAAAAATTCCAATTCAAGCAAGGATTGCGGAACCTGAGCTTTTTAACATGCTTAATATGGCCGATTCCCCCCGACGGATCACCATTCATCGCTGCCCACTGATTGATGCATCTGGTCGGCAGAACAGAAGTGCTGGTGGATCGGGGGATCAGAGCATCGCTCCCCCTAGTTTATGGAACTCTAAAATTTGTAAAAAGTTTGCTTGACGATATACAAGATCTTTACCATCATATGATAGTCGTCATGATCCTCAATTGGCTCGGAGAGTACATTTTTAATAGAACCCATGGGAATTTTCTCTGTCCTTTCTGCGGAAAAAGCAAAATAGATTATTAGTTGAGATACACGGTACTGTACACCAAATTGCCGGAGTGAAACCCTTTACAACTCCGACCTCCGACCCTACGGGGGATAATCGAGGTTTCTGGAGCAGGATTTTATTCCACCCATAAATTTAACGCGAACCATGTGTATTGTTTCGGTGATCGTGTGGACTGAGCCAATGTTCAGGAGAATGCAGCCATCAATTCACTAGGAACTAGTGCTCTTGTCATGAGGCAGCTTCACAGTAACAACATTGTATTCCCATAAACACTGCTTCAGCTCACAAACGGTCTGCCCCCACTGTGCTGGTCAGTGATGTCTCAAGTTCATTTATAACGGGGAAACCAAAAAAATCAGAAATACCACTTACATATATATTGTACATTGGGCCCGATTCAGACTTCTCGCTGCTGAGCGCATTAACAGCAGCCAGCCATCAGTTAAACGCTGCCCTGCTAGAGTGAGGTCCTGCCTTGTGAATGAATGTGCTCGCCATGCGAACAGAGGTGTACGGCTAGTGAATACTTTGCGCTTTTCTTAGCACGCCCACTAAACAGCTGGTTACCGCCCCCAGACGCTGCCTTCCTGTCAATCACCTCTGGGAATGGCTAGTGAAGTAAAAAAAAGGAGCAGGGGGTGAGATTTAATAGGATGAGAGATCCAGAAAGTGAGAGATTTGGTAAGAAATCTACAGGTTTGTTTAAAGCGACAATCATTTACACTGCAAAACCAGTGTGATTTATCAATGTAAATGATTGCCGCTTTAAAAAAAAACTGGAGATTTCTCACCAAATCTCTCACTTTCTGCATCTCTCATCCTATTAAATCTCACCCAGGATTTCTTTGTTAGCAGGTGTCGAGCATGCGCACTGTGTCCTAGACGCATGCTCAGTGTATCGATAATCGGCCGCTGTGCAAATTACACAGCAGTGGCCAGGACTGAATTTGGTCACATCCTCGCCTGCATTCACCAAAATGTTTGCAAAATGTAAATAAAATGATACAGATGCTTTCATACATGTGGTATAATGAACCCTGCTATAAACACTCCCCTATACCTATATAAAAAGTAGTTGCGTGGAAACGAATGACCCATGGATAAACACTGAATGATATCGTTAACGATTATTGTTCAGTGCCCTCACCAGGATCCGCAGCCAATATGCAATCACTGACGATATTGTCACATTAGACTGCATGTTCAGACAATCAGGGTTATTGTTGATGTTCCGCAGGTGGGTACACATTGAATGATATACACAATGCTATCAATATTGTTCTTTAAAATCGGATAGTGTGTTCCCAGCTTAACACTGCTCCTCACCTCTTTGGGGGTTTTTCTGCATGCCAGCAGCCACTAACTGGTGCCTGACTGAACAATATAAGCATTGCTTTGTTTGGGTGTGCCAACTGCCGTTGGTGACATTACCGTTATTGTGACGGGTTGGTAACTAGCGTCTTCTAAAAAAATGCCATCTGAGACCTAATCTATTCCAGCGTTTTGGAGTATTTTCTGCACACAGTCCAAAACAGCATGTTTGTGGGTGGCATGATGGCAAGTTGATTAGCATTGCTTCTACCTGGACCCTCACATGGTGTAAAAAATATAATGGTCAGGTAACGGACTTCAGACATTGTAATAATCCTTGTATGCATCGGTATAGTAGGGAATTGAAATGGTAAACTCCACTGAGGCACCAATGTGAACAAAATAAACACTCAGTAATACTAAATTAGTGAGTGCTCTCCATAAGGCATGGCTATACACAATAAGAACAGATCATGGTGGTTATATGAAGAAAGGACAGACCTAGGGTGTTATGACACAAATGGGAATTCTATACTTTCAGAAAATCCTTTTCCAGTGGGGGACACTGGGTACGGGTAAAGTGGGTTATAAAGAAAATCACAGGTATTTGGGCACTTTAAATTTAATGGAAAACCCTCACTTTACAGCACTGGCTGTATAACAAAGCCCCAG
Organism: Crinia signifera; assembly: GCF_055691185.1. Taxonomy (NCBI): domain Eukaryota; kingdom Metazoa; phylum Chordata; class Amphibia; order Anura; family Myobatrachidae; genus Crinia; species Crinia signifera. The sequence continues at coordinate 50,157,809 of NC_139223.1, forward strand.
AGGACAGAACCAGGAGTACAGCACAATAGGCAGTTGCACACTGGGAGACAGTCTGGAAGATGACTGGCCTAGTTAAGCCGAGACTTGTTCCATTTTGAAATTATCTTGATTTGTAAAACCCTAGAACTGGACTCAGCAAGCGGATTCACCACAAAGCAGAATAACCCAACTTCCTGGCGGTCATCCAGCAAAGATGAAGAGACCTTTCTCTGTGAGGTGATTGGGCTTTGCTGGTGCCATTTAAGATAATTTTTGTCCTTTGGTAAGAGCAACTATGGCGTGTCAAAAAACACACCTCCCGGCCCTTGTATGTCATACCCGCCCCGCTGCTTAGCCTCATGCCATTCAAACATGCATAAGCTCCCAATCGCCCATGACTTTTCGTGGTCATTCATGTTCCTCCAGATCAGAAGGCATGTCAATTCCCTGTTAGTGTGCCGAACCAACAGGGTGCAAGTTATACAATTCCCACCCAATAGAAATCACAGAACCTTCCAGCTAATATGATTGGAGTACTGATATCACTGCAGCCCTTTATTTACCAGAACAAAGCCAAAGTGATCATCGGCAATGCTCAGCTCCAGCCTCCATGTGCTGAGCGATGCTATGGGCTGTACTAGGTGCCATGGCAGGTTACATTCTGCTCCTCGGTGTAACAGCGCAACAATTATTCTAGCTTGAACGTGAAGATGATCATTACTACCCCTTGTCTATGTGACACCAATGGCACCCAGGAAAGGATTTTGTTTTTTCTTTATACAGCACTCCAGGTACATGACTATCCCTATGAAGTATGAATGCCTGCATTACCCTGACTTAGAAACACTTAGGGGTAAATGTATGAAGCTTAGTATCTATCCCCATAAAGAACGTTATGTGCAAAATAATAATGCACAGGCCATTCAGCTCCAATATGTAAATTGACAGTTAGGAGCTGATTGGAGCTTTATCACCTAGCATATAACGTTCTTTATGGGGACAGATGCCACTTCTCCAATCCTCACACATTTACCCCCTAGTGTGGCAAACCAATTGTTTAATTTCTCTTCTATTATATTATCGGCCATGTCATGCCCCACTCGGTCTTACCAGGAAGTACTGACTGTGTACCAGTCTGACAAAGTAGATCAGTACACAGAACCATGGAAAATTCACCAGCCGCCCCCATGCATGGAACTCTCAGGCTGCCAGACTGAATAACTGTACGCGCACAGTGAGTGTTGCCTGGAGCAAATACATGAATACACTAGAAATGAGAAAGCGCGTGGAGATGACCAGGTAACTGCCTGACACAGCTACTGCATGTCTAAGGAACAAAGCTGCAAACCAGCTTCCAACCCCCCTGAAGGAAGGCCAGGAAACCAGAAAGGCCTATCCTGGAGTATGAAAGCTCTGTGCCTCCGACTCTCCACTGACCAGTGCGGCCAAGTTGCAAACATTGAGAGTGGCGCTATTCACCCAGGATAACGCATACTGGCCTTCTAGGGGTTGCAGGGATCTGTCAGGGCCAGTAGAACACTGGCCCTGACAGATCGCTCAGCACACAGCGCTGACACATCACTGTGTGTGTGCTGAGCGATCTTGCTGAGCGCTCTGAGCGTAGCATCGCTCAGCAAATCTCTACATGTGTAAAACACCTTAAGATGGAGTTAAGAGCAAAGCAGCAACTAATATGCACCTTGACAAACCATGCTGCAAGGCAACAGGTGCAATTACATTAATTATTTTTGCATGCAGGGTAAATACTGGCAGCCACTGAGTGTAGACCACAAATGCTGGACAGTTTTATTCTTAAACTGTAATTTGAGTCTGGACATTCCCCTCTCACATTTATTTTCTTGGCTCATGTTACATCTGCCCCCTGCAGTGCAGCTTGGTATTATCAGTGTGCACAATTACTAGCTTTGGGAGGGGGGGGGGGGGGGGGGGTTTGCGTTACTTCCAAATTAGATCATTAATTCAGTTTTACACCTCTCCATTCTTACCACACAGCTAATCACCAACATTTTGTCTACATTAAAATGCAAGGTTTTTTTTATTTAATTTCATTATCGCACATGAAATGATTTAGTGATTACTGTCCCATCAGATAGTCACTGCCATAGTTCAGTAACGGTCTGGTCTGTGATGACTTACCTTTTGTACCAATCCATAGTTGGTCTTGCTCCAGTTTGAATGTTAGCCGGACTTTGCCCCCTGACTTATTGTACATGCCGGATATTGGGGTAGTAGGGAGACGCTCCTGTAAAACACCACAACAATTGTAATGCTGAGTAAGAACGCGGTCAGCGCTATGGACTGCCATGGATTACTGCCTCATTGCCCTGCTGTAACAACCCTGGCAGCTTGCACCCACCAAGATACAATGGTTTTATTTCCCCATTCTGTTGAACATGAATTAATGGACAGACCAAATCAGGTGCATCATGCATTCCTATTTTATAGATTATTATTTAGTGCCCACTGGCACAATTTATTTACTTATTTGATCGCAGGCGTTTTTCTTGTTTATTTCGCAGACAACTATTGGAAATGATGGGAAAGAGAGAACTCAACAATCAGTTCCCAAAATAGACTTCTGTGCATTAATAAAAATAAAATAAAAATGAAGGTTCAGTGTGATAACCATTTTGTAGGAAGAACCAATCACACTGTTTACAGAGTCTTTTCTAGTTTTCTTCCCTTTCCCATTAATTTTCCCCCAACTGCACTCAAAGAACAAAGGGCATAAACCAAGTTATGTTTTAAGTCACACTAATGTGCCTTGAGCTGTTCTCAAGTGTGCCCCCAGATCTAGAGATGCCCAAACCAGATTACAGCCACCACCAGTGCAAGTGTTATTTACTGGTCTCTTCTTTTCATGTAAAGGGCCAATGTATTTTGTTTTGTTACCTGTGGGGACCAGTGTGATTGTTTTTTTTATATGGGGGCCAATAGGTGTTTTTTTTTTCTTTTCCGGGGGCCAATGTGTTTTGCCCTGTGTGGATCTCATGGAGTGCATTGGCAATTTTCAAATCTTATTTAGTGTGCCACAAGGTAAAAAGGTTGAAAAACACTGTTTAAGTATTTCCCTAAAGCTTCTCAATGAGATTCCCTGCAATTCAGCCTTAGGGCGGTTTCACAGACTCCGGCTCCTGCCATGCGGTGAAAACCCGCACGGCCAGGAAGCCGTGCAGCACACAGTAGTTTATCATGGAGGGGATGGCCACAGCCCGGCAGCCGTCCCTTCCAGTGGCGGGATCCGGCTGCAACCGGACGGCCGGGCCGTGGCCGTCCCTTGTGAATGGACACAATAGTGTCCATTCACAACTACTGTGCACGGCACGGCTTCCTCGCCGTGCGGGATTTCGTCGTCCGGCAGGAGCCGAACAGTGTGAAATAGCCCTTAGGGGGGCATGCAATGCAATTCCCCCCCGTTGGAAATAGTGGCGGGTCTCTATCCAATGCTGTCTTTACCGACAGTATTGAAGAGAGATCACGGCAGGAAGAGCCAAACTTTCAAAGCTGTTGTGCCCATTCTGTTGATAATGGCCGCAGATTGTCGCGATACTGGCCGCAGATTGACAATCCACACCCACTTTCTGCCGATCAGCAGACTGGACATTGAATCCCGCCTGCCGATTTGTTGTCGGGTAAAATGTAAACGGGAGCTACAGCTCTGTCCCCAATGTCCCTGGCAAGCCTAGTGAGCGCCGCTCACAAAGCGCCGGTAACCGCCAGATCCCCTGCCCTGGCGATTATGCTGGCGTCGGTGGAGAGGTCCTCCACCTGCCTGAGATGCACAAGCGTCTCATACGCTTGTGCGTCTCAGTCATATGTGCGGCAGGGTATGGCAACCCTACCCGTATCCACTTCAGGGAGACGGTCAGGGTTCGGGGTTCGGTAGCGCGTGCGTCTCGTGCACAAAGGGGGGGGGGGGGTGCGGAAGTGCATCTCATGCACAATAATACAAGTCAAGCGATCTGCATCCGCTGCGCTTGCCACACTTTATAAAATCAACTCCACGCCGACGTGGATAGTGAGGGTATGAACAGGTCGGGAGGACTCGTACCGCTTCCCTTTGTGGGGTTAGCTATGCTCGCCACGCTTCAGGCTGACGCGGATAGTGGGGGTGTTTCAGAAACACATTCACACCTGTCATGTAAGGCAGGTGAAAATGGCCAATGGTTCCCAGAAAATGTAATAAGCGCTGACACCACGCTAACTGCGTAAGGCTGACTGACTACACTAACTGGGTAAGCAAACGTACACACAGTCACAGACACAAACTGGCTGCGAGAACACAACGCTGATTCTGACAGAGACACTACACTGACTATGTAACTGCCGCTGTGAAACTACACAAGTACCTTTGTTTTTTTTAATTGGTTATTTCAATGTATGTAGAGAATATATTTTGCTCATTTGCTTGGTAAAGGAAGTGTTATGTTTTGTTGCTGATGAAATTTTTTAAATGCTTTAGTATTTTAATCGAGATGAACATCATGGAGCCTGGATTATGGTGCCAACAAGACGTCTGTTTATAATGTTTGTGACATAGGGGGTTATTCTGGTTCACATCTTCTGGCAAATTCCTTCTTAAATGGACAAAACCATCTTCACTGAAGGGGGGGCAAATATAACATGTGCATAGAGAATTAGATTTGGGTGAGATTTTGTTTCTGTGCAGGGAAAATACTGGCTGTTATTTCTACACTGCAATATAGATAAAACTCTGAAGTAAAACCCCACCCAAATCTAATTCTCTCTGCACATGTTATATCTGCCCCACCTGCAGTGCACATGGTTTTGTCCATTTGAGAAGGAATTGGCCTCTGAGAGTGAAACAGAATAAGGCCCATAATGTATCCTGTTCCTGATAAGATTCTCTTACCTTGACACCTTTCAGAGACAGCATTACATCTTCCGGTTTGCCCTTGTCCAAGACCTTTCTGTGTTGCTTAAAATATAGAACATGAACAAGTTACGGATACGCTCAACAGAACAGGAAGTGAACGGTGCAAAGAAAAATTTTAAGCAGGCATCAGAGGAAACTCTGGCAAAATCCTATGGTGTAGCCATGAATATCGATGCCATCTATCGAGTAACTACTAATTCTGATTATTATGTTCACGGTGGATAAATACCGAGTTATAGACAAATGGTCTATATAATAAAAAAAGCCATCCTTACTCTAAAATAACTCTAAAATAATAACCAAATCCATCTTAAAGTAGTATAGGCAAATCCTTATTTCAAAATATTTAATATTTCCATGAAAAATAATTGGCTATGTATAATACACTGTATTGCACGTCATAGAATTATTACATGTTGATCAGGGACAACATATAAAGCTGGGTACACACTTTGGGTGGGATGTACTCAACTGAAAATGCGTTAAAAACCTGTTATTGGTGTTTTTAAAGCAATTTCACCTCCAGGGCTTCACTGCAAGGGTTACACCGTCCCCCCTTACCCTGATGTCCGGGGCAGCCTCCTGCTGTGCTGCCTAGACCAGTGACCTCCTCCTCCCTGCACCTCTTCTGGGTGCAGGGAGGAGGTGGGGTCCGGCAGCCCCTGCAGCATCTGAGAAGGAGGCTGCCCGGCACAGCAGGAGGGGGAGAACCACGGAGACCCGCTCAGCCCCCTGCTCGCGGCTTCGCAAACATTGCTCTATCGCAAGAGCTGCCCTTTGCAATACCAATTGCATATGCTAGTACATATGCGATTAGTGTCTTTGTGATGTGTGGTGGTATGTACCGAAATTGCTTGGTATATACCGCCCTATATGAGAAAAGAAGCTGTTTTGGCGATAGCAACAGATTGGAATCTTTAAATCACCCAGTGTTCACGAACTATGTCTCTGACGATGTGCGCTCCTGCATGTTGTATGCGACATCCTTCGTCATCTGTTCATGCACATCACAGTGTCTACCCAGCATAAGAGGGCGTGACCTCTTTACTGCGCTCTGAGCTTACCTTCTGCCTGCACAAGGGCTCCTTCTTGGTTTCTTCTTCCTTCACCTCTTGCTGGACAGTCTCTTTGGGGGTAGTAACAGCCAATACATCATTGATGGTGGACCCTACCACCATAACCTTTGCTCCATTTGTGACCTTGATTTCCCTTAGAGTTTTGTCCTCGGGGAGGAGCCCCTTAAACATGACTTTCTGCATAGCTGGTGGAAGACCTAAGAGAGAGAGACAGGCAAAAATATATACTGGGAGAGAAAACAGCATCTGTGCATTTAATTACGCTTCACACTGTACGGCATCTTAAGGTGCCCACTCACTAGTCTGATTTGGGCAGATTTCACCCAATCGCAATGGGTCAGGACGAGAAATCGGCCCAAATCGGATATATTTGACATACCCCATGGGTCCAATGCGTGGTCCCATGCGGTCCTGCCGCCGGTGTAGGTACCGGTCGGCTCAGAGGGGGCCTGAAGGATACTCTGCTGCAATACATCGCAGTAGTGTATGGCCACCTTTACATTTCCGCGTGTATATTGAATATTGGTTTATGTATACATATGCTGTTTCATGTAACAAGGTGACCTATAGTTTTATTGGGATACGGTCACTAGATCGACAAGGTGAAGGTCGACCGCTGGAGGCTGACATGCATCAAGGTCGACACACCTGAAGGTTGACATGGGGTTAGGTCAACAGGTTGATATATGCATTAGGTCAAGAGCCAAAATGTTGACATGAGGTTTTCACATTTTTTGAGCTGACAGGCGACATTTCATGCCCTACCATCCACTAGGGCGTGGTGGGAGAATAAAATAGTGTGCAGAGTGCAGCGAGCCCGAAGCATGAAGCATGGCGAGTGCAGCGAGGCATGTCCTTTTTTAGCAATGCCTGTCCCTCCTATTAGTGTAATAGTAAAAAAAATAACGCATGTTAGTTCAATAGCCCGGTTCTCACCTCCCATGCCCGGCACTGAAACAAGAACTAAGGACAGAGAAATAGAAGGGGACGCTTATTTTTTCCACTTATTGCAATAATACAAGAGCCAATATCTGTGTCCCCTAGTGCTGACCGGCACGGTGTGTATGTGTGTAGTGGGGAAGGGACTGATGTGAATCATTAAATGCACTGTACAAGAAGACGCAATAATCGTGTACTGTGTCCGCTCGCCATGTTTCAGCACACTATTATAGGCTCCCGCCATGGATGGTAGAGCATGAAATACCTCCTGTCGGCACATGTCGGCTTAAAAAGAAAATATGTGAAAAACTCATGTCGGCCTTTGACTGTTGACCTTCCCATTGTCGACCTAACGTGTGTGTCGACCTTAGGCCTGTCAACCTTAATAGGGTCGTTCTACTGACCGTATCCCACATATATCAGGTGTGCGTAAAAGACCATGTACCCTGATTCTCAGGAGGTGCAGGTACCTGTGAGTGTATGAATCTTCTGTTTAAGGCTTGCTCCTGTGCTATCCAATGGAAGCTTAACGTCATACTTGTTCTTATTCCAAATAATCTTAAACTCTACGAGCTCTTTCTCTGACTCGGCGTCGTCCCCGTTGCTCACAGCATCCTCTGCCTCAGCTTGTGCCGAGCTGCTGTCCTGGGAGGGCTCAGAGTTCCTGTCTCCGTCTTCTGCACAGCTGAGTTTTTCGGTCTGTCCATCCGCCTCCATCCCAATCTCTTCCACTTCTACAGGGAAAGGGACATGAGCCGGTTAGGTCATCCGCGCACAAAACAGATCTTTCCACACCAGCTGTATAATGGTGTCAGCAGAATCTAGGTGAGCGGCCTCTTATCTGTCCCACCATGAAGCGGACACTAGGATCAGACACATGTGTTGGTACAACAAATCGTTCTGCATGGAGGAACTTATAGAACAAGAAAATCCCATCTCTATATTAAGATCACCTTGTGTAACTGTAGCAGCACAATGAGCTGACTACTTAGGATAAACTACCCGCTGCCTTCCTAAGGGTTGGGCAACCTGTAGGTCTCCATGTGGTGTGAAACTACAAGCCCCAGCATACCATACCACTATCTGGAAATGGTCTTGTAATTTCCCAACATGAGCAACAGGCTGCCCAGGCCTGCTTTAAACTCAGTGGAGACACCAACATACCATCCCAAAACAGGACATGACTACTGAATGCATTTAGAACAGTTCTACTATAGTGCAAAACAGGTGGCTGGTGTCAGATGGGATGCAGGGAGCAGTTACCAAGTCATTATAGGGGAGGAGTTACTAAGTCACATGACACAGAGGAACTTATTAATAGCATGGTGCAACAGTCACACGTGCTGTAAGACAGATCAGCCACATTATTAAATAAGCCCCTTATACTATATTTTGGAAGTCAAGTATCAGGGCAAAATAGTAGTGTGTGATTTGAGCCATATGGCACACCGTGGCGTTGCCTGCCAGGTGAGCCATCTCATCAAAATTGGAAAAAATGCATAATCTGAGGAAAATCTATGAGTAACATCTGACACAAATGGGGCTACACTACAGACAGAAGAATTATGTACATACATCCAATACAGCATGCAGAGAGAAGCAACGTGGGGCCTACGCCATGTAGATGGAAGCTACACCAGACACATGGCAAGCAGAGGGAACCTGCCCCGGGCCCATGGCACACAGAACGCCGGGCACGCAGAGGAAAGCTACTGGGCACATGGTACACAGAAAGGAAGCTACTGGACACTAGGACACATGGCATACAGAGGGAAGCTACAGAACGCCGGGCATGCAGAGGGAAGCTACTGGGCACATGGCACACAGAAGGGAAGCTACTGGACATTAGGATACATGGCACACAGAGTGAAGCTACTGGGCATGCATGAGGGAAGCTACTGTACACTAGGCACGCAAAGGGAAGCTACTGTACACTAGGCACGCAGAGGGAAGCTACTGTACACTAGGCACGCAGAGGGAAGCTACTGTACACTAGGCACGCAGAGGGAAGCTACTGTACACTAGGCACGCAGAGGGAAGCTACTGTACACTAGGCACGCAGAGGGAAGCTACTGTACACTAGGCACGCAGAGGGAAGCTACTGTACACTAGGCATGCAGGGGGAAGCTACTGTACACTAGGCACGCAGAGGGAAGCTACTGTACACTAGGCACGCAGAGGGAAGCTACTGTACACTAGGCACGCAGAGGGAAGCTACTGTACACTAGGCACGCAGAGAGAAGCTAGTGTACACTAGGCACGCAGAGGGAAGCTACTGTATGCAGTGAAAAACTAATGGCCACATGGCACACAGGGAAGCTGAAGTACACTGGGCAAATGACACACAGAAGGATGCTACTGTACAAAAGGGATGCAGTAGGAAGCTACTATACACTGGGCACATGTTGCGCAAATGGAGGGTACTGGATAAAGGACACGTCACACAGATGGAAGCTATATGTGGGAAGCTATGCCGGGCACATGGCACACAGACAGATGCTACTCTACACTGGACACATGGCATTCAGAGGGAAGCTACTGTACACTGGGCACATGGCACAAAGAGGGATACTACTCTACACTGGGCACATAGCATTCAGAGGGAAGCTACTGTACACTGGGCACATGGCACACAAATGGAAGCTACTGTATATTGGGCACTAAGTGCAGGGCAATGAATCACAGATGTCTCACTGTGGATTTTTTTTTAAAAGACTGCACATGGGGAAGCAATATCCAACAGGTGGAAAACAGGTTGGTCAGCAATGGGGGAATCTTTGCACCACACATGGCATACAGGAGGTGAAACTATGCTTCTCAGATGGCACACAGGGAGGCAGCTATGTTCCACAGATGGAACCCCAGGGAAATCTACATCTACCACAAGTAGCACACACATGAGGCAGCTATGTTCTGCAAATGGCACACGGGTGGGGGTAGGACATGTACCACAGATGGCACACAGGATAGTTGCATTTTCTGCAGATGGCACACAGAGGGCAACCATGTTCCATAGATGGCACACAGAGGGCAGCTAGGCCCAGCACGTGGCACACAGAGGGCAGCTAGGCCCAGCAGGTGGCACACAGAGGGCAGCTAGGCCCAGCAGGTGGCACACAGAGGGCAGCTAGGCCCAGCAGGTGGCACACAGAGGGCAGCTAGGCCCAGCAGGTGGCGCACAGGGGCAGCTAGGCCCAGCAGGTGGCGCACAGGGGCAGCTACGCACAGCAGGTGGCGCACAGGGGGAAGCTACGCACAGCAGGTGGCGCACAGGGGGAAGCTACGCACAGCAGGTGGCGCACAGGGGGAAGCTACGCACAGCAGGTGGCGCACAGGGGGAAGCTACGCACAGCAGATGGCGCACAGGGGGAAGCTACGCACAGCAGGTGGCGCACAGGGTGAAGCTACGCACAGCAGGTGGCGCACAGGGGGCAGCTAGCTACAGCAGGTGGCGCACAGGGGGCAGCTAGCTACAGCAGGTGGCGCACAGGGGGCAGCTAGCTACAGCAGGAGGCGCACATGGGGCAGCTAGCTACAGCAGGTGGCGCACATGGGGCAGCTAGCTACAGCAGGTGGCGCACATGGGGCAGCTAGCTACAGCAGGTGGCGCACATGGGGCAGCTAGCTACAGCAGGTGGCGCACATGGGGCAGCTAGCTACGGCAGGTGGCGCACATGGGGCAGCTAGCTACGGCAGGTGGCGCACATGGGGCAGCTAGCTACGGCAGGTGGCGCACATGGGGCAGCTAGCTACGGCAGGTGGCGCACATGGGGCAGCTAGCTACGGCAGGTGGCGCACATGGGGCAGCTAGCTACGGCAGGTGGCGCACGTGGGGCAGCTAGCTACGGCAGGTGGCGCACGTGGGGCAGCTAGCTACGGCAGGTGGCGCACGTGGGGCAGCTAGCTACGGCAGGTGGTGCACGTGGGGCAGCTAGCAAGGGCAGGTGGGGCAGCTAGCAAGGGCAGGTGGCGCACGTGGGGCAGCTAGCTACGGCAGGTGGCGCACGTGGGGCAGCTAGCTACGGCAGGTGGCGCACGTGGGGCAGCTAGCTACGGCAGGTGGCGCACGTGGGGCAGCTAGCTACGGCAGGTGGCGCACGTGGGGCAGCTAAGTTCCAAAGATGGCACATATCGGGAAGCTAAGTTCCACAGAAGGCACACATGGGGAAGCTAAGTTCCACAGAAGGCACACATGGGGCAGCTAAGTTCCACAGAAGGCACACATGGGGCAGCTAAGTTCCACAGAAGGCACACATGGGGCAGCTAAGTTCCACAGAAGGCACACATGGGGCAGCTAAGTTCCACAGATGGCAGGCACAAATGGGGCAGCTAAGTTCCACAGATGGCAGGCACACATGGGGCAGCTAAGTTCCACAGATGGCAGGCACACATGGGACAGCTATGTTCCGCAGATGGCACACATGGAGTAGCTAAGTTCCGCAGATGCCAAGCACACATGGGACGGCTAAGTTCCGCAGATGCCAGGCACACACGGGGCAGCTAAGTTCCGCAGATGCCAGGCACACACGGGGCAGCTAAGTTCCGCAGATGCCAGGCACACACGGGGCAGCTAAATTTCACAGATGGCACACATGGACCAGCTACGTTCTGCAGATGGCACACATAGGGCAGCTACGTTCCGCAGATAGCAGGCACACATGGGACAGCTAAGTTCCACAGATGGCAGGCACACATGAGCTAAGTTCCACAGATGGCAGGCACACATGAGACAGCTAAGTTCCACAGATGGCAGGCACACATGAGACAGCTAAGTTCCACAGATGGCAGGCACACATGAGACAGCTAAGTTCCACAGATGGCAGGCACACATGAGACAGCTAAGTTCCACAGATGGCAGGCACACGAGACAGCTAAGTTCCACAGATGGCACAAAGAGGCTAAACAGTGGCGTGTACCAGGGAGGAACGAGTGACGGCTTGGCAGTTAGCAGGGCATATACAGGGAATGGTGAGCAGGCAGTTACTGTGAGAGGGGCACCAGGGTAGGAACTAGCTGTGGCAGCTGGCAAAATAAGCCGAGTGAGTGGCCGGCGTATAGCAACAAGCGGCCGATGATTTCATGACAGGTCACTGAGGTGAACACATAGCCCTGCCCTCTGGGGGACCCGGTACCCACCGTCCTGGGACGCCATGATGATTGTGTACAAGTCTCCAGCGCGGGGGCTGCCGGGAAAACTCACAATTAGCCGTTTTGGACCCAGCCGGCTACTGTACCCCTGGCAAGAACCGGAAGAACCAAACACCATAGAGACAGGCAAAGGTTGGCAAGAAAGTCCTCCATCTGCCCAGCGGAAGCGGAGTGGCCGGCTTTCCGGAAAATAGCACACACAGCGGCGCCACAAGGGCATTAATAATAATATATCTAAGGGGATAAGATGAGGCAGTTGCTGCTTCTACGGGCTCTGCGCCTGTGTCTGCCCCCGGGAAGGAGATGGTGCTCTGCGGGGGCTCAGATGGAAATCCGGGTGCGGTTTGCTCCCAGTCCCACAGGTAGTAAAGGGCAGGGCAGGACTAGCTGACAGGGCTACACGCTGTCCTGTAGGATAGACTGCTTTATATGCTGCACAGTATGTGTCTGAACTAGTAAAAAATACCTGGTAGACCGACTGCATGTATAATAAGAGCCTTATAAAGCATAAGGACTCGGGACTGTCGATGCTCCTCTGGGGGGACTATGTAAAAACCGGACCGGACTAGACTCCGGACCGCCGGACAGGACATCAAAATCTGCAGTCCGGAGCTTATAGGGTCCGGTCCGGGGGGTGTCCTGTTCGGGGGGTATCTTGTCCGGGGGGTCCCTGTGATAGCTATTATCAGGGACATGGGGAAGGGGAGATTACAGCCTCCCCGTGTGGTCCGGACCGTCCGGTTTTTGCTACATGCCCGGACCATACAGGGAGACTTTATTCTACCCCTTCTCCTTTGCCTGGTGACAGGTGTCACAGGCAGAACCCCCAGACAGGACACCCCCCGGACCGGACGCTACAAGCTCCAAAATGCAGAGTTTGATGTCTGGTCCGGCGGTCCGGGGGTTTTGTCCTGGTCTGGTTTTTACCCATACCCTCCTCTGGGTTATATAAATGAGCGTACATTTTGACAAAAAATTTTTTAATTAGGGAGGCCAATCCTGGGTTTGAAAAAATCGCTGTAGTGTGTGGGCACCTTTTACAGTGATATAAATACACAATTTAATGTGAATCTTTTAGCCTGGGGTGCAATGAAAAAACAAATCTGATACTCCATACCCTCCAACATGACCCATTCCATTAGGTACAAAATGCTCTGTTCCTGGACTTCCCTGCCAGTGGCAGTTACATCAACTGTCAGTGAGTCCAGGACAGTGATGTTTGGGGTTGCATTAGGTGTGGCTCCCCTTTTTGAATATTGCTGGCAGGGAAGTCCAGGAACAGAGCATTTTGGACCTAATGGAATGGGTCATGTTGGAGGGTATGAATTACTCTAGTGTGCCCAATATGTGAGGCTTAATACCCTATTTACTGTATGGTTAACTCCACTCCTACAGGTTGGGAAATTTACTAAGATGGGACTTCCAATTCCATGTAAAATAGAACTGCCAAGTAAATTTCTCCCTAGAAGTTAACCTGATTCAGACATCTATTTTCTTTTACATGTTTTTTCTTTCTAAATTATGTTCTAAACAGACTAGAAATATTTTCAATGTGGGGAACATTTGTATGTGTGTCATAGAAAGTCGGTGGTTTTGATGCAATGTATATTTATATTGTTTTTTTCATTACTCTAGTGATGTCTGTTTATTGCCCCCTTAGGCTTCCTGCACCTGGGTGGCCTGCGCACTGCACTCTACAATTATCTTTTTGCCAAGAAACATGGAGGTACGTTTATTCTGCGCCTTGAAGACACTGACAGAAGCCGTCTGGTTCCTGAAGCAGCCGAGGGTATAGAAGACATGTTGGAGTGGGCAGGTAGGTTCTCGGTGTGTATTATATGTACTCCCATTCAGTATTTGTTACATTTCTTACACAGCTTAGCGTGTTCTGTTGCACTTTATAATTAGAACAAAACTGGATAATAAAAGACAGAAATAGAGGAAAGAAGGCCCTGCTCGCACGTTTACAATCATAGTGAAATAGGTCGATGCACAAGACGACGCAACGTTGTGTGGGCACGGTCTGGACTGTTTGCAGGGTGGTTCACAGTGACTGCAGAGAAAACGCGAGTACTTTGCATTTCTGCGATGCAATTGCAAAACTTTGCAATCACATCGCATGGAGGGACCTAGCATGTGGGGTGGCCTTGCTCTGGCCGCCACCCCCCCCCCCACACACACACACACACACATTATAGAAAAGGAATTTTAGTTTTTAGAAATTCTTGCAAAACTACAATTGCTGCTGAATTGGGCCCATGGTCTTACAGCAATGTTGAATTAGGGTCAGGAAGATGTGGAAGTAAATAAAATCTTTTTGTGAGGTCTGTGGAGATTAATTAATTCAGATTTGAAAATTAAGTTTGAGGTGGTAGGATGAAATCTGGGGAGGATAGCTAGATTTCAGTATCGCCTGCATACAGATGATACTGAAATCAGAAAGAGCTGATTTGTTTACAAAAATTGTGAGAAAAGCAGGTAACTGAAGACCGAGCCTTCCGGTACTCTCGACGGATAGAGGTGGTGCCGATTAGGTGGATTCCGACAAATGGAGACTTAAAGAGCGATTTAGATAGCTAGGAGGAGAACCATGAAAGGGCTTTGTCCTGGACACCTAATGATTGTAGTGTGTGTTGTGTTCTTTTTTAATATTTTAATGAGAAGTGTGGTCAAAAGCAGCACATATATCTAGAAGAATAAGAGGTGAGTAATAGCCTTTAGATTTAGCTGTAACCAAATCATTCATTCCATTAGTCAGTGTTGTCTCTGGAGTCTTGGTAATAAGCCAGACTAAAATTTATCCAATAAGTTGTTTGAACAAAAGGGCCTAATTCAGACCTGTTCTCAGGACAAATTTGTTCTTAAAATGGTCAAAGCCATGCTGCACTGCAGGTGAAGCAAATGTAACCTGTGCAGAGAGTTAGATTTGATTGTTAGTTTGTTTCTGTGCAGGGTAAATATAAACTGTTTTATTTTTACCTTGCAATATAGATTTCAGTTTGAACACACCCCACCCAAATGTAACTCTGCACATGTTACATCTGCCCCAACTGCAGTGCACATGGTTACTTGTTGGAATGAGTAAAGGAGACAGATCTTTGCTGATTTTTCAGGGTATAGGATCAAGAGGAGATGTTATAGAGTAGGAGGATGAGAAGAGCGTAGATATTTCTTCTTTATTTGTGGGATCCAATGAAGAGCAGGTGCCAGAAGGTTCAGGTAGCGAATTAAGGAGATTACTGGTTGTAGAAAGACATACCAATTCATTACCAGTTTATCAATCCTGTCCTTGAAATGTGAAGCGAGATCTTGTGCGCTGGTGGCAGCTGGTGGCTTTTGGTCCCATGCAGCAAAGACACAGATTGCAGTTCTTGTAGTAATCTAATGACCTTCTTTCTTAGGGATCGCACCAGATGAGAGCCCCAGGCGTGGTGGGCCATATGGACCCTATGAACAGTCGAAGCGTCTGAATCTGTATCATGAAGCTGTACAGACTCTGTTAGAAAGTGGAGCTGCGTACCGCTGCTTCTGCACCCCGCAGAGACTAGAACTGCTGAAGAAGGAAGCGCTTAGGAGTAGGCAGACTCCGCGGTATGAGACTCCTCCTGCAGATGCAGTTTCCATGCTTGCTGTGTTGGATGTGTATAACTTCTGCCAGGTGGCCATATACTATTTGTGTACATTATAAACTGTGCTTTGTAGCGCTCACATATGCTGATAACTCAAAATCTGATGAGAATCACTGCACTGAATAACCTGTTAGCCTGTCAAAATTGTCTTGAATTAATCTGACCTCCATAAACATCAACCGAACCTTTTAGTAAATATACCATATTATTGACCTTTAGTAAATATACAAAGTGAAGTGATTCCTGACTTTGGGGCAGACCATTAGCACTAGCTAGCTGGACCTATTCGGTTAGTTCCCGCTCACCAGAGTGTTAAGCTCCAGAGGGTGCGCTAAAAATGATGTACCGCCCGTGACCAATAGGGGCCATTGGACAGATCAAATTACTCCTTTGTCTTCTAAAAGATGTCATAACAGAAAGTGAAAGCAATTTTTGCAGGGACACTGATCTGTTTCAACTTGCTGGTTATGGCAAGAGGAAGCTGTGAAGACAGATTGGAGGTGGGGCAGTTAGAGGCTGGGCTGGGGTGGAGGTTTTTGCGCTAAAAACTGTTACAGCTCAAAGTGAATGTACATTGTAGAAGAAGCCATTTTGACGAGCTTTTAACTAGTTTGGAATTATGCACAGACAAAGCCTAGATTCCAGTACTTCATGCGGATTGTATGGCGAGTGCTACTTGTGGTTATCATATGGGGACATTGTCAGTTAATTGGGTAGCTCTAGGTGTTAGACATGGAGCTTCACCTTCATGGTAGACATAGGTAACTGAATGTGCCCCAAAGTGTGTGTGTGTGTGTGTGTGTGTGTTTCTGATCAGTTTCCTTTTTGTGTTTTGCTGTAGCTATGACAACCGCTGCAGACATTTGACCACCAGTCAAGTTCAGGAAAAGCTATCTCAGAACTTGCCATTTGTGGTCCGGTTCCAGTTGCTTAGTGGTACCCACGATTTCCAGGACCTAGTCTATGGCGTGACACGGCATGATGTGGCAAGTGTGGAAGGCGACCCGGTGATCCTGAAAGGAGATGGCTTTCCCACCTATCACTTGGCCAATGTGGTGGATGATCATAAAATGGCTGTGACTCATGTGCTGAGAGGGGAGGAGTGGCTGATCTCCACCACCAAGCACCTGCTGCTTTTCCGTGCTCTGGGCTGGCAACCCCCATTATATGCCCACCTCCCGCTCCTGCTGAACAAAGATGGAAGCAAACTGTCCAAGAGACAGGGGGATATATTTATCCAACTCTACGCCCAGAACGGATACCTCGCCGACACCCTGCTTGACCTTATTACGAACTGCGGATCAGGATTCGCCGGTAACGGTGGAGAGCGACATGTGTCCATTTCAGAAGGACAGGGAGATAGAACCATGCTTTATAGAGGGTGAATAAGAGAATGATCTGAAAGTGATATGTGGTAGATAGAATGCAGTGCGGTATACAGTCGTTAGGTTGACATGAGCTAGGTCGACAGTCAAAAGGTCGACATTCAGGACAAAAATCGTGATAACCCATGGTGAAATTTCTACTGTCGACCTATTGACCCTGTCGACCTATTGACCCTGTCGACCTATTGACCCTGTCGACCTATTGACCCTGTCGACCTAACTCCATGTCGACCTAACTCCATGTCGACCTAACTCCATGTCGACCTAACTCCATGTCGACCTTGATGCATGTCGACCTTGATGCATGTCGACCTTGATGCATGTCGACCTTTGTGCTGTTGACCCTATTACCCATACCCTGCAGTACATATAGGGTGAGCCTCTGTGTGCATGTAAAGTTAGAGTATATTATATTGAAAAACAATAATATAAATTGACATTAGGGATTAATAGGCACTCTAGCCATATACTTTATTGGCCTAAAGCAGAGTCACAGTAAAATGGTAGATCACATAAGCAGTTACAGACACATCAATTACATAAATGTTATGTGAAAACATAGACAATTCGGTAATGTCCATATTATCCAACAGAACACTGAGACGATAGCAGCCCCCCCCAGGCTCTTGCTGTTATAGGGGAAGGTGTCTTGTGGAAATGTATAGAGCAGTGGTTCCCGAACTGTGTACCTAGTCACCCTGGGGTGCCTCAGGACACCTGCAGGGGTGCCTTGGGTTGGTGGACCAAGATCCATTCATATTTATGGTCAATGTACCAGGCAAAACCAGTGCTTGTGGCTGCCAATCATAATATATGTGGACAAACCGAAGCAAATCCTGTCCCTCACCAGATAACTGTGACATATAAACACAATGCACTTAATGTAATATTTTTTTTCTGAATTTCTCGATAAGAAGTATTTGGCCTAGGGGTGCGCTGAAAATATTTTGATGCTCTAGGGCGCCGTGATTCAAAAACGTTTGGGAACCACTGGTATAGAGATTAATTTGAAGTACAAGGATGTACCAGTCTGCAATAATAGTGCAGTGTTACTGTAGTGCGGCTACAAAGCCACTGCGTAAATCTAAATAGTGGCACCAGGTACTACATGATGAACTATAAATGTATATGTTGAGATGACTGTGATTGCACTGGCTAATGAGAGGAGATGGACCTAATGCAAGCATGTCCAAACTATGGCCCTCCAGCTATTGTGAAACTACAAGTCCCATCACAACTTGCCACAGTTTTGCTATTAGGGAATGCTAAAACTATGGCAAGGCATGCTGGGATGTGTAGTTTCGCAACAGCTGAAGGGGCACATTTTGGACATGCCTGGCCTAATGCCACACAGATGGTTTATTTCCCAGAGAGGAATGTCTTGAGGAGGGGACAGAGACTTAAGTCCCAGAGATCAGGCATTATTTATGATGGGATTTGCTTTGCATACCTGAAGGAGAACACAAAGGGGCACATCGTTTAAGCAAGATGTAACTAGCGAAAACCTGAGCACTATTGTCAGCATAGAACTGGAACATCCAATGGTCCTAAAGGAGGTTGGCGGTTATTTATATAGTTAGTAGAAGTCAAAAAAATCACACATTCCTAAAGTGCAACCTTTCATAAATGCTAATTGTGTTGAGAAATACAGAACAAAGCCACAAGTATTTATTGGGGAATATGGATTCACAACAGCGTATTGGGTGGAGAGCCTTTAGCCATTTATATGTCCGTTAAATTGAACCAATAGATTTAGCTGTGTACAATCCCCACTATTCCTTGTTAGGTGCATGATGGGGTAGACAGGTCATATTAGGAACATAGGATTGTGTAATCAATGGGTGCCTTCCTCCGGGATGGCACACCCCAAATTGATATAATGAAATGTTCTTCTCACCTGTTTTATCTTGTCATCATGCAGGGAACCAGATGGGCCGTACTCTGCCGCAGCTAATCCAGCAGTACAATCTGGCAAGCACCAGCACCCACTCTGCTCTTCTAGATCTGGATAAACTTCCAGAATTTAACCGGTAAAAGTCGTTTTCTTATCATTCCAGGTTACATTTTCTGAATTAAAATTTCTATTACGTTTTCTGGATTAACCCTTTGAGTACCAAATGAATTTGTCAAAATTTATGTAAAAATTGCCAAACAAACATTTTTAGTCATCATAATGACATTTAATGTATCCCTTATATGGGAAATCAATTTTATTTTTATTAACATTTTTTTTTATTTTTTACACAACATTTTTTATTTACATTTATAGAAGAATGTGAGCGACGCTGGCATTTTTAGTGGATCTTTTGCGCATCTCACAGATGTTGGCATTCAAAGGGTTAAGATTTGTATTTTAGAGAGTGGTGCAGCCGGCGGGTCCAGTTTTGCACCTAGGAAGGGAAGGCCCTAGAGATAAGGCCTCTGTACCATTGTCCGATTAGGCTTCTTATCACCCAATTTCAACAGATGGAGCTGAGAAGTAAGGTGAAATGTGGCCAACTTGGATGGGTTTGTGATCCGATCCGTGGTCCCGTGCTCATCGGAGTCGGATTTCCTGCACGTCTTGCCTCCAATTTGGCCCTCCTCCCGGGAGCGAGGAACAGTATCACATGTGATATATTGTATGTGTCCCTACCCTGGGAAGCTCCCTGGCCGTTCAATGGGCATCATATGTGACTTTCCGAGAAGTCACATAGGGCCGTTTTGAAAGCGATCGGTGAGTGTGTTAAACGGCGAGGATCACCGAAAACAAGCGACTAGGGTGGCCAATCCCGGGATCGGGATCGGCGGGATCCCGGGATTTGGCCCTAAAAACACCGGGATTTCAATCCCGGGATTGGACTCTCCAATCCCGGGATTTCGGTATTAGACTGCGCATGCGCAGTCTAATGCCGGGCAGCGTCTGAGACCCTGCTCAGACGCTGCCCGGCTTCTCCCGTGCCCGGCAGAGCGTCTCTGCGCAGCGTGACTATGTCAGAGGTCACGCTGCGCAGGTCGCACAGCACACCACGCTGATCGTACGGTTGCCCAGCTCCCGGAGGACCAGCCCACCCTACCCGCCGCCTGCCCAGCTCAGCTCCCGGAGGAGCAGCCCACCCTACCCGCCACCTGCCGAGCTCCCGGAGAAGCAGCCCACCCTACCCGTCGCCTGCCCAGCTCCCGGAGGAGCAGCCCACCCTACCCGGCCGCACCCGCCACACATGTAAGTGGATATGCGGGGCGGCCGGGGCATTTTTTTTAATCAGGGAAGCCAATCCCGGGATCCCGGGAATCCCGGGATTGAGCATTTTTCAATCCCGATACCCGGGATTGAAAAAGTGTCCCGGGATTGGCTTCCCTACAAGCGACCCTCGCCGTTAAACCCCCACGCTGGCCGTTTACCGTGTTCAACATCCCAGGGATTCCTCCAAACTGCGGAGTTTGCGGCTAATGCAGAGAGCCCGCTGTTTTAACGGCCGCTCACACTGTTTCTACGTCGCTGTGGAAACGTTGCGTGCAGGGGGGTCAGTTCAATACTGACCGTGCAAGCTGTGACAGCGAGCAGCTTGCATAAAGCATTGAATACTGCCCATAGTGTATGGGGGGGTTTTAAGTGTAGACTCTACCTGCCCCTACTTTTTTTGGTACTTGTGTATTATCACGGCGCCCATCACATCGCATACCACTAATTAAGGTATGTGATGGACCTGATTTCAGCCTTTTCCCGGGCTGAGTTTACAAATTTAAAATCGCGTCACATTATAATGGCATGCGATGCAACGTAATTTCCCATTGAGTCCCATGTTAAATGGCACCCCCAGACCCGATTTTTTTTTATTGTATACCCACCCTGATGGGTAATAAATATGTTAAATGCCCCCACATTGTTAACGGCCCCCCACTATCAACGCCAACCCAAAGCATGGCGAGCACCGGTGCATAACTTCACAGGTATACGCGTCCCCTCGTGGCGAGCGCATTACTTCACAGGTATATGCGTCCCCTCGCGGGGCTTGGCTCGCTGCGCTCGCCACACTTTATAAAATCAACTCCACACCGACGTGGATAGTGGGGGTATGAAAAGGTCAGAGGACGCGTACCGCCGCCCTTTTTTTACTAGTACCCTGTTGAAGGCCAGCCTCGGTATTCCCCTTTAATGCTGGTAACCTTGTGAGCAGGACCGTACTACTATTTACTGTATGTTACTATCCAGTTTGTTTTATCACTGTTTCCAATTGTAAAGTGCAACAGAATATCTGCGCAATATAAGATACTGTTAGTAAATAATTGGTTTCAGAAATGTATTTCACGTGTTATGCTTGCTGAATATGGTCTCTAGTTTGGCTACAGGAGAGCGGTCAGCAGCACTCGAATAGTGGGGAAAAGATCACTGCTGTCCTTGTGCTTTGGAGAATGGTGAATTCTCACATTAGCCCGATATGGAGACGGACACCTCAGCGATATCTGAATCAGTGCAGCGATATTTTCCATATGTGCATATCTCTTATTTTGTCACAGTACAGTATCAGACACGCGGTAGCAGATGTCTATAGTTAATGTAAGGGGTAGTGACTGGGAGGTAATGGTGGTGGAGGAGGATGCACGGATGTTTTCCTTTTATGAGAGTGATGCTGATAGTGATTGTGTACAGAGTCTCTGAATCACTCACATAGGAGGCCTTACTCATACCATAGGGCTGGTGCAGGTTTCAGTATTGGCATATAAACCTGTACCGGGCAGTGTTTCCATATCTGAAGGCGCTGACCATGAGTCTCAGCCGTTGCATGTTCAGACACACGCATGTACACAAGGCAAGGACTCTGTAGTGGCAATAGCATGAAGTCAGATGTACATAACTGTAGCAAAAGACGCGGACATGTCTGCACCCAACTCAGAATCCAGCCTGTTTGGTGCGGCTTTTCCTAATTAGACTATGTTCTAGATCTTGTTATTTTGAGATGGGATGTATGTACTTCTTAATGCACAGAAAGAGAACTGGCCAAGCAGCCGCTGTCTTCATCTAACCTCTGTCCATTCTGTTCCTTCCCTCAGGGCTCACCTGGCCAGGTGGATTGATGAAGCAGACACCCGAGCAGAGTTGGTCACACAGCTGAGGACTCTGCTGCAGCAGAAGTACAAAGACTCTATGTATGATCCAGAGTACATTGAGAGGATATTGTTACTGAGGAGGGTACGTGGAATCTCTTCCAACACTGGAGCATCTGTAGTTGCCGGCAGCATCTGTCAGAGCAGCTTATGCCAGATATGAATCAGTGACTGGTTACTGTCTGCAGCCTATGGAGGTGCACAGTGGGGGCTCAAGGCTAAGCAAAGCTACCCCATAAGCCTGGACCTTACACATTACAGCTATTTGTTCAGTGACATACATAACACATGTTGGTGGTTATTTGCTGATGTATTCTCATAGCAGATTGAAATGATATAATAAGCGACCAGTTGGCTAAGATCCAGCTGGGTGACTCCGGTGAAGGAGCCGCCTGTCCATTTCTACCATGCTTTGTATTGGTCATTATGTGACTTGCAGACATTCTTCGTTCCACTCACTGTGATATTGGACTAGTTAGTGTGAGGCCAACATACACAAACCACAAGGGGGACAGTTCTGAGTTTGTGTATACAGTGCTGGCATAGATCTCCTATTTGTATGCGATACATTGCATGCGGTGCTTCTGCATATGATATATCGCATGCAACCCCTGTTCCCTGACGTCGAGAGGAGGGTCTGAGGTTGGACCTGCATGAAGGTCTGAACTCCGACTCAGGTCCGATGTGCACAGGACCGGGCAACGAAACCCAAGGAGACATCAAGGCATCTGATTTGGGCCGATGTCTCGGCCTGATCCTTCGGAACGGGTGAAATCGTCCCAAATCGCTGTAGTGTATGGGGCCTTAATGGTGATAATTGCAGAAGCTGGGTTAAAATCAGTGGGCGGCGTGGCTTTCCTCTTACAGATGCAGAAACTGTCACACTACGATAAGGTAGTAAATCAGGCCTCTGAGGCTGTACGTAACAATGGCCAGACTCAGACTCTGCCCTAAATGTCTCATAGCTTGTGTGTGTGTGTGTGTGTGTGTGTGTGTGTGTGTGTGTGTGTGTGTTTTAGCAGTTCTAGAAGCGATAGCTTCTATATAATTTTTTTTTTTTTTTTATCTCCATCTATGATTTATTTTTTACCAGTAAATCTTTTTTTTTCCCTACAGGGACACTTGTGTATTCTCACAGACTTGCTGTCTCCAGATTACTCCTATCTGTGGGTTCGGCCCTCTGTCCAGCGAGACCAACTACAACGTCTGTCTAGTGAGGCCAGTGAGATTGGGAGTCTAGCTGTGCGGTATGTATTCTATGTAATGCAAATGGCAATGGGGGATCAAGATACAGGAAGCTTCTAGACCAATATAGACATCAAAAAAGGCAATTCCACCTGACTTTGGATGATCTGCAAAATCCTGCGTGTTTAAAAATTGCTGATTTTGATCATGTTTGATTTTTGCTGAGGATTGGACAGTCTGAAAACAGTAATTGCCCCTACTGATTGCAGATGGGCGTCTTACGTGGTCCAACAATAGAGAGGGAGTCAGGCAAAAACACACATGTACATATGACCAGCCTGGTTCACATATATGTAAATCAACCTGGACATGGGTCTGGGTTACCCCCCTGCCAAGATGTGTGATCACTGTGTAAGAAATCTAGAGTGTGTGTATACAGCCACTAACTTTATGCGGGTATATAACAAATCATCTAAGAAGTATTGCAGAGCTACAAACATCTGTCCCTAAAACTTCTGCTATATTCCTGCAAGACACCTGTATGTCCGGGGACAGCCATCTGACTGTTTCCCTGCGCTTCTGATCATCTGTCACATTAGAGTCCACTTTTATTATTGGCAATAATTAGAACATAAAGTGGGTGTAATATATTCCCATTATGGGGGTTATTCTGATTCAATCGGAAAGGCACAAACACTCTCTAATGGACAAAACCATGTGCGCTGCAGGTGGGGCTGATGTAACATGAGCATAGAGAGTTAGATTTGGGTGTTTAATTGTTTTTGTGCAGGTTAAATACGGGCTGCTTTATTTTTACACTGCAATATAGATATCAGTTTGAAGTACACCCCCCACCCAAATCTAACTCTATCTCTGCACATCAGCCCCACCTGCAGTGAATATGGTATTGTCCATTAGAGATTGTGCCTTTCCGAGTGAATCAGAATAACCCCCTATGTGATCACTGGGATTTCCTGGGGAAATGCAAATAACTGCTTGCTGCTCTTGCATTATATAAATGTTCCCCTATTGTAATCTGTACCTCTGTCTGTTGCTAGGCTTCTGCAGGACCGCCACAATGACCTGAACCTGGAAATGTTAAATCAGGAACTGCGGAGCCACCTGCAGCAGCTGAAAGCCACAAAATACAGCACTTCCATGAAAGTTCTCCGCTTGACACTCAGTGGCCTTGAGGTACAACTGATGATTGCAGACTGTTACAGAAACACAGAATTGCCCCAGGGTTATCCTGTCCCTAACACTCTTCATAGTCAATATGCAAACCATGCAGAGCTCTTCTGCTTGAGATAGGTGTCTAGATGACCACCTGGCACATTCATAGGTATTGTCTATATCAGAGGTTCCCAAATGTGGTCCTCAAGGCCAGGATTTAAGTATATCCATGGCTCAGCACAAATGGTTCATTCAAATTGACTGAGGTATTAATTTAGTAATCTGTGGCCACGCATGGATATACTTAAACTTGGACCTTTTGAGATGCCTTGAGGTCTACATTTGGGAACCTCTGGTTTATATGTTGGTTTTGGGTACTAACCCTGAAAATGTTCTCCATTGGGGCTGAAAAGATGAATACACAGTATAAATACAAACTATTGACAATAAAGATCTCAAGGGCGCCTCCTAGTGCAGATAATGTATATCACACTAAATGTAAATGGGAAAATGATTGACCCTGCTATGAAAGAATAATTTAGCAGTTTATCTCAGAATAAATCTTCCAAAGCAAGCCTCTGGCTTTAAAAGCATGAAAACATCAGTCTATGGGGTCAATCCAAATAGCTGCAAATACATCTTGGGTGTGAATTGGCAAAGCAACAGCCGCACTTAACAGCAGCCTGAATTAACTAAAAATTGGTCACAGCCCCATAGTGTGGGGTGTGAGTTGTGGTGCTGTTGCCGGCGTTTTATCACAATTTGCATTCTTTGCGACTATTTGTTTTGATCCCCTATAAATGCAGGAAGAAGGGCCGAATACTTTTGGTACAGGGCCAATGGCTTTCATGTTTAGTCTAGTCCCATCTGGCTTGTGCTATACATTGTGTACACCAGGAGGCGCCCTTGTAACCTATGGTTTTAAGTTCATATGGATCTCAGTATGGTCCTAATCAAGTGGATGCTGTTTCACGTTCACAAGGCTCAAATAATTTGTCAGTGTATTGAGATTGGTCAATCCTTTCCGCACATCTTTGGGACTTTGGTTTGCCGGTTTTATTTAGGTGGGTTGTAATATTGTTACAATGTTATGTATGAGGGTTTTCATGCAAAATCTAAAAAGTTAACTTCCTTCTTTAGACTGGCCCCAGTGTAGCCGAGATGATGTCGTCGTTGGGACCTCAGGAGTCGATTGCACGGTTACAGAATGCTCTGTCTTGTTGAAGAGAACACCTATACTGTGACTGTGTCAGTGCCTTCATACTGTAAATAAATATCTGAAATTACTGCTTTCATACAGCGTCTGGTGTCTACAAATTGCTGCTAAATCTGTAATCTGCATACAAGATTAAGGTGCCCATTTTTATTGTATATTTGCTATTTAATACCCTCAAACACCTGTTTTGGGGGGTTAACAACAAATATTCAGTATCCCCTGCAAGCACCACAGCTGATATCCAACAAAAGCTGTGTACACACGGGGGCGATTACAGCAAATATAGCTGGAAATATGGTCGCTGAGCGACCATATTGCCAGTGATTGGAGTGTGCACAAGCGATAAATCGCTGGGTGCGCACTCTCGTTTACAGCACCTGAATGGTCGCTGGTCGGAGGAGCATGCTCCTCCGACCAGCGACTTCCACTGCCTCTTCTCCCGGCAGTGTGACCTTTTCATCTGCGACCATAATGCCCCGTGTGTACGCACCTTAACAAATGTCTGGAATATGACGCATTAAACAAGTAGTAAATAAGGACAGTGACACTAGGGGACACGTCATAGATATAGAGATAGATAGAGAGAAAAAAAAAAAAAAAAAAATATATATATATATATATATATAATTATAGAGAAAGTGGGGTATCAGAGTGCGCCAATTCATTTGCATATACAACAATATTGTTGAACAAACAGTAGTTAGAAGCAGAAACATAAAATAATTTTTTTAATCAGGAATCTTCCAAGAGATGATACAGGCCCAACGTGTTTCGTCAACAGCTTGACTTCATCAGGGGCAATGGAAGCAGAGCAGTACAAAGCAATTTCACACTATAAAATTCTCATTGTTTAATTAAAAAACATACAGCAGAAGTTTTCATGCGAAAGACAACACTGGAAATGGTTTACGCACTAGGGGTCAGCAACATTGATAAAGCATCGCAATCCAATGGTATCCAAAGTTAGATCGCAATTTCAGGGGGAGGGTAAGTATCCCCAATATACAGTAATAGCAGAGCAGACCGGAAGTGAACTCCTGGGATCCAAAATGCATTTTGGATCCCAGGAGTTCACTTCCGGTCTGCTCTGCTATTACTGTATATTGGGGATACTTACCCCTCCCCCTGAAATTGCGATCTAACTTTGGATACCATTGGATTGCGATGCTTTATCAATGTTGCTGACCCCTAGTGCGTAAACCATTTCCAGTGTTGTCTTTCGCATGAAAACTTCTGCTGTATGTTTTTTAATTAAACAATGAGAATTTTATAGTGTGAAATTGCTTTGTACTGCTCTGCTTCCATTGCCCCTGATGAAGTCAAGCTGTTGACGAAACGCGTTGGGCCTGTATCATCTCTTGGAAGATTCCTGATTAAAAAAAATATTTTATGATTCTGCTTCTAACTACTGTTTGTTCAACAATATTGTTGTATATGCAAATGAATTGGCGCACTCTGATACCCCACTTTCTCTATCTCTAAACCCTGGGTCCTGTCTAACAGGGGGCCCCTCAGTGGTGCTGCCTTCTCTTTGTGAGGCGCGGTTGGGTTATTCGGATATGGATATATATATATATATATATATATATATATATATATATATATATATATATATATATATATATATATATATATATATATATATATTATTCCCATGAGGGCCTTGCTCGAGAAAGCTTACATTCTAAAGGGAAGAGGTAGAAGTGAGCATACACAGGGTTAGGTTGGGAGAGGAAGAGCATTAATCTTGGAGGCAGAAATGGGAGGAAATAATCAGTACGCAGTGCATTTGTAAAGCGAAAAAAAGGGTGGTTTTTTTGGTTTGTTTTGTTTTTTA
Source organism: Crinia signifera (assembly GCF_055691185.1). Lineage (NCBI taxonomy): Eukaryota > Metazoa > Chordata > Amphibia > Anura > Myobatrachidae > Crinia > Crinia signifera. Next base: position 50,185,379 of record NC_139223.1, read on the forward strand.
ATGTTCCATTTTAGACCATATTAGAACATAGTTCTCTGAAGTGCGTAGCACAAAAGCAATCCAGAATAAACTGAAACACCTGCTGTAATCCTGCATTATATACAAAGCTATACCACCTGCTATAATCCTTTTTTTCTACACAGTAAAAACCTTTACCACCTGCTTTAATTCTGTTATATACAGTGCAAAGCTACGCTGTCTGCTGTAGCCCCATGTTATATAACACCTTGTTTATTTATTGGGGCAATTCTCCTGAAAGTGAACATAAAGTCCCGTGCATCACACGCTTTAAAAGGAATTTTTTTTTTTTTTAAACGGGTCTGTTAAGAAATTGTTGTATGAAAACTTATCTGCTTAGTAGCAATGCCTTTCCCTATGACTTTAGACCCAGTAAAATCTTGGTATTTTGGAGAAATATGTGTATATACTGTGCATCACCGAGAATCACCCATTAAAATATTGCTTTTAATCGCCAGCATTATTTTTGCTGGTCTTCAGCGAGACAAAATTATTATCTGACTGCACCACATCAGGAAGAGAGGGAAAGATTGGAGCGCATGAAGAAATGAGAGAGAGAGCAGGGCCGACACCAGGTTTATGAGCACCAGAATCTTATTATTTGTACTGGGATTTTTTTTTGTTTAATAAAAAAATCTAAAAAACACAATACACATCACACAATCTAAATAATAAATACAAGAAATCTAATCATATAAAGTATACATAACATAAATGTGTTAAGAGCATAGAAAAGCAGATGACCATAATTATCTTCAGAACCATAACCACTACATCGATAAGTCTGTAATATATAGTATCAAACATAATGAATCTAAAACGGGATGGGGGGGGGGGGTATACACTTTAGTAAGTATTTCAGTGTTATACCATGTGGTTTTTGTTTGTATACCATGTCCTGCGTTTTTTGTTTCTGATGATGGAGCAAACTCTACAGTATTAACTTCTATAAGCTTTCTTCTAATGCTCTGTTCCACAACTGGAACACTTGACATCACAAAATTGTTTGTGCTTTGGTTTTCTGAGAATTCTATACGATACCCCTCAGAACATCTAGGAGCCACTCATAGATTCTGCCAATGTGTGACAAACATCAGAAGTCTGGCACCAATGTAGGAACCCTATAATCGTTTTATACGCTTATCAACTAGTAATAAGTACATCCTTATTTGCAGAGAAAACAATGTAATTATAGGTGTTTCTTATTACAAGTTTCCTTGCTTGTTCTTAACACTGGAGACACACTGAAAATATTCTGATCACTATTACTATAAACCCTGTAAGCAATCATTTAATTGAAGTGCAACAACAGCTCCTAACAGTAAGTACCATGTACACGCTACCTACATCCATTCTGTTTTTCCTGCACAGCCTACCTGCTCCCTATACTGATCTTCCACCACATACTCTCCCTGATCCCTAACCGCAATCCACACTCCAACCTTCAGATTCAGAATTTAAAAAAACAGCCTGGGATTAGCCTCCATAGTTGGTACTTTGGGGGTAGATGAAGGTTCGTTATCGGAGAGCTAATGTTTCTCCCAGAGCCAGTTCTAGGCATAGGCAAATGCATAGGTGCATGCATTCCAAGCCTGATCCGGCTCATCTTGAAGCTGGCAGGACTTAGATGGGCATAATGTGTATAAAGGGGTACTACTTTGTGGTGCAATCTTAATAAGGGACACGGGACAGAGGCACGAAGCTTCAAAAGTTATAAAATGGGGAGTGCTAAACAGCCAGCCAATCAGCTCCTACCTGCCATGTCACAGACTGTGTTTGAAAAATGTCAGGCAGGAGCTGGTTGTTTATCACTCTCCATTTTATCACTTTTGAAGCTTAGTGCATCTGGCTCACTGTACGGACAATTTACTAAAGCTTCTAAAAACTGAAATGTTGCCCATAGCAACCAATTAGATTCTATATTTTTCTAGCATGTAATAGAGAAAAAATAGACAGAAATGTATTGGCTGCTTCTGGCAATATCACCTCTTTTCATTTTTAGAAGCGTTAGGGGTAAATTTACTATATGTCAATAATGGACAGTACTGTGGACATAACTTGAATATGGGACACTATCATATGATGTAATGTGAATAAGAATGCGCTACTGTTTGACATAATTTGGTTTGGTACTCTTGTGTGGTCACACCCCTCCCCAGCAAGACCACACCTTTCTGCTCGTTCTTAAAATGTTGTGGTCTTGCTGGCACAGAGCACCAAAATGTCTAGTTGGGGCACTATGGTGGAGGATTGCTATGGGTGATGTAATGGGTTAGAGGCAGAACTAGGGGGCACCATCCAAAAGAGACGGCGGCACATTACCTGCTATCTACAAGATGAGCCGCTTTGGCAGGGATTGACAGCACTGTACCTGCTGTGTCGAATGGGCCATAGTCAGATATAGGATGGGGGTGTGGTGCAGGGCATACTATACCCCTGGCTCCCTGCCTGTAGCATACTGACATCACTAGCTGTACTTCTTACGCAGCAGCAGAACAAGGCAGTAACAATGTGAGCAGGGCAGTATGCAGTTCAGGCTGATGGGTAGATGTATGAAGCAGTGATAAAGTGCCTGGTACTTTATCACTGGCCAATCAACTCCTGAATGTTAAGTTACAGGCTGGGTTTAAGAAGGAACAATTAGGAGCTGATTGGCCGGTGATAAAGTACCAGGCACTTTATCGCTTCTCCCTTATCACTGCTTCATACATCTACTACCCCTGAGTCACAGGACTGTCAAGCTTCATGAGCTACCAATGGAGCTTCCTGAGCAGAGGAGATATAGGAGGGTGGAAAGAACTGTAATACCCATTTTACACCAAAAATCCCTGATCCAAGCCGGGTCGGATCCGGGATTTACTCCATTTACACTGCGGTGCCAACCCGCAGTGTAGACTGAGCCGGCGCTTGGAGATGACATCATCTCCAAGCGCCGGGACTGTGGTGATCTCTGCCGGATACACCGATCGCCTTGCACCAAGGTAAGCTGCTGGGCTATCCCCAGCCCTCGTGCACCCCCCCCCCCCCCAGCCGTCGTCCGGAAGCTGAATAGATGCCGCACATAGGCATCCATTCACTTCCTCTGCTGCTGTCTTTCACCTACTCCGCTGCTGCCCATTTACACCGCCCTCTGCCCAGGTCCTAGCCGTGTTCTACCCAGGTCAGGACCTGGGTAGAAGTCCCGTATAAAAGGAACGGCGCAACAGATTTACACCGCCTCTGACCCGGGGTTTTGAGGCGGTGTAAAAGGGGTATAAGTCACATAGGGTGCCTAGTTTTTCCACCCAGCCTGGTTTTGTGGGCATTAAATTATTATTTGAAATGTGATAAAGGTAATTGGTTTACATTAATGTATACAATGCATGCATCCCAACATGACCTATTCCAGGTGGGGCAGGATGCTCTCTGAGCATTCTTTTAAGTTATGATTGCTGCCATCGGTGTTGAAACACTTTTCTTATCAATTAAATAGTTTCAACACAAGTGATGCCAATCATATTGAAAGTGAAGTCCAGGTAAAGCGCATTTGTCCCTTCTAGATTGGATCATGCTGGAAGATATGCATATTCGAATATAAAAACACACTTACTCTAATTATAATAATAAATTGGCACTGGTATGGGCAATGCAGCTGTTGATATCAATACCTTACTTTGGGTTGGATTTAGCCTCTCCAAGTTTATGGGAACGATGAGTTGTGAGAGACATTGGGGGGTATTCAATGTCAGTCGAGGTTTGCTGTTTGTCGAGCTTGATGGCTAGCTCGCCCGAATTTGGTTATTTTTTATTTGCTCGCATATTCAATGTTGTGTATTTCTCGCCTTGTGAATTTTTTTTTTTTTTTTTCGTTTTGCTCCCCAGTCGAGATTTAGTTTTCTCCCCTAGTCGAGCAGACTGCACTGTTTGTTTGCTCGACTTTAGGGGAACTCTATTCAATGCTTTGGATTTTTTTCCCTGCTCGCCGGGACTCGGGCATATGATACTCGACTTCATCTGTTGGCGTGCTGTGTTTTCCTCCTTAGGCGGTTTCTTTTTTAAATCTGGCCAGTGTTCTTTAGCCCCAATGTAGAGTATATAGGGGAAGCTGTGCTGTCAGTGTGCTGAATAATATAGAAGTCATGTACGCACGTAATGATGTTTTTATACTCACTTTTATTTGGTAATGGCACTTCTATTATAAACAAATGCAAATACAATTGTGAATACATATAAGTTGAATGCAATGAACTCTAATGGTACCACGTAACATAGGTGCTGTGCAGTGGACTCCAAAATAGATAAATCACTGCCCGGAACTGAGGAAGGGAAACAGAGCAGCATCGGGACTCAAGCTGTTGGCACAGGGGGGTGTTGCGTGGGGCTGACATCCCGACCCGCCCGCAGTGCACCTTCCGCCGTGAGTACCTTATACATCGGGGCAGTCCGTTCCTAACCGCGCGGCGCTGGAAGTCAGGCTTCTTCTCCGGGTTAGCTTGTTGTCCTGATGCAGATCCCCGGGTTTTCTTCTTCCGGGTCCTGCGTGCAGCACAGGCTCGCCGGGTACTCGCCCCACGTAACACCCCCTGTGCCAACAGCTTGAGTCCCGTTGCTGCTCTGTTTCCCTTCCTCAGTTCCGGGCTGTGATTTCTATATTTTGGTGTCCACTGCGCAGCGCCTATGTTACGCGGTACCGTTATAGTTCATTGCATTCAACTTATATGTAATCTCAATTGTACGCCCACAGCTCGCACCAATGGGCTAACCTCGACGGGCGGGGACTCGCGTGATTGACACATTGAATAGCCGCGACCTCGCCAAGTCGAGTTAAAAAAAAAAAAGCGAGCAGACCGAGAAAAAAAAAAAAAAAAACATTTTAAAAGCCCTCGACAGACATTGAATACCCCCCATTGTCACCGCCTAGATTACATGACCTACTGTAACACCTAGTATATAATCATTGCTACAGCTGGGATTGTACACTAGGGGTGACCATCAATAAGCCATAATCATCCGCTGTTTATGGCTGATTCGATTCCTTTTGCCATCGATTTCACTCCATAGATGGCAGCAGCCACAGAATAAATGAATCATAATTTTTTTTTTTTTTTTCAAGTGTCAGGATGTGGAACTAAGGCCACCCTCGCACCTATGAAGCCCAGCCCACATGTTTTGATTGGCCCACGGCCTAGTCAGTAATAAAAAAAAATAGCAAAAGTGATGACCATCGGTTGGTGAAACTATCGATGGTTACCGAGCACGTATGTGGTAGCCATCAATGCTCGAACGTTTCATAATACGTTGTCATCGATGGTAACTACATTCGTTGCCTGTCCCTATCCACTAGGGACCATCGTCATCCCGAGGCCAGTTGAATGGGGCTTTGCCCACAAGCAAGATGGCGGCCTCCAAGTGCACACGGCTGTCAGGGAACTCGGAGCTGTCCCGCCGGTTCCTGGCCTCTGTAGACACGGTACTGTTTGACTGCGATGGGGTCCTGTGGCGAGGGGACGAGGCGGTGCCCGGCGCGGCCGAGCTGGTCACCGGGCTGAAGCAGAGCGGGAAGCGGGTGTTCTACCTGACGAACAACAGCACCAAGACTCGCCGCATGTACGCGGAGAAGCTGGGCCGCCTGGGCTTCGGGGCAGAGCCCGGGGAGGTGTTCGGCACGGCCTACTGCACGGCCATCTACCTGCGGGACACGGCGCGGCTGCAGGGCAAGGTGTACCTGGTCGGCGGCGAGGCGCTGAGCCAGGAGCTGGCGGCTGCCGGCATCCCGCACCTGGGCTGCGGGCCGGACCCGGTGACCGGGAGCGCCAAGGACTGGGCGGCCGCTCAGAGGGATCCTGAGGTGCGGGCCGTGGTGGTCGGCTTCGATGAGCACTTCAGTTACATGAAGCTGACCCGGGCGCTCCAGTACCTGCAGGACCCGGAATGCCTGTTCCTGGCCACCAACACCGACACCCGGCTGCCCCTGGAGGGAGGCCGCGCCATCCCCGGTAACTATGGGCAACCTGGCTGCTACACACATGCAGGGGAACTACAAAGCCCAGCGTGCTCTGCTAGTAGGAGAACGGTAGTGTCACCCATATCTGCAGGCTGCAACATTGTGTAATGATTGGGGGTGCCCATTTTTTTTTTACCAGCCACTCCACCAATCCATGGCTGTGGTGGGTTTTGTCGGCATTCTGTCATTATGGGGGACATACAATGTGCATGTCGACAGTCACAATGTTGACACAGCTTTTCTTCAATTAGGCCTTAAATCTAGCACTTAAATGGCTGCTATGCACAGTGGCTCCAGCTCTGATAGGGTGCTGCATCCTTATATAGAGTCAGGAACTGTTATTTATAGTGCAGATGCTTTCTGCAGCCCTTTGCAGAGGGATGTACTAAAAGGATGATTGCAGAAAGGGATGATCGGGATGATTGAGTGCAGTTCACCTCCAATACACTAGATGTCACAATTTTTACTGATTTCAACCTTAACGAACTAGAAAAAAAAGGTGTAAACATCAAATTATATGTCATTCAGACCATCTAAGTGTCTTTTGTCCTTATAATTTGCAGTAAAAAGTGCATTATCCCATTTTTATTGTATATTAAACTACACATACCTATATTGTTTATTTCCAGTGGAATGATGCTATATATTTTCTATTTAAATGGGATGATCACGTCTTTATCGCAGGTAATTATACCTGGGATGGTTTTGAATGTGTTTCCAGGGGGATGGTGTCTATATCTTTTCTATTTAAGTGGGATGATCACATTTTCATCGCAGATAATTACACCTGGGACAGTTTTCTTTGCGTTTCCAGGGTGATGATGGCTATTTATTTTATATTTACGTGGGATGATCACAATTTCATCGCAGATAATTACACCTGGGACCGTTTTCTTTGCGTTTCCATGGGGATTATGGCTATATCTTTTCTATTTACGTGGGATGATCACAATTTCATCGCAGATAATTACACCTGGGATGGTTTTGAATGTGTTTCCAGGGGGATGGTGGCTATATCTTTTCTATTTACGTGGGATGATCACGTTTTTATCGCAGATAATTACACCTGGGATCGTTTTCTTTGCGTTTCCAGGGGGATGATGGCTATATCTTTTCTATTTACGTGGGATGATCAGCTTTTTATCGCAGATAATTACACCTGGGACAGTTTTCAATGCGTTTCCAGGGGGATGATGGCTATATCTTTTCTATTTACGTGGGATGATCACAATTTCATCGCAGATAATTACACCTGGGACAGTTTTGAATGCGTTTCCAGGGGGATGATGGCTATATCTTTTCTATTTACGTAGGATGATCAGCTTTTTATCGCAGGTAATTACACCTGGGACCGTTTTCAATGCGTTTCCAGGGGGATGATGGCTATATCTTTTTTATTTACGTGGGATGATCAGCTTTTTATCGCAGATAATTACACCTGGGACAGTTTTCAATGCGTTTCCATGGGGATTATGGCTATATCTTTTCTATTTACGTGGGATGATCACAATTTCATCGCAGATAATTACACCTGGGATGGTTTTGAATGTGTTTCCAGGGGGATGGTGGCTATATCTTTTCTATTTACATGGGATGATCACAATTTCATCGCAGATAATTACACCTGGGACAGTTTTCTTTGCGTTTCCAGGGGGATTATGGCTATATCTTTTCTATTTATGTGGGATGATCAGCTTTTTATCGCAGATAATTATACCTGGGACAGTTTTCAAAGCATTTCCATGGGGATTATGGCTATATCTTTTCTATTTACGTGGGATGATCACAATTTCATCGCAGATAATTACACCTGGGACAGTTTTGAATGCGTTTCCAGGGGGATGGTGGCTATATCTTTTCTATTTATGTGGGATGATCACAATTTCATCGCAGATAATTACACCTGGGACAGTTTTGAATGTGTTTCCAGGGGGATCATGGCTATATCTTTTCTATTTACGTGGGATGATCACAATTTCATCGCAGATAATTACACCTGGGACAGTTTTGAATGCGTTTCCAGGGGGATGATGGCTATATCTTTTCTATTTATGTGGGATGATCAGCTTTTTATCGCAGATAATTACACCTGGGACAGTTTTCAATGCGTTTCCATGGGGATTATGGCTATATCTTTTCTATTTACGTGGGATGATCACAATTTCATCGCAGATAATTACACCTGGGACAGTTTTGAATGCGTTTCCAGGGGGAGGATGGCTATATCTTTTCTATTTACGTGGGATGATCACAATTTCATCGCAGATAATTACACCTGGGACAGTTTTCTTTGCGTTTCCAGGGGGAGGATGGCTATATCTTTTCTATTTACGTGGGATGATCACCTTTTTATCGCAGATAATTACACCTGGGACAGTTTTCTTTGCGTTTCCAGGGGGATGATGGCTATTTATTTTATATTTACGTGGGATGATCACGTCTTTATCGCAGATAATTATACCTGGGACGGTTTTGAATGTGTTTCCAGTGGGATGATGGCTATATCTTTTCTATTTACGTGGGATGATCACCTTTTTATCGCAGATAATTACACCTGGGACAGTTTTCAATGCGTTTCCATGGGGATTATGGCTATATCTTTTCTATTTACATGGGATGATCACAATTTTATCGCAGATAATTACACCTGGGACCGTTTTCTTTGCGTTTCCAGGGGGATGATGGCTATATCTTTTCTATTTACGTGGGATGATCAGCTTTTTATCGCAAATAATTACACCTGGGACAGTTTTGAATGTGTTTCCAGGGGGATGGTGGCTATATCTTTTCTATTTACGTGGGATGATCACGTTTTTATCGCAGATAATTACACCTGGGACCGTTTTCAATGCGTTTCCAGGGGGATGATGGCTATATCTTTTCTATTTATGTGGGATGATCAGCTTTTTATCGCAGGTAATTACACCTGGGACCGTTTTCAATGCGTTTCCAGGGGGATGATGGCTATATCTTTTTTATTTACGTGGGATGATCAGCTTTTTATCGCAGATAATTACACCTGGGACAGTTTTCAATGCGTTTCCATGGGGATTATGGCTATATCTTTTCTATTTACGTGGGATGATCACAATTTCATCGCAGATAATTACACCTGGGACAGTTTTGAATGTGTTTCCAGGGGGATGATGGCTATATCTTTTCTATTTACGTGGGATGATCACAATTTCATCGCAGATAATTACACCTGGGACAGTTTTGAATGCGTTTCCAGGGGGATGATGGCTATATCTTTTCTATTTACGGGGGATGATCGGCTTTTTATCGCAGGTAATTATACCTGGGATGGTTTTGAATGTGTTTCCAGGGGGATGGTGTCTATATCTTTTCTATTTACGTGGGATGATCACGTTTTTATCGCAGATAATTACACCTGGGACCGTTTTCAATGCGTTTCCAGGGGGATGATGGCTATATCTTTTCTATTTATGTGGGATGATCAGCTTTTTATCGCAGATAATTACACCTGGGACAGTTTTCAATGCGTTTCCATGGGGATTATGGCTATATCTTTTCTATTTACGTGGGATGATCACAATTTCATCGCAGATAATTACACCTGGGACAGTTTTGAATGCGTTTCCAGGGGGATGTTGGCTATATCTTTTCTATTTACATGGGATGATCACAATTTCATCGCAGATAATTACACCTGGGACAGTTTTCTTTGCGTTTCCAGGGGGAGGATGGCTATATCTTTTCTATTTACGTGGGATGATCACCTTTTTATCGCAGATAATTACACCTTGGACAGTTTTCTTTGCGTTTCCAGGGGGATGATGGCTATTTATTTTATATTTACGTGGGATGATCACGTCTTTATCGCAGATAATTATACCTGGGACGGTTTTGAATGTGTTTCCAGTGGGATGATGGCTATATCTTTTCTATTTACGTGGGATGATCACGTTTTTATCGCAGATAATTACACCTGGGACAGTTTTCAATGCGTTTCCATGGGGATTATGGCTATATCTTTTCTATTTACATGGGATGATCACAATTTTATCGCAGATAATTACACCTGGGACCGTTTTCTTTGCGTTTCCAGGGGGATGATGGCTATATCTTTTCTATTTACGTGGGATGATCAGCTTTTTATCGCAAATAATTACACCTGGGACAGTTTTGAATGTGTTTCCAGGGGGATGGTGGCTATATCTTTTCTATTTACGTGGGATGATCACGTTTTTATCGCAGATAATTACACCTGGGACCGTTTTCAATGCGTTTCCAGGGGGATGATGGCTATATCTTTTCTATTTACATGGGATGATCACAATTTCATCGCAGATAATTACACCTGGGACAGTTTTGAATGCGTTTCCAGGGGGATGATGGCTATATCTTTTCTATTTACGTGGGATGATCACGTCTTTATCGCAGATAATTATACCTGGGACGGTTTTGAATGTGTTTCCAGTGGAATGATGGCTATATCTTTTCTATTTACGTGGGATGATCACGTTTTTATCGCAGATAATTACACCTGGGATAGTTTTCAATCCGTTTCCAGGGGGATGATAAATATAAAAGTTATAGCCATGTCGGATGATCAGGTTTTTATTGCCAATATGTATACCTGGGACTGTTTTTTATATGCGTTTCCAAGGAGGTGAAGGCTATAACATTTTTATTTACGTGGGATGATCAGGTTTTTATCGCAGATATGTATACCTGGGACCATTTTCTATGTGCTTTTATGGAGATGATGGCTATATGTTTTTTTTTTATTTACAAGGGATGATCACGTTTTAGGGGCCTTATTCTGATTCACTCCTTCTGCCAAATTCCTTCTTAGTTGGACAAATCCATGTGCACTGCAGGTGGGGTAGATGTGACATGTGCAGAGAGAGTTAGATTTGAGTGGGGATTTACTTCATAGTGAGATCTATATTGCAGTGTAAAAATAAAGCAGTCAGTATTTGCCCTGCACAGAAGCCAAATAACTCACCCAAATCTAATTCTCTCTGGACATTTACACCTGCAGTGCACATGGTTTTATCCATCTAAGAAGGAATTTGCCAAAAGGAGTGAACCAGAACAAGGCCCTTAACCCCTTGAGTGGTATGCCCGGAGATATTCCTGGCTCAGCTGCGCTGCCGCAGCGGGCTGTCCCGGAATATTTCCGGTCATATCACTAATGCAGAATAGGTGTGCACCAGTGGTGTCCAGGTGTGCAACACTGGTGCAGCACCTCTAGAGCCCTCTCCCACACCCTTCCAGTCCCCCCGTCACCTTCGCTCCGTCAATCGATACCCTGGACCTCCGGTGACCCGCCAGCCAGCCGCCCGTCGGCGGCAGGCTCGGGTGTGGTCGGCGCGGCTCGAGGGGACTCGGGAGTGCTCAGGCACCAGACTCCTCCCGAGCCGCCGCGAACATCCCCCAGCTTGCCGCCGACTTCACTGCTGAATGTGACAGGCGGCTTAGGCAGAGGGGACAGCGGCAGCACTGCAGGGAAGCGCTGGCGTACTATCGCCGGAGCGGAGGCGAGGGAGGGGGGCTTGCAACTTTATGTGGTGGGTACTTCTGGGGCAGGACAAACCTGCCCTGATAGGTTTGACCTGCCCCAGCAAAACCCACCACTCAAGGGGTTAAAGTAGCTATGTATACCTGGGACTGTGTTCTACGCGTTTACAGTGGGATGATGGTATTACCAGCGGATGAACGACAGGGTGGAAAGTCGTCCACCCCCGGATAAATCACTGATAAGGGCGAAAATCTCTCAGAGTGTATGCACAGAGCATCAATTTTCAGGTCAGTAATTTTCCTCATCATCTTTATCGATAGTCTGGGCAACATCGCCCAATGTGTATGGGTCAGCGATTATGTGGGAGCGCTCATTAGCACTCACCGCTGCCCCATACACACTGGGGCCCAGATTCTATAAGCTTCAAAAGTGATAAAATGGAGAGTCATAATTATCTGCGATAAAGACGTGATCATCCCACGTAAATATAATATTTTATTATAATATATTTATTAATAGCCATCATCCCCCTGGAAACGCAAAGAAAACTGTCCCAGGTGTAATTATCTGCGATAAAAAGGTGATCATCCCACGTAAATAGAAAAGATATAGCCACCATCCCCCTGGAATCACATTCAAAACCATCCCAGGTATAATTACCTGCGATAAAGACGTGATCATCCCACGTAAATATAAAATAAATAGCCATCAACCCCCTGGAAACGCAAAGAAAACTGTCCCAGGTGTAATTATCTGCGATGAAATTGTGATCATCCCATGTAAATAGAAAAGATATAGCCATCCTCCCCCTGGAAACGCATTGAAAACTGTCCCAGGTGTAATTATCCGCGATAAAAAGGTGATCATTCCACATAAATAGAAAAGATATAGCCATCCTCCCCCTGGAAACGCATTGAAAACTGTCCCAGGTGTAATTATCTGCGATAAAAACGTGATCATCCCACGTAAATAGAAAAGATATAGCCATAATCCCCATGGAAACGCATTGAAAACTGTCCCAGGTGTAATTATATGCGATAAAAAGGTGATCATCCCACGTAAATAAAAAAGATATAGCCATCCTCCCCCTGGAAACGCATTGAAAACTGTCCCAGGTGTAATTATCTGCGATAAAAACGTGATCATCCCACATAAATAGAAAAGATATAGCCATCATCCCACTGGAAACACATTCAAAACCGTCCCAGGTATAATTATCTGCGATAAAGACGTGATCATCCCACGTAAATATAAAATAAATAGCCATCATCCCCCTGGAAACGCAAAGAAAACTGTCCCAGGTGTAATTATCTGCGATGAAATTGTGATCATCCCACGTAAAAAGCAAAGATATAGCCATAATCCCCATGGAAACGCATAAATAACTGTCCCAGGTGTAATTATCTGCGATAAAAAGGTGATCATCCCATGTAAATAGAAAAGATATAGCCACCATCCCCCTGGAAACACATTCAAAACCATCCCAGGTATAATTATCTGCGATAAAAAGCTGATCATCCCACGTAAATAGAAAAGATATAGCCACCATCCCCCTGGAAACGCATTCAAAACTGTCCCAGGTGTAATTATCTGCGATGAAATTGTGATCATCCCACGTAAATAGAAAAGATATAGCCATAATCCCCATGGAAACGCATTGAAAACTGTCCCAGGTGTAATTATCTGCGATAAAAAGGTGATCATCCCACGTAAATAGAAAAGATATAGCCATCCTCCCCCTGGAAACGCATTGAAAACTGTCCCAGGTGTAATTATCTGCGATAAAAACGTGATCATCCCACGTAAATAGAAAAGATATAGCCATCATCCCACTGGAAACACATTCAAAACCGTCCCAGGTATAATTATCTGCGATAAAGACGTGATCATCCCACGTAAATATAAAATAAATAGCCATCATCCCCCTGGAAACGCAAAGAAAACTGTCCCAGGTGTAATTATCTGCGATAAAAAGGTGATCATCCCACGTAAATAGAAAAGATATAGCCATCATCATCCTGGAAACGCAAAGAAAACGGTCCCAGGTGTAATTATCTGCGATAAAAACGTGATCATCCCACGTAAATAGAAAAGATATAGCCACCATCCCCCTGGAAACACATTCAAAACCATCCCAGGTATAATTATCTGCGATAAAAAGCTGATCATCCCACGTAAATAGAAAAGATATAGCCATAATCCCCATGGAAACGCATTGAAAACTGTCCCAGGTGTAATTATCTGCGATAAAAAGGTGATCATCCCACGTAAATAGAAAAGATATAGCCATCCTCCCCCTGGAAACGCATTGAAAACTGTCCCAGGTGTAATTATCTGCGATAAAAACGTGATCATCCCACATAAATAGAAAAGATATAGCCATCATCCCACTGGAAACACATTCAAAACCGTCCCAGGTATAATTATCTGCGATAAAGACGTGATCATCCCACGTAAATATAAAATAAATAGCCATCATCCCCCTGGAAACGCAAAGAAAACTGTCCCAGGTATAATTATCTGCGATGAAATTGTGATCATCCCACGTAAATAGAAAAGATATAGCCATAATCCCCATGGAAACGCAGAGAAAACTGTCCCAGGTGTAATTATCTGCGATAAAAAGCTGATCATCCCACGTAAATAGAAAAGATATAGCCATCATCCCCCTGGAAACGCATTGAAAACGGTCCCAGGTGTAATTATCTGCGATAAAAACGTGATCATCCCACGTAAATAGAAAAGATATAGCCATCATCCCCCTGGAAACGCATTCAAAACTGTCCCAGGTGTAATTATCTGCGATGAAATTGTGATCATCCCACGTAAATAGAAAAGATATAGCCATAATCCCCATGGAAACGCATTGAAAACTGTCCCAGGTGTAATTATCTGCGATAAAAAGGTGATCATCCCACGTAAATAGAAAAGATATAGCCACCATCCCCCTGGAAACACATTCAAAACCATCCCAGGTATAATTATCTGCGATAAAAAGCTGATCATCCCACGTAAATAGAAAAGATATAGCCATCATCCCCCTGGAAACGCATTGAAAACGGTCCCAGGTGTAATTATCTGCGATAAAAACGTGATCATCCCACGTAAATAGAAAAGATATAGCCATCATCCCCCTGGAAACGCATTCAAAACTGTCCCAGGTGTAATTATCTGCGATGAAATTGTGATCATCCCACGTAAATAGAAAAGATATAGCCATAATCCCCATGGAAACGCATTGAAAACTGTCCCAGGTGTAATTATCTGCGATAAAAAGGTGATCATCCCACGTAAATAGAAAAGATATAGCCACCATCCCCCTGGAAACACATTCAAAACCATCCCAGGTATAATTATCTGCGATAAAAAGCTGATCATCCCACGTAAATAGAAAAGATATAGCCATCATCCCCCTGGAAACGCATTCAAAACTGTCCCAGGTTTAATTATCTGCGATGAAATTGTGATCATCCCACGTAAATAGAAAAGATATAGCCATCCTCCCCCTGGAAACACATTGAAAACGGTCCCAGGTGTAATTATCTGCGATAAAAACGTGATCATCCCACGTAAATAGAAAAGATATAGCCATCATCCCCCTGGAAACGCATTCAAAACTGTCCCAGGTGTAATTATCTGCGATGAAATTGTGATCATCCCACGTAAATAGAAAAGATATAGCCATAATCCCCATGGAAACGCATTGAAAACTGTCCCAGGTGTAATTATCTGCGATAAAAAGGTGATCATCCCACGTAAATAGAAAAGATATAGCCATCCTCCCCCTGGAAACGCATTGAAAACTGTCCCAGGTGTAATTATCTGCGATAAAAACGTGATCATCCCACGTAAATAGAAAAGATATAGCCATAATCCCCATGGAAACGCATTGAAAACTGTCCCAGGTGTAATTATCTGCGATAAAAAGGTGATCATCCCACGTAAATAGAAAAGATATAGCCATCCTCCCCCTGGAAACGCATTGAAAACGGTCCCAGGTGTAATTATCTGCGATAAAAACGTGATCATCCCACGTAAATAGAAAAGATATAGCCATCATCCCCCTGGAAACGCATTCAAAACTGTCCCAGGTGTAATTATCTGCGATGAAATTGTGATCATCCCACGTAAATAGAAAAGATATAGCCATAATCCCCATGGAAACGCATTGAAAACTGTCCCAGGTGTAATTATCTGCGATAAAAAGGTGATCATCCCACGTAAATAGAAAAGATATAGCCATCCTCCCCCTGGAAACGCATTGAAAACTGTCCCAGGTGTAATTATCTGCGATAAAAACGTGATCATCCCACGTAAATAGAAAAGATATAGCCATCATCCCACTGGAAACACATTCAAAACCGTCCCAGGTATAATTATCTGCGATAAAGACGTGATCATCCCACGTAAATATAAAATAAATAGCCATCATCCCCCTGGAAACGCAAAGAAAACTGTCCCAGGTGTAATTATCTGCGATAAAAAGGTGATCATCCCACGTAAATAGAAAAGATATAGCCATCATCATCCTGGAAACGCAAAGAAAACGGTCCCAGGTGTAATTATCTGCGATAAAAACGTGATCATCCCACGTAAATAGAAAAGATATAGCCACCATCCCCCTGGAAACACATTCAAAACCATCCCAGGTATAATTATCTGCGATAAAAAGCTGATCATCCCACGTAAATAGAAAAGATATAGCCATAATCCCCATGGAAACGCATTGAAAACTGTCCCAGGTGTAATTATCTGCGATAAAAAGGTGATCATCCCACGTAAATAGAAAAGATATAGCCATCCTCCCCCTGGAAACGCATTGAAAACTGTCCCAGGTGTAATTATCTGCGATAAAAACGTGATCATCCCACATAAATAGAAAAGATATAGCCATCATCCCACTGGAAACACATTCAAAACCGTCCCAGGTATAATTATCTGCGATAAAGACGTGATCATCCCACGTAAATATAAAATAAATAGCCATCATCCCCCTGGAAACGCAAAGAAAACTGTCCCAGGTGTAATTATCTGCGATGAAATTGTGATCATCCCACGTAAAAAGCAAAGATATAGCCATAATCCCCATGGAAACGCATAAATAACTGTCCCAGGTGTAATTATCTGCGATAAAAAGGTGATCATCCCATGTAAATAGAAAAGATATAGCCACCATCCCCCTGGAAACACATTCAAAACCATCCCAGGTATAATTATCTGCGATAAAAAGCTGATCATCCCACGTAAATAGAAAAGATATAGCCACCATCCCCCTGGAAACGCATTCAAAACTGTCCCAGGTGTAATTATCTGCGATGAAATTGTGATCATCCCACGTAAATAGAAAAGATATAGCCATAATCCCCATGGAAACGCATTGAAAACTGTCCCAGGTGTAATTATCTGCGATAAAAAGGTGATCATCCCACGTAAATAGAAAAGATATAGCCATCCTCCCCCTGGAAACGCATTGAAAACTGTCCCAGGTGTAATTATCTGCGATAAAAACGTGATCATCCCACGTAAATAGAAAAGATATAGCCATCATCCCACTGGAAACACATTCAAAACCGTCCCAGGTATAATTATCTGCGATAAAGACGTAATCATCCCACGTAAATATAAAATAAATAGCCATCATCCCCCTGGAAACGCAAAGAAAACTGTCCCAGGTGTAATTATCTGCGATAAAAAGGTGATCATCCCACGTAAATAGAAAAGATATAGCCATCATCATCCTGGAAACGCAAAGAAAACGGTCCCAGGTGTAATTATCTGCGATAAAAACGTGATCATCCCACGTAAATAGAAAAGATATAGCCACCATCCCCCTGGAAACACATTCAAAACCATCCCAGGTATAATTATCTGCGATAAAAAGCTGATCATCCCACGTAAATAGAAAAGATATAGCCATAATCCCCATGGAAACGCATTGAAAACTGTCCCAGGTGTAATTATCTGTGATAAAAAGGTGATCATCCCACGTAAATAGAAAAGATATAGCCATCCTCCCCCAGGAAACGCATTGAAAACTGTCCCAGGTGTAATTATCTGCGATAAAAACGTGATCATCCCACATAAATAGAAAAGATATAGCCATCATCCCACTGGAAACACATTCAAAACCGTCCCAGGTATAATTATCTGCGATAAAGACGTGATCATCCCACGTAAATATAAAATAAATAGCCATCATCCCCCTGGAAACGCAAAGAAAACTGTCCCAGGTATAATTATCTGCGATGAAATTGTGATCATCCCACGTAAATAGAAAAGATATAGCCATAATCCCCATGGAAACGCAGAGAAAACTGTCCCAGGTGTAATTATCTGCGATAAAAAGCTGATCATCCCACGTAAATAGAAAAGATATAGCCATCATCCCCCTGGAAACGCATTGAAAACGGTCCCAGGTGTAATTATCTGCGATAAAAACGTGATCATCCCACGTAAATAGAAAAGATATAGCCATCATCCCCCTGGAAACGCATTCAAAACTGTCCCAGGTGTAATTATCTGCGATGAAATTGTGATCATCCCACGTAAATAGAAAAGATATAGCCATAATCCCCATGGAAACGCATTGAAAACTGTCCCAGGTGTAATTATCTGCGATAAAAAGGTGATCATCCCACGTAAATAGAAAAGATATAGCCATCCTCCCCCTGGAAACGCATTCAAAACTGTCCCAGGTGTAATTATCTGCGATGAAATTGTGATCATCCCACGTAAATAGAAAAGATATAGCCATAATCCCCATGGAAACGCATTGAAAACTGTCCCAGGTGTAATTATCTGCGATAAAAAGGTGATCATCCCACGTAAATAGAAAAGATATAGCCACCATCCCCCTGGAAACACATTCAAAACCATCCCAGGTATAATTATCTGCGATAAAAAGCTGATCATCCCACGTAAATAGAAAAGATATAGCCATCATCCCCCTGGAAACGCATTCAAAACTGTCCCAGGTTTAATTATCTGCGATGAAATTGTGATCATCCCACGTAAATAGAAAAGATATAGCCATAATCCCCATGGAAACGCATTGAAAACTTTCCCAGGTGTAATTATCTGCGATAAAAAGGTGATCATCCCACGTAAATAGAAAAGATATAGCCATCCTCCCCCTGGAAACGCATTGAAAACTGTCCCAGGTGTAATTATCTGCGATAAAAACGTGATCATCCCACGTAAATAGAAAAGATATAGCCATAATCCCCATGGAAACGCATTGAAAACTGTCCCAGGTGTAATTATCTGCGATAAAAAGGTGATCATCCCACGTAAATAGAAAAGATATAGCCATCCTCCCCCTGGAAACGCATTGAAAACTGTCCCAGGTGTAATTATCTGCGATAAAAACGTGATCATCCCACATAAATAGAAAAGATATAGCCATCATCCCACTGGAAACATTCAAAACCGTCCCAGGTATAATTATCTGCGATAAAGACGTGATCATCCCACGTAAATATAAAATAAATAGCCATCATCCCCCTGGAAACGCAAAGAAAACTGTCCCAGGTGTAATTATCTGCGATTAAATTGTGATCATCCCACGTAAAAAGCAAAGATATAGCCATAATCCCCATGGAAACGCATAAATAACTGTCCCAGGTGTAATTATCTGCGATAAAAAGGTGATCATCCCATGTAAATAGAAAAGATATAGCCACCATCCCCCTGGAAACACATTCAAAACCATCCCAGGTATAATTATCTGCGATAAAAAGCTGATCATCCCACGTAAATAGAAAAGATATAGCCACCATCCCCCTGGAAACGCATTCAAAACTGTCCCAGGTGTAATTATCTGCGATGAAATTGTGATCATCCCACGTAAATAGAAAAGATATAGCCATAATCCCCATGGAAACGCATTGAAAACTGTCCCAGGTGTAATTATCTGCGATAAAAAGGTGATCATCCCACGTAAATAGAAAAGATATAGCCATCCTCCCCCTGGAAACGCATTGAAAACTGTCCCAGGTGTAATTATCTGCGATAAAAACGTGATCATCCCACGTAAATAGAAAAGATATAGCCATCATCCCACTGGAAACACATTCAAAACCGTCCCAGGTATAATTATCTGCGATAAAGACGTGATCATCCCACGTAAATATAAAATAAATAGCCATCATCCCCCTGGAAACGCAAAGAAAACTGTCCCAGGTGTAATTATCTGCGATAAAAAGGTGATCATCCCACGTAAATAGAAAAGATATAGCCATCATCATCCTGGAAACGCAAAGAAAACGGTCCCAGGTGTAATTATCTGCGATAAAAACGTGATCATCCCACATAAATAGAAAAGATATAGCCACCATCCCCCTGGAAACACATTCAAAACCATCCCAGGTATAATTATCTGCGATAAAAAGCTGATCATCCCACGTAAATAGAAAAGATATAGCCATAATCCCCATGGAAACGCATTGAAAACTGTCCCAGGTGTAATTATCTGCGATAAAAAGGTGATCATCCCACGTAAATAGAAAAGATATAGCCATCCTCCCCCTGGAAACGCATTGAAAACTGTCCCAGGTGTAATTATCTGCGATAAAAACGTGATCATCCCACATAAATAGAAAAGATATAGCCATCATCCCACTGGAAACACATTCAAAACCGTCCCAGGTATAATTATCTGCGATAAAGACGTGATCATCCCACGTAAATATAAAATAAATAGCCATCATCCCCCTGGAAACGCAAAGAAAACTGTCCCAGGTGTAATTATCTGCGATGAAATTGTGATCATCCCACGTAAAAAGCAAAGATATAGCCATAATCCCCATGGAAACGCATAAATAACTGTCCCAGGTGTAATTATCTGCGATAAAAAGGTGATCATCCCATGTAAATAGAAAAGATATAGCCACCATCCCCCTGGAAACACATTCAAAACCATCCCAGGTATAATTATCTGCGATAAAAAGCTGATCATCCCACGTAAATAGAAAAGATATAGCCACCATCCCCCTGGAAACGCATTGAAAACTGTCCCAGGTGTAATTATCTGCGATGAAATTGTGATCATCCCACGTAAATAGAAAAGATATAGCCATAATCCCCATGGAAACGCATTGAAAACTGTCCCAGGTGTAATTATCTGCGATAAAAAGGTGATCATCCCACGTAAATAGAAAAGATATAGCCATCCTCCCCCTGGAAACACATTGAAAACTGTCCCAGGTGTAATTATCTGCGATAAAAACGTGATCATCCCACGTAAATAGAAAAGATATAGCCATCATCCCACTGGAAACGCATTGAAAACTGTCCCAGGTGTAATTATCTGCGATAAAAACGTGATCATCCCACATAAATAGAAAAGATATAGCCATCATCCCACTGGAAACACATTCAAAACCGTCCCAGGTATAATTATCTGCGATAAAGACGTGATCATCCCACGTAAATATAAAATAAATAGCCATCATCCCCCTGGAAACGCAAAGAAAACTGTCCCAGGTGTAATTATCTGCGATTAAATTGTGATCATCCCACGTAAAAAGCAAAGATATAGCCATAATCCCCATGGAAACGCATAAATAACTGTCCCAGGTGTAATTATCTGCGATAAAAAGGTGATCATCCCATGTAAATAGAAAAGATATAGCCATCATCCCCCTGGAAACGCATTCAAAACTGTCCCAGGTGTAATTATCTGCGATGAAATTGTGATCATCCCACGTAAATAGAAAAGATATAGCCATAATCCCCATGGAAACGCATTGAAAACTGTCCCAGGTGTAATTATCTGCGATAAAAAGGTGATCATCCCACGTAAATAGAAAAGATATAGCCACCATCCCCCTGGAAACACATTCAAAACCATCCCAGGTATAATTATCTGCGATAAAAAGCTGATCATCCCACGTAAATAGAAAAGATATAGCCATCATCCCCCTGGAAACGCATTCAAAACTGTCCCAGGTGTAATTATCTGCGATGAAATTGTGATCATCCCACGTAAATAGAAAAGATATAGCCATAATCCCCATGGAAACGCATTGAAAACTGTCCCAGGTGTAATTATCTGCGATAAAAAGGTGATCATCCCACGTAAATAGAAAAGATATAGCCACCATCCCCCTGGAAACACATTCAAAACCATCCCAGGTATAATTATCTGCGATAAAAAGCTGATCATCCCACGTAAATAGAAAAGATATAGCCATCATCCCCCTGGAAACGCATTCAAAACTGTCCCAGGTTTAATTATCTGCGATGAAATTGTGATCATCCCACGTAAATAGAAAAGATATAGCCATAATCCCCATGGAAACGCATTGAAAACTGTCCCAGGTGTAATTATCTGCGATAAAAAGGTGATCATCCCACGTAAATAGAAAAGATATAGCCATCCTCCCCCTGGAAACGCATTGAAAACTGTCCCAGGTGTAATTATCTGCGATAAAAACGTGATCATCCCACGTAAATAGAAAAGATATAGCCATAATCCCCATGGAAACGCATTGAAAACTGTCCCAGGTGTAATTATCTGCGATAAAAAGGTGATCATCCCACGTAAATAGAAAAGATATAGCCATCCTCCCCCTGGAAACGCATTGAAAACTGTCCCAGGTGTAATTATCTGCGATAAAAACGTGATCATCCCACATAAATAGAAAAGATATAGCCATCATCCCACTGGAAACACATTCAAAACCGTCCCAGGTATAATTATCTGCGATAAAGACGTGATCATCCCACGTAAATATAAAATAAATAGCCATCATCCCCCTGGAAACGCAAAGAAAACTGTCCCAGGTGTAATTATCTGCGATTAAATTGTGATCATCCCACGTAAAAAGCAAAGATATAGCCATAATCCCCATGGAAACGCATAAATAACTGTCCCAGGTGTAATTATCTGCGATAAAAAGGTGATCATCCCATGTAAATAGAAAAGATATAGCCACCATCCCCCTGGAAACACATTCAAAACCATCCCAGGTATAATTATCTGCGATAAAAAGCTGATCATCCCACGTAAATAGAAAAGATATAGCCACCATCCCCCTGGAAACGCATTCAAAACTGTCCCAGGTGTAATTATCTGCGATGAAATTGTGATCATCCCACGTAAATAGAAAAGATATAGCCATAATCCCCATGGAAACGCATTGAAAACTGTCCCAGGTGTAATTATCTGCGATAAAAAGGTGATCATCCCACGTAAATAGAAAAGATATAGCCATCCTCCCCCTGGAAACGCATTGAAAACTGTCCCAGGTGTAATTATCTGCGATAAAAACGTGATCATCCCACGTAAATAGAAAAGATATAGCCATCATCCCACTGGAAACACATTCAAAACCGTCCCAGGTATAATTATCTGCGATAAAGACGTGATCATCCCACGTAAATATAAAATAAATAGCCATCATCCCCCTGGAAACGCAAAGAAAACTGTCCCAGGTGTAATTATCTGCGATAAAAAGGTGATCATCCCACGTAAATAGAAAAGATATAGCCATCATCATCCTGGAAACGCAAAGAAAACGGTCCCAGGTGTAATTATCTGCGATAAAAACGTGATCATCCCACATAAATAGAAAAGATATAGCCACCATCCCCCTGGAAACACATTCAAAACCATCCCAGGTATAATTATCTGCGATAAAAAGCTGATCATCCCACGTAAATAGAAAAGATATAGCCATCATCCCACTGGAAACACATTAAAAACCGTCCCAGGTATAATTATCTGCGATAAAGACGTGATCATCCCACGTAAATATAAAATAAATAGCCATCATCTCCCTGGAAACGCAAAGAAAACTGTCCCAGGTGTAATTATCTGCGATAAAAAGGTGATCATCCCACGTAAATAGAAAAGATATAGCCATCATCCCCCTGGAAACACATTCAAAACCGTCCCAGGTATAATTATCTGCGATAAAGACGTGATCATCCCACGTAAATATAAAATAAATAGCCATCATCCCCCTGGAAACGCAAAGAAAACTGTCCCAGGTGTAATTATCTGCGATAAAAACGTGATCATCCCATGTAAATAGAAAAGATGCTACATAAATCCTGTAACTTTTTTTAACTATAAATATCATTGAAAAGCTTTAATGTGATTTCTGTATTTTCTATATTCTGTTAAAGTAAAAAAAAAATAGTGACATCTAGAGGTGTGAACTGGAACTGCAGGCAATCATCCTGATCATCCCTTTTTGTAATCATCCTTTTAGTATATCCCTTTGCAGAGACCGTAGCCATCATCCACGTCAATCCCTATCCTAGTGGATTTTACAGGCTATATTCCCTACCATATGGGCACACATACACTCTACTGTTAGTGCTTTGTCACAATCCATGTAACCCTACTCGTACCAATGTTCCCTCTAATTTTATGAAGGCTGTGTGCGGCAAAAGATATTGGCTGTGCAACTTTGGAAGGAAATTAATAATTTTGCGCGTCACATAACGTATAAAGGCCTAGGTTTCGAGTTCTGTTGAGTTAATAAAGCAATTTGAATGTTTACAGACTTCACACACCACACATATAGGCTATAGCAGTGATTTTCAACCTTATTAAACTCGTGGCACCCTAAACAAGATTTTAACCTTTGTGCGCTCAGTTGTAATGTCTGTGCGCGGGCTCGGCGAGTTGTGTGTGCGCGCACACGCGCACAGCTTAGAGGGAACACTGACTCGTACGTGTTTGGCTGTACAGTGTATATGTAGTGCTGATGTTGGGGGAGCCCAAGAACACCCAGAGCTATTCCTCATGCTGACCTACAGTATAGGGATTGATTCAGTCAACTGCAAGTCGCATCCGCAAGTAAGTGTGACTGTGTGCCGCATTGAAGCAAAATGTACCCAGCCAATATGTCGTCCCAGCGGGCCAAAGTATCGGAACCTGGGTACACAATGAGTACTGCTGGAGTCTCACACTTTTATTTTCCACCCCAAAGTGCTGCCTAGAAAAATATTTGCGTTCAGCCCACAAGTGGGGTTAGTTTTAGGGCATTTGGCAGTCTATCTACAATGGCTACTCACTCACATCGATTTGGATCCATCAGGTCGATAAATTGTGTGAAAAGTGCCATATTGTATGCAATTTACCTAGGATTCTGATCCAATGCGTGACCATGGCTGCCACTCGGACCCGCTGTATCCTGGAGCCATGACCGGGATGGCATACAATACATCATATGCAAAAGGACCACATACAATGTACTGTATGCGATCCTAGCTGCTGTGTAGTTGCTGAGGTATCGCATGCGAAGCTTCATGTTATAAATCGCACGTCTATGGGGTAGGGGGGCTTAAATGTTTGGACCCTTCAGTTTTACTCTGGACTTATGTCAGCAGCTTTGCGGAAACTTTTTTTTATTTATTTTTTTGAGTTGCTTGAACCATGCTAGAAACCACCATTTTATCCTGTGTATTTGCAACAACTAGAGACGACACCTAGTTAGGTAATGTCAGAGAGAAGTTATTCTGCCAGGGAAGTGGTTTTATTCCTGTACGCTAAAGAAAGACTTCATTACTTAAGGGAAGGGCTCTTGGCTAATAGTGAGGTGACATAACAGTTTGAACAATGACTACATTGGTATTTGATAGGACCTAGGTGGTGTAAAGGCTGTGAGGAAATAAATTCAATGAACAAAGAAAGGTGGTCGCGCCCCGGATTGCAGCTGTGTGTATGTCCGTGGGTCACCAGACTCCGAAACTACCACAAAATGTAACGGAATGGAAATACACTTCAGCGCTATCCTCAAGCACACATACAGTAGGAAATAAAAATATGGTGGTTACAGAGGTCTCCCAGGTTTTCTGATTTCCCATTGGAACCCTTAAACTGTGTACACACGGGGTGATATATTGCTCATTGTCTCCTCTTCATCAGGGACCAGAGATGGAAAGGGAACCTCTGCTGGGGGAGAAACCGAGGGAATCAGCTGGTTGCAGGAGCAAGCTCCTGCGACCAGCGATCATAAGGGGGCTAAAAACGGGAGATTGCACCCGGCAATTTATTGCGGGTGCACAATCCAATCGCTGAACTTCTCCCTTCATATAGATGTCCACCAATGCTGTATATTAAACCCAATCATCGATACTGACCTTATATTAAGGCCCTATGTTCCTATAGCAGTATCTTTAGGTCTTGACTTGTTCCTTTATGTCCCTTGACCACTCATGTCTACACATCAAAATAGATAAACAGGAGTCCAACACTCGCTCAGCTGTGAGGCCCTACTTTCACTGAAAGGTTTCTTTGTGCTGTCCCAATGTATTTCCATTCAATCAAGAAGGTCTCCAATCATGGTATATTCAGCCGAAAAAGGAAAGTTAATTCAGAATGATAGAAGAACATGCTTTATTTTTGTCTTATTTTTGCTGATCAAATTAAACTTAAAGGTATTTCATATAAAAAAAGGGGATAGATCCTGTGGGTAAAACTGCCAACAAACTTATACTTGCTGCCTAGGATATTCCGCTTCTTGGCTCCATTTTACGTTTAGTGTACTATCTGGCATTATTGGTTAATCGATTTCAGCATGCACCCACTTTATATAGTTGTGAGCTAATGTTGGATCAGTGAGCTGCACAGGAACCTCCCGGGCAGGAGGACTAAATAGGATCAATTGTATGTTGTCCTTTTCCATACAACATATTGCATGCAATCCCAGCCAAACCTGCCTGGCTTGGCTGTGATCCAACCGATTTCTCCTGCTGGTGGTGCAACTCACAGGCTCCAATGCGATGCGCACAGGGCCACACATACCGCATCTGACCCGCTGTCAAATACTTGCTATATGGGTGCTATTTATGCGATTGATCGCCGCAATCTCATAAAAAGTGACTAAATCAAATGTATACCGCCCTAGTGTATGGGCACCTTTACCTTTTGAATCTGCATTGTATGTGTACAAAGTCCACTAATAGAGGACTCTCAAATCCTCATGTAACTCTTTGATAATGCAAGTGATAGGCGTGCAGTTTCACTCTCTATTCCTACATTGCATCACCTCTATTTAAAATAGTGTAGCGCTGCAGGTATCCAATCGATAGGTCCTCATGCATATGGTCGAAGTGATACAATTATTGACACAACATATATTAACTTCTTTACTTTTTTCATACTGTACCATCCATGTGAACTCCGATTAGGAACAGTAAAGTGCGCTGAATGCGGTACACTCATTTGGAATCCATGTGGTAAAGCCTACAAATTGACACAAAATGAAAGTAACAAAAACCAAACTCATATCGACCATTCTGGTTTGACTTAAGGTCCATACACACTGGGCAGTTATGCCCAGCATGTATAAACAGCAATGATCATTTTCATCGCTGGGGGGAAGGCGGCTCGGTGCATACACACTGAGCTGCTTTCCCCCTGCCCAGTGTCGACAGCGGGGGGCGGATGGATTTGCATAGGGCAGCGTTATACAAAGCCGCTCATCTACTGGTAATACCAGCAGATGAACGGCTTTCCCGGTGATGCTCGCTCCCGCATCATCGCCGGGAAAGCGGGCATACACACTGGGCGGCTTTGAGCTGAAAGCTGCTCAAGCTTGGTGTTTTGAGTGTCTTTCAGCTCAAAGTCGACCAGTGTGTATGGGCCTGAAGACACTGTAGACCCTTTATACTGTTTATTGGAGATTATGAACACCTGGTGGCAGATTTCCTGAAGCATATAAAGCAATCATATTTTGTCGAACATTTTCTAGAATGCAAAATAAATAACTTTAACCTGACTGGTTACTATTGTCAACTTCACCACTTGCCTGTTTTAGAAGCTTTTTTTAGATCTACCCTCTGGTTTCAATATGTCCCTCCTTAAATAATAAACTGTCCCCCACTAAAAGAATTAGGACCACATCTTGGCGCTAGTTGATGTACTGTTTAGTTGCCCTGGTATCGAGTGAGGCCATGCCTTTGTAACCTTCTTCTCTTACCTTCTCAGGAACTGGCTGCTTGGTGCGGGCAGTGGAGACGGCTGCTCATCGCAAAGCTCAGGTCATAGGAAAACCCACCTCTTTCATGTATGACTGTGTGGTCAGAGAATGTGGCCTGGACCCCTCCAGGACTGTGATGGTGGGAGATCGCCTGGACACAGACATTCAGATGGGTTCTACATGTGGGGTGCAGACACTCCTGACCCTCACCGGCTTCTCTAGTCTGGAGGATGTCAAATCCCACCAGAACAGTGGCTCCCTCTCTATGGTCCCTGATTTTTATGTGGACTCTGTTGCTGATCTGCTACCAGCATTGTCTCCCAAAGATCAGTGAAGCTATTAGTGCGTGTGTGGGTGGTGGATTTACACAGATTACTTGATTCGTTTCATCTATGCCAAACTGCCTCCAGACTTGAACCACCTGTGTGATAATTGTTATACTGTACTGTATTAGTACTGGATGCATTGGGCTTTTTAACAGTTTTAAGCTGGGTATACCATGCAATTTGCGGTACAGACGATATCATTAACGGCAGGGAGGGTTGTTAATGATCCATTGTTTACGATCGAAGGGGGAATTCAATCTGTGCTCATAATTCCCGACAGGGAAAATATCAGCACTTCCCTATTCAATGCTTCTGTTCCCTACAGTATTGAAGGATGTTAGGTTTTAAAAAGTCGCATCTGTTGGAAAACGGCACTGATTGTCGAATCCACGACCGTTTCCGTCAACACACGGACTTTTTGACACTTGACAGTCGGAACATTGAATTCCGGATTTTCAATTAGTCGGATCGGCCGAAATCGGCCCGGGATTCCAACTATCCGGATGTACCGGCAGTCGGAATCCCATATTGAATACCCTCCCCATAGTGCGTTACAAACTAGACAATATGCTTGATAACATCGTTAATGTTAGCATGCATATCGGTTAAAAATTTGCATAGTGTCCCATGCTTTAATTGAATGGTTTATTATCAGAAATAGCACTTAACTGTTATGCGCTAATAAAAATAATATATAAAAGGAGGAATTAACCTCATTTATTTTATAAAGTAAAAAAATCAACAATCCTGTTCTGTGTTTTTCATTTATTTTGTGTCTACCCTTTTGTGGTGAGGACAGAGTGTGCGCTATAAATGTGATTGGTCTGATTCTGGCATATTCATGCTGTGTGCAGACTGCAGCGCTCTCATGTGGCGTGTTGTGGTAGTGACATTACAGTGGTGAGTGCTGTTGAGTGTTTGCTTTACTAGGTGGAGAACTGCTGCGAGTCACTGTATGGCGGTGAGTGTGCACTGTAGTTCCCAACACTTGGTTCCTTTGTTAGGGGAACGGAACACTAGCAGATGGATAGAACCTGGCAGCAATGTGAGAGGTTTTATAATGAATTTGGATGCCCTTGGTTAGGTGTTGTTCATTTTTCATTAGTCTATGGTGCATCACTGCAATGCTGTAATCAAGTCTACAGCAGAAAGGCTTTTATAGATGTTCTACATTGCTGCCCATCTACATGTGATCATACCATGGCTACAGTCTACTGTTTAGATTTAACCTTCAGAAGTGTCTTATTAAGATGCTTTATTAAAATATATATATATATATATTTTTTGTATGAGAATACATTTTGCTGTTATGTTATTTAAGGGTTAAAGTGTTATTGGAGACTTCAAACCTTTTGCGCGCTTATTTCAGTTTGAAGGTGCTGTTGGCAGATATTGTAATAGGGCACAGGTCTTCAAACTCGGTCCTCAACTGTGGATCTTTTAAAATATATCCGTGAGCAATAAATGTACCTGCTCGGTGACCTGGAAAATGGGAACTGAACGGTTCCTGAGGACAGTGTTGGAGACCACTGTAACAGGGTTATTTTAGGCACAACCAATACCATTTACTTAGAAAGGTGGAGAAGTGCCCTCTAACTATATGATCAACTGTGTTTGGGCATCATGATGATTTGGGGCAACAACAGTGTGGTGTAGGGCCAATTGTCCAGCTGCGCTGCTGATTATTACAGGAGGATTTGCTATCATTCCATATTAAAATAAATATTTCAATATCTATTTAAGAGAGAGACAAGCATATTCTCTATTACATACTGTATATCATAATAATCATCCCCCTTTTGTGTATATGGCCATTTTTTTTTCTTTTTTAAATGTCACATGTTCCTGCTAATTAGAGGTAGTTACATTTGCTATATGGTATAACTAGGTGGTCTGTGTGAATAAAATACAATACATTTTATAGTGAGGTTGGTGGTTTGTAGTAGGATGAAAGAAGAACCGGTTCATTTGTATCCATTTCTAATAGCCGAGCAAAACTGATCCATATCGAAGCATCCAGGGAAAGAACTCTAGGGCCAAAATTTTTAACTTTGATTTTTAAACAAACACTTCTGACAAATAAATCTTTAAAATTACACCTCATTTATCGATATTTGGTTAAGTATGAAGGGAGAGAAAAAAAAAAAGATTGTCACCAAAACGCACCTTCTCGAAATAATACATATGATGCAGTGGGGCAGATGTATCATAGCAGCGCTTATCGCGCCGCTATGATACTTCCTGCTTCGCCTCAATAGCGAGGCGAAGCAGGAAGGGACATCGACAAGATGTATTAACATCTTGTCTGCCGAAGCGGGGGAGCGCTAACTCCCCCCTTCAGCGATGTCCCTTTCTGGAGATAGCGCATCAGTTAATACTGATGCGCTATCTCCTGTCCCCCGGCCGGCCGCACTGGGCATGCGCGGGATCTCGCTGTTCACGCGAGATCCCCAGCGCAGCCCAGACCTAACAGCAGGGACAGCACTGTCCCTGCTGTTTAGATAGGGCTTCGCCAGCCTGATGCTGGCGAAGCCAAAACCGGCTTTGTGCGGAACGGTCAGCGATGCTGACCGTTCATACATTCGGCCTGCTATCAATTTGATAGCAGCGCCGATATGGACAGGGGCGCATAGCGCCCCTGTCCATTATCGCATCCCGGCCGCATCATACATGGGGGAGAAGCGGTATCAGTGCACATAACGTGCGCTGATACCCCTTCTCCCCCATAACGACACATCATACATCTGCCCTAGTGTGAGAGCTGTAGGATATAGTAGAACTATCCCAGCCTGTACAGTAGATGTGCCACAGGTTTCAGAACAGTCATCTGATACATGAACTGAGTTGGCTGATCTCCCCCACCAACAAATACATGGCAGTAATAAGATTATTTCTTCATGTATTTTCAGTAATAAAACTGCAGGGAAAAGATCGGTTTTTTTTTTATTTCCATTAGAAAACCAACATTGTTTTTCAGCCTAGCGATTTTCCCCATAATCGTTATCCGTATGCACTTTTTAGCTCACCAACAGATACTCTGTTAAGACTATTTAATGCCTAAATTACGGTTCCACCCATGTACTCTAGAGGGCAGTATACCCACAGAGACTTCGGGAGAGTGCTTTTTCTACAGCTACCTGCCAGTAATCCCACAGAAGACAATAAAACCAGCCTGATGCCAATTTCTTTCCAAAAATGATGGGTAACAATGGATGATAGAACAAAACGTCAAATATTACACCTTCATGTATTGGAAAAGTAACCTATATCAGATTCCACAAGTAATGTTCACAACGCTGTAAGACCACTTGTATTTTAGGTTCAGCGGCTATTTAAACAAAGCAGTCTGTGGTGAATTCACTGTTCCGCCTGTCGAGTGGGGAAAAGGGGGGCGTGGCGGTGAAAACGGATGTTCCGGCAGTCACAATCCTGGATTGGATATCCCCTCTGTGAATACAGTGAGGGGTATTCAATGACCCTGATGGCGAGAAGTGCCGATAACTCGCCATCAAGTATTCAACTCCATCCCCTTTACTCGCCGTTTCCAGGTCGCTGGTTTCCTTTGGCGAGGTGGAAACGGCGGGGCTCGCCACAAAATGCAGCAGACTCGTTTGACAGCAACGATGTCGTAGTCCTGACGTCCAGTGAATACATTGCAAATAGGGAAAATAATTTATTACTAATACAAAGTTTTTTTTATTTTTTTACCAAATTATTTATTTTTATTTATCTTTACCAATATAGGCTATTCATGGTCTTATGAGGTGTAGGGCTTGGGCGATCTGCAATCATCATTCAAGCCTAGTTTGTTATCTACAAACTAGGCTTGAATGATGATTGCAGATATGCAGGAATCAAAAGGTAATAAGATTATCAGAGAAGTAGTTCTGTCTATAAGCTCTCTATGCACTGTATCAGTATTTCTATTGAAGGACAGATCTCTGTCAGTATATAAATGCTTCACACCGAAGTTATGTCCTCCTCAGTGTTTTGGTGCATGATGTCAGATGTTGAGGGATGTGTGTTCATCTTACATTAAATTGCAACAAATGTTTAGTGACCCTTTTTAAAAGGAAGTTGAACATTGCTCTGCACAAGATAAGTATAATCTATATCAGGGATGAGGAACCTTTGGCCCTCCAGCTATTGTTGAACTACACATCCCTCATACCCTACTGAAGTTTTTCTATTTGGCCCTGCTAAAACTGTTGCAAGGAATGCTGGGATATGTAGTTCAACAACAGCTGGAGGGCCGAAGGTTCCCCATCTCTGATTTATATATATGTCTAGTTTTGGTGCATTTCTGAAATACTGCCCTCTGTTGGCAGTGAGTGAAACTACATATTTTTCTCACACATGCACAAACACAAAGGCAATCACAAGGTAGCAGACTAGCTTGTGAAGCATTTGCTTCGAGCGGGCTTACTAGTAGTACATAATGAACTATTTCCAATAAAAAATAAATAAAAGTAACACTATGGAACTGTCCATACATACAGAATAATAACATGAGCTTGGGTGCGTTCTAGGTTATTGACCGGAAGATAGGCCTGGAAAGTTCTATTATTGATTGGTGGACAGTAATCGTTCTGTGTTATTCCTTGATGGCCAGACCAAGGGGTCATTCCTATTGGGTGCAGATGATTCACAAGTGCGCACCTTACGGCGGGCTGAATTCGCTTAAAAGCGCTCGCACCTCCATAGGGTGCGAGCAATTTTAAGCAAATTCGGCCTAGCGAAGGGTGCGAGATCGGGCTGAATCGGGTGCTGTTTCCAGCGTTTAAATGCATGAAAAGGACACCCAAATGGCACCTCGCACACTTCAGACCTAATAGGATCGACCCCCAAGTATTTTCCTTTTCTCAGTGACTAGTTCCTGTACACTGTTTCTTTTGTGACCTGCCAAGGTTCAGGAATGTGCGCCCTTGGCGGACGTTCTATTCTGCCGCTGATAATCTCTCTTTCCCCCAAGTACAAAGCCCAGGTTTGTGTTTCCATCTCACTGATTCTACTTCCAGGGGGCTGATATTGTGTCCCCTCTCCTCACAGCCTTGTCATTGTTACATTCCTGCCTCTCGAGTTTCTCAGGTGGAGCCTGGCTGGGAAGGTGGTTCTAGAGGCGCACGCTCCTGGGGTGCTGATGGATGTGTCCTTCAGTTTGTGGTGCTCAGGACTGAGCACAGTCGGCACATTGCGAGGAGTTGCAGAGACTGGGACTGCAGCACAGTATGGAGGGAAGCGGAGAGGCAATGGTAAGAGATGGGCTGGTCATCTGGTCAGGATCTCCATACTGCTCACCTTGCACTCCCATACCACAGTGCTATCAGCACATTGGGTAACTTATGGGCTACCATATATCATCTATGACTAATGCTGGCTATATCTACAGATCATTAGTTTTTAAGAGTATACAATTATAAAGGTTAAAAAAAGATCTAAAATGTGTTTTATTGTTATATATTCATTTATTTCTTTTAGCGATGCCTTTTTATAATGATTAGATTTTGCTTAATTAGAACAATTTAATCCCAGCTCCTGATCTGAGTGAAAATTCCATCACTGGGAATGACAAAAATAAGTGGTGTGACAGTAAATTGCGTCTTATTGAATACTGCTAAAAATGTATGTACTTCCTGTGCTGTGGATGCTCTGCTGCTTCAACTAGACAAATGTTACTTGTTCGTAGTCATTTGCTGTTTATTGAGTTTCTGTCCTGCCATTACAACCCTTTTAGTGGTAAATATAACTTTCACCCCCCGGCCAGCGTTGTGGGTTTGCCTTGAAGTCAGTAGTCCACTAGTGAGACCCCAGCCTAAATCATCCCCTATGCCAGTGGTTCCCAAACTGTGTGCTGTGGCTCCCTGGGTCGGTGGTCCAGGAACAATTCAAATTATTTATGGTCAATGTAATAGACAGAATTAGTGCTTGTGGTTTACAATTAGAAAACAGAAGTCAGTCATGTTCCTCACCACATAACTGAACCTAAGGGTGACATACAAGCACAACTTATTTAATTTATTTCTTTTTTTCTGAAATTCTCAGTAAACTTTTGTCCTAGCGCTGCCATGACAACAATTCTGGTACTCTAGGGTGCCGTGATTGAAGTTTGGGAATCCCTTGTACCCCTTTCTCACTTGCAAAAATATCCCGGGTTTTTGCACATGAACGCGCATCAACCCGGGATTTAGCTCAGTTTGAAAGGGTCTTGAAAGAATATCCCGGGATGAACATCCCAGGATTTCTACAAAGGTCCTGACCTGGGTAGATTCCAGAATCGACCCGGGATGCGGGCAGTGTGAATGGTCCCGTACCCGGGATTGGGTACATGGGACTTTCAAAAATCTGCTGATTGGAGCTTTCTTGGGCTCAAAAATGCTGATGTCATCTTTCAGAGCCCTGGAGTCCATTTCTAATGACATGCATATGTATTTGCAGGGATTTCCCAGGATCAGTGTGAATGGGGCTGTCCTGGGTCGAACCCAGGTCTGAGTGCAGTGTGAAAGGGTACATTCACGGGTAGAGTCCCGGGAAGCATCCGGGAACACATTCCCGGGTATGACCCGGCTCTGCGAGTGTGAAAGGGGTATAACTGATCAAGGCAGCTGTTGCTCACATTCTCCAACAGGTAGCACAGATGGGGCTATATAAAATCCATGGACAGGGGAAATATTGTTCATCCTTTATAACGTGCACAAACGTATTTAGAGGAACAGCCGTAGACCATGTTATTAGCTTAGATCAGGGGTCCTCAAACTATTTTGCTCTGGGACCCCATCAGAAAATAAGAATTATTACAGGACCCCAGCAAGTTACTGCAGAAGGTCATCACATCACAGGTGTAGTCAGCAGACAGCACATACATGGCAGCGTTGTGGAGGCACAAAATGATGGGAGGAGTCTAATATACCATAACCCATCACATCACATGTGTAGTCAGCAGACAGCACATACATGGCAGCATTGTGGAGGCACAGAGTGATGGGAGGAGTCTAATATACCATAACCCATTACGTCACATGTGTAGTCAGCAGACAGCACATACATGGCAGCATTGTGGAGGAACAAAATGATGGGAGGAGTCTACAGTTACAGACAATTCAACAGATGTTTCAGACTCCTTGAATCAATGACTGAGTTTAGAAAAGTCATCAGCCTGATGGTCAGCAACATGGAGTCGCGACCCCATGCTGAGATGGTCAGGACCCACAGTTTGAGAACCGCTGGCTTAGATTAATTAGCAATGAGAAAATGTATAAATTACATAAATATGAATACATGCTTCTTTAATAAAAGCCTATAATGTGTGTGTGTGTGTGTGTGTGTATATATATATATATATATATATATATATATATATATATACTCTGTAACAACCATCTGCCTTGCAAATCTAATATAATGAATGTAATAATTCACCTGCTCTCGTCTCTAATAAGAGATAAGGGATCTACTCCTTACTCCCCTGATCAGCTGTTAAATACCAATGCAGGACTCTACTGGTATTACATTTAATAAATTGCCAGCTAATAGGCCCATACAGTATTTTTGTATACGCAAATTATAGTATATAACAAGTATACAAATTATTCTACAAAAATGTATATAATATCTGGAGCATGTTACTTTTTATCTCTGAGAAAAAAATTATTCCCATTACATTGCATTCAGAAATGTCCAGAGCTCCAGATATGTAATGAATGAAATTCTGATGGATTACTTGGACTCTAATAAAAAACTACACTGGCCCTGATCGGTGATTAAGTAGATTTATCCAGCATGGTGGATAGTAATCACCGGGCGATAGCGACGCACGGGGCTATACCCCTAGACCACTATGGCTCCTACACACTGTGCTATCTAGGGGTATTTTCTAAGCCATCTAGTCAGATGGCTTAGAAAATGCCCTGAAATCGCCCTGTGTATACCCCATAACACTTGTCAGAAGGGTATGTTGGATAATACTTAAGCACCAACTCCTAAGATAGTCACAATCCATAAATTGGGATGGTTGAGAGGTGCGCTGTAGCAATAGGATCCCCTGATTTGATTGGTTTCCTTCTGCACCATATTTACTGTTTGGCCCACAACATTTTATTGGTACCCGATCTGCTGAAACATAATGTGAGATTGTGCGATGGATGCACAAACACAAATGTATCATAACTGCATACATAGAAATACCAGGCTTATTGCAGGAAAACCTTTACTGGTATGTGAGAAAATTCCCGTAAGGTCATTGTCATCTAAACAGATCTAAATCTGGTTTCTTTTTCCCTAGCCCGCTACAGAAAGAGGACCCCAAGAAAGATCTAAATCTGCTTCTCGAATATTCTGGGGATTCCTGGCCGTCGCATTGCTCTTTTCCATAGTGGGGATTAGTGTGGTTGGTGTTCTGGGCTGGAAAGATAATAAAACAAAGGTAATGACAAATATTTCTACTGTAAAAATATTTACTTTGTAGTTCTCTCTCCCCTTCCCTTCCAAAACAGTTGTACACCCTTCTCTGGAAGATGTTGGGTCCAGTGATGCCATCAGAGATTTTTAATGATTTTTGGCTGCTAGGTGGTAATGTTCTGATAGTGCTTATGGATGAAAATAAGCATTGCTGTCTCAACAGTGGAGATATTAGTTTAGTGAACAAGTTTATATGGTCTTATTACATAGCATGTGGATTGGGTGTACCCCTCTGTAGTCACCCAGAGCAGGCTCTGCCATTAGGCAGCTTTAGGCAAATGCCTAGGGCACTGGGATATTGGCGGGCCCCTCCAAGTTGGCCTATCACTAAATTAAGGATGTCTATGAGGACGCAAGCCTGCTTGGCTGCAATACAACCTATCTCTCCTGTAGTCGGTGCAACTCACAGGCGCCGATGCATCGCATCAGACTGATCACATGCGATTTGGATGATTTTCATGCAATTTATCACCGCAATCGCATGAAAAGTGACCAAATCGCATGTGAATGGGGGCCTTTAGTTACATAAAGCATAGGGATACAGTGTTATTAAAGTAGAAATTGCAATTTTTTTTAAAGTAGCAAATTAATTATAATTTTTGCATGAATTTGATGCTTTTCAGAATATATATTACTCACCTAAAGCAGAGCTGACAGGAGACATTGTTTTCAAGGGCCACACTGCCGCATGGCCCCTGTCATCACTCCATCGCTGCTGACACTGTCAAGTGTGTATGCACATGCCGATGTTGAGTCCTGTCACCCTGCAATGTAACCTGGGGTCACACTGTCTACTGTGTATCCAGCATAAATTTGCCTAACAGGATGGCGGCTATAATACACTATTATGAAGCGATCTGGTGGTATGACCAGCATTTGGTATGATATACACAAGCTTTATATGGTGGCATTAAAAAAAACATATTCATGTATATAAGGCTGGTGGCATACCGTTTGCTTGGCTTGAATTTTTTATTTTTTACATAATAAAGCTAGATGTATTATTCCCACACAAATCGTGCGGTATAACGCTTCCTGTTTTGCCTTCTTAACAAGGCGAAGCTGGAAGCAGGGGTTTCTCATTTGCCAGAGGGGAAGGCAGTGAAAACTCAGCCCACCAGTGATCCCTGCTAGAGCCACAGTACATCAGCCTAGTGTCTCTCCTACTGGACGACTCCACTGGGCTTGCGTGAGATCTCTCTAACTCCACAATGAAAACAGGGTCCATCTTAACATGAAAAATAATCCAAGGGGCCGCTGCAGTAACAAAACACCAGACTGCATGCAGGTTAATAATAATATTGATTTTGTAGGCAAAATTTATTTCAGCTAAACGAAAGCTCTTAGATTAAGAGGTACTTGTACTAGCACGGCGCATGGCTATGCTACGTTTTCAGCGTAGGCTAGGCTAAGCTACACTGTCAGCATAGCCCAATGGCTGCCTAGCGTAGTTAGTGTAGTGACTCCTCGGCAGCCCGGCTCTGTCCCCGGCGTCCATGGCTCTGCCCGGCGTCCAGGGCAAGCCTAGTGAGCACCTCTCACACAGCGCCGGTAACCGCCAGATCCCCTGCGCTGACGGACGCCGGCGGAGAGGCGCTCCATCTGTCTGAGACGCAGGTGCGCCTCAGACACTCCTGCATCTCAGTATTATTGCGGCAGGGTACGGCAACCCTGCCCGTGTCCGAATCAGGGAGACCCTCCTTTTTAAACCCCCACTATCCATGCAAGTGCACGCGTTACACGTCCCCCCGACCTGTTCATACCCCCACTATCCACGTCAGCATGGAGTTGATTTTATAAAGTGTGGCGAGCGCAGCGAGGCGAGCGCACGCGGAATACATGTAAAGTAATACACTTACTACGCTAGTGGGAACATTTCTGACTGACTACGCTAACTACACTGGCCGCACGAACACTATGCTGATTCTGACAGGGACGCTACGCTAACTACGTAATAGGCACCATGCTATAGCACAAGTACCGATTAAGACATGCTACCTGGGACGTGGCCAGCAGTGTTTCCCCAAATCAGGTCCTCTTGCACCCCCAACTGGTCTCGGTTTAATTTTTTATGTCTGAAAATTGCTGACCCAGCTACACATAACATCCTAATAACTTGAGCTGTTTGGGGTGCGTGAGCGGCGGATTTGGGCCTAATTCTAGCTTGAACCCTGTGACATGTTTTCTGCACTTGCTGTGTGTTTGGCATCAGATTGTGTGCATGTTTGCTATTTATATATAACTAGCGACCCGCCCTGGCTTCGCACGGGAAGCACTAATTACACTAGCCAACAAAAAAACAATTTTTTATTTGCTTCTTTTACAATTTTTTTTTAATTTTTTACTAAATGTGAGTCAGAAAAATGGAGTATGACTTTAGAATTTGTTTATTAGCTCTAGTTTTTTAGATACACTACTTGTGATACATGTACTTATGTAGTAAAAAACAATATTATATTAATATGATATCTGTACACAACAGAAGTAGCAATTGGGTACTTGTTTCCTAGCACGGCCACCCCGATTTCCATCGGGGTGGTCGTGTTGGAAAAATCGTGTCGGTCGCATCGCATGCGATGCGACCGACCTGATTTTTTAATTGAATCAAATGTGAATAGGGTCCCTGGGACCCGATTTTACATTGGATTCAATGTAAAATATTCCCTAGACCCCCAATTTTACAACGTAAACCCCACCCCACGATTGACACCACCCCGAAGCGTGGCGAGCGCAGCGAGCCCGCGAGGGGCGGCGGTGCGCGTCCTCCGACCTTTTCATTCCCCTACTATCCACGTCGGCGTGGAGTTGAGAATATGAAGTGTGGCGAGCGCAGCGAGGGGACGCGTATAACTTCACAGGTATACGTGTCCCCTTGCGGGGCTCGCTGCGCTCGCCACACTTTATATTCTCAACTCCACGCCGACGTGGATAGTAGGGGAATGAAAAGGTCAGAGGACGCGCACCGCCGCCGCTCGCCACGCTTCGGGTTCACGTCAATTGTGGGGTGACGACGGGGCCATATATAATGTGAAATGGGTCATATTGGCCCATTTCACATTTTTTACTATGTCAGATGGACTTTATCAAGTCCATCTCATCTTGTGCCATTATAATGGCACAAGACCGACGCGATGCTCCGGATTTCAATGTTAAAAGATATTTTAACATTGAAGCCTATGGCAAAATCGGGGGCATCGCGTCGGTCGCGTCGGGGCCAATGTTAATGGTCCCGACCGACGCGATGCCCGCGATTTTTCCTTTGCCGGCAAAATGGACCTGATTTCAAAGGAAATCGGGTCCATCGCGGGCATCGTGTACCTTAACTTAAAGGTACATTGTGGCCGTGCTAGGAAACAAGTACCAGCAATTGTTTTAATTCATTCTATGTACAGGTAAATTAGCAGAAAATAAGATAACAAACCTTGCTATTTCGTATGACGACCTATTTATTAGTGCGCCTTCGTTTTGCTTGTCGTTTGGGTACTTATTTAGTATCTGGGCTGCCGATTTTGTGATTGTATGCCTTACCTTAAGGCATACAATCAGATGCGATGCGATGCGATGCGATTTTGCATAGGATTCAATGTTAAGAAGGTCCTGTTCATTTCCCCACTATCCAAGTGGGCATAGAGTTGATTTTATATAGCGTGGCGAGCGCAGCGAGCCACCGAGCCCGAAGCGTGGCAAACGAACGCATATTTCTTAAAAAGTATTCTGTGTCCCCTCGCGGGGCTCGCTACGCTCGCCACGCTACGCTCGCCACAGGTTTATATCCAACTCCATGCCCACTTGGATAGTGGGGAAAGGAAAAAGACCCCTTTTTCCCATTGAATTCTATGTTAAAATGGACTCAGACCATTTTAACATTGAATCCTATGGAAAAATCTTGACCATCGCATCGCATACGATTTGGTCGCATGCGATGCGATCCGATTTCTAAATCGGACGCCCAGATACTACATAAGTACCGTCGTTTGTACTCTTTTCCTGGAGCATCTCTTGTCACCGTCCAACAGTAGTCTGCAAGCATGGAAACATCCCATTTACCCTGATATCTTCGTTCCATAGTTGAAATATCTTGGTGGAATCTCTCACCATGCTCATCACTTACTACACCACAATTCGGAGGAAAGAAGTCCAGATGAGAATCGAGAAAATTAATTTTGAGTAACAAAATATGGCTGACAATAACTCAGGATACCTGTACTAAGGATTGCCAACCTACAATTAATTTAAATCAAAAAAATCCCTAGTATTTTTCGAAAATCCCTCAAATTCTCAAAACATAGAGCTAACTCAGCATATAGAGCTAACATAGAGCTAACTCAGCATTTTAAATGCCATATTCGTATTTCCCAATGCCCGAATAAACTAGAAATTACTATTTTTGTTTCGGAAGCATTTTCACTGTTGGCTAGTGTTATCTATAGACAGATGACTTCGGATTTTTGTAGTTGGTTGTTAGATTTGGGAATACCTTGACGACAACGGCTTGAATATTCAGTTCAGTTGAAGTTCGGCATGAAGGAAATCTCATTCGTGGCACGATCAAATAATTGCCAACAAAATAAATAACATTCTGTTGATCCGATCGCTACCAAACTTCTTAGGATCAGAATTAGATTGCCTGAAAATTTTATCAAAATCGGTCACCCCGTTTTGGAGTCCATAGGGAACATACACACATACACACATCCATTTTTATATATATAGATGGGCCACACCATTTCATTGCTGATACAATAATAAGGAGTTTGAAATTTACAGGTGTGTGTGTCATTGTGATAGGGGCTCCTCATTGGCTGCTGCAGTTACATAGAATCAGGTGACCCTTCACGGACACAGTTAAGCATCGGCACAACTATCTAGGTCATTTTGGTCTAGGCATTGCATGCGCTTCATAACTGACCTCCAGTGGAAGCAGCCTTTGTGTGGCTGCTAAACTATTATTCTTTACAATGAAGCTGTCGCGCTGCAGCGACGTCACTGGTATCAGACTAAATGCTGCAATCATTTTATTAATTTTATTATATCACTGTAATAAAATGATGGCATATGTAGTATTTTGCAAAGCACCAAGACACCTGCATTTCAGTGTGACCTGAGCTTGCCTCATTCACCTGACTTTTATGTTTAGCCTCTCTTACAGGTCGTCCGGCTGACTTACAAAAACTTGCAGGGGACTTCCGTAAACCAGTCCGCAATTACTGACAAGCGGAGGAACACCGTCACCTATCGGGTGACTTCCAGAAACCAGACCTCTCTGGTGTTATTCGACAGCAAACACGTGAGTTCCACAAAAGGCTGGTTAAATTTGGTCTTCGCATTCGCGAACCTGGCAGAATAGTTTTCTTTTTTTTTACTATCACTGGAGCTACAAATGTCTGCATCAGTCACCTCAGGTTGTGCTGCTGTGACTGGGAATCCGGTCGACAATCACTACAGGAAGGGGCCAACACAAATTTTTCATGTTTTTTTTTTAACCGACTTGTTCATACTTTACCATCCCAGTGGATATAAAGGGGGAATTGAATAGTGTGCCGAGCGGTGTCCATGTCGACATGGTCACAAAAAACATGAAAATCTTGTAAAGTCTTCTTATCGTAGTAGTATGGTATTGCCGCAGTATATAATGTATGACTTGTATTACTTGGATATGCTACTTTATGCTTTTTTTTCGTATCGTAAG
Organism: Crinia signifera; assembly: GCF_055691185.1. Taxonomy (NCBI): domain Eukaryota; kingdom Metazoa; phylum Chordata; class Amphibia; order Anura; family Myobatrachidae; genus Crinia; species Crinia signifera. Next base: position 50,227,275 of record NC_139223.1, read on the forward strand.
ATTGTGGAGAATTGCATACCTCCCAACATGACCTTCTCCAGGAGGAACACAATGCTTGGCTTCTGAACTCTTAATATATGATTGCCATCCCCTGTGTTGAACAGGTTAATTGATAAGAAAGGTGCTTCACCACAGGTGATGGCAATCATAAATAAAGAGGGAAGTCCAGGAGCAGAGCATTGTGTCCCTCCTGTAGAGGGTCATGTTGGGCAGGGCCGTAACTAGGGGAGGGCCTGGGGGTCAGGTGCACCGGGCGCTGCATGGGGGGGGGGGTCGCTGTGAGATCCGGGCGGCGGGGGTCCGGGGACAGGCAGCGGGCGTCCGGGGACCCGTGTAGGCTGCACTGTACACTGTAGCGGCAGCTTTTACTCCGTCTCTTAGCGCTATGTGCCGGGCGGTAGGCGGGAAGCAGATTTTGAAAAGACTTGCCGGACGCTGATTGGCCGTCCGGCAAGTCTTTTCAAAGTCATCAGCGCTTCCCGCCACAAGGCAAATCGCGCTAGGAGACAGAGTGAAAGCTGCCGCTACACCAGTCCCCGGACCCCTGCTACCTGTCCCCGGACCCCCGCTGGCTGCACACAGGTATGTTGGCAGCGAGGGGTCGCCCAGCCTCCGGCGCCAGGGGCAAGGCAGTCATTTGGTGTGTGGGGGGGGGGGGGGGGGGGGGGGGGGGGCGACCAAATGACTGCCTTGCCCCGGGCGCCGGAAACCCTAGTTTCGGCCCTGTGTTGGGAGGTATGGAATTGGCAATTTATCAATTGAATTTGTTGTATGTTGAATTATAGTTCCCTCATTATATCATTATGTTGGTTTTTAGGGTAGAGAGTCGTTTTTAATCTGTGGTTTGTGGTAGATATCAAACCAGTGTCAAGAGAGGAGCAGGATGGGTAGTTAGGTGTATGACTAGGAGCTTATTGTTATGGTGCACTAGTTTCAGTCTAGGAATACAAATACCATCATGCAATGCAAAGCCGAGTACTTTCCTAACTTTATCAAACCGGACAAATCAATGAAAGGCAACCTGATACAAAAAGGGCCAGATGTATCAAGCTTCAATAGTGATAAAATGATAGACAGTGATAAAGTGATAAACAGCCAGCCAATCAGCTCCTACCTGACATGTCACAGACTGTGTTCGAAAAATGTCAGGCAGGAGCTGATTGGTTGGTTGTTCATCACTCTCCATTTTATCACTATTGAAGCTTAGTGCATCTAGCCCCATAGTCTGCGATCAGAGCTGTCATTTGGGCATTTTTTCTTACTTACCGTAAAACATATGTTAGGACTAAGGGACCTCACATCATTGCGGAATCTGCAAGATACATAGCCCTGCAATCAGTTATCTGCTGCCCCACCAGAGTTAAATCCAGCCCTGTGTAATACCCCTTTTACACCAAAACGCCGGGTCGCACCCGGCTTTTTTAGACCCAGGTTCAAGCCGGGTGCGACCCGGCGTTCAGTGCCATTTACACCGGGCGGACAGCCCGACCCGCGCCCCCCCCCCCCCCCGGAGCTTGGAGATGACAGCACGATGTCATCTCCAAGCGCCAATCACCGGCGCGTGCCGCCGCCGGACCGGAACGCTGCTGGGGGCAGCCCAGCACTAAGGTAAGCTGCTAGGCTGCCCCCAGTCCCCGCGCACACTCCCCCCGCCGTTGCACAGGAGGTGAATGGATGCCGCACACAGGCATCCGTTCACCTCCCTCCCCCGCTGCTGCTGCTGTCTGCAGGGTATAGCAGACAGCAGCGCCGGCTGTCAGTGACTGTCAGGCTGACAACCCGTCCAACCTGCGGACGCTGCGGTCCGCAGGTTGGACGTTCCCTATTCATGTAAATGGGAGCCGGGTCATCCGATCCGGCGTTCCCATTTACACCGCCCTCTACCCAGGTCCTAGCCGTGTTCTACCCAGGTCAGGACCTGGGTAGAAGTCCCGTGTAAAGGGACACGGCGTTAGGGATTTACACCGCCGAAGATCCGGGTCTGACCCGCCGCTGACCCGGATTTTTCGGCTGTGTAAAAGGGGTATAAGACTGTGTAAGGCTTGCGAAATTATCGCAGATTGCTGATTAGCTGCAAATCCATTCGCAACTCACTCTCCATTAAATTATTGGTACTTGTGTAGTTTCACGATGGCAGGCTACGCTACGTTGTCAGCGTAGCCCAACGGCTGCCTATCGTAGTGTCCCCGCGGCAGCCCTGCGTAGTCAGCATAGTGTCCCCATCAGGCAGACTAGTTTCAAACCACCACTATCCACGCCAGCCCAAAGTGTGGCGAGGGGATGCGTTCACCCGTCCTCTCGACCTGTTCATACCCCCACTATCCACGTCGGCATGGAGTTGATTTTATAAAGTATGGCGAGTCACGGAGCCCGAAGCATGGTGAGTGGACGCATAAAAAACGAACCTGAAGCGTGGCAGAATACACATCAAGTAATCCACGTCCCCTCACCACGATTCGGGCTCAGTGTCTCGCTGTGCTCTCCACACTTTATAAAATCAGCTCCACGCCGACGTGGATAGTGGGGGTATGAACAGGTCGGGAGGACGCGTACCACATCCCTTTGCGGGGCTCGCTTCGTGCTGGCATGGACAGTGGGGGTGTTTCAGGAACACATTCACACCTGTCATGTCATCCATCTTAAACAATAGCGACACGTGTTAACTGCGCTAACTACGTAAGCTCCGACTAGCCGCGAATGTACTGACTACGCTGGCTGCGGGAACATGACGCTGATACTGACAGGGACGCTGACTACGATAACTACGCTGGCTGTGGGATGACTACGCTGATTCTGACAGGGGCTGCGGGAACACTACGCTGATACTGACAGGGATGCTGACTACGCTGGCCGCAGGAACACTACACTGATTCG
>NC_139223.1:53502319-53539819 GCF_055691185.1 Crinia signifera
CCTACAGATGGAGAAAGTTGTCATTCTCCCAGTGCTGTTAATTGATGCTCGAAATTTATTGTGCAGAGACTTTCACGGAGAATGTGTTTGAGCACAGCATCAAAATTCGTTTTATATATATATATATATATATATATATATATATATATATATATATATATATATATATATATATATATATATATATATTACGTTATTATATTATTATAAACATTCATTTTTCAAATGAAAGTGTCCCTGACTACTAAGTCGCGGGTGTATTATATGATTTGCAAAAATATGATCCCCTTTATGATATCATGACCGATAAATACAGGCAGGAACATGAGTTGGGTACTTTGTGAACGTATATGTTTTGTTTTGTTTTGCTTTGTTTCTTTTTGCTTTTTTTTTAATGCGACCTGATTTTGTTAACATGTGACTTTTACGATCTGTGAAGCACATAAAAAAAGTGCTGAACAAATATTTCCACTGCTTTCAACCCCACAACATCTACAATGTTAAGTACATAGTAAAAACAAGTAAATGTTATCGCCAATTCAACTGTGGGCCTCCACGTTTCTCTTACTAGATACATTTAAAAAAAAAAAAAAAAAAGTATTTCATACAATTAAAAGACAAAAACATAAAAGACTGCTCAAGATCATCAAAAGAGATTAAAGTGTCAGACTTTGAGAATATTGCTAAATAAAAGTAACTAATATAAAAAAATATAATAATAATGTTAATAATAATAATAATAATATCTAAAAAATGAACATTATAAGCTACATTATTATACACTAGTTGTCCAAAAATACTAAACGATAAGAATTTATATTTTTCATGTATTTATCCCCCATAAAGTCCAATTCCTGTCACTTAGATATTAATTTAGATTTTTCGTTGAATCCAGGTCTTCTCAATTTGCCTAAATTACTACATTTTGTAATATTTAATGTAAAAACTATACATATATATATATATATACACACACACACACACACACACACATGGGGTCAATATACTAGGGTGGTTGAAACCCCCCTTAAAGTTTACTTGGAGCAGCCTGCCTCTCCCCCACACCCTATAAAGCTTTTGTACTAATTCCAGCCGGTTCTGCCACGGAGAATTACCTCATTATGGAATTAAGGAGAAAGTGAGGTCTCGGCTTCACTTAACAATCTCAGAACAAATTGGATGAAAGGGTTTGAAACCAGAAGAGGTCATCAGGGGGGGGAGAGTGCATTTTGTAAATATCCCTTGAAACAAAGCTAATGCTTTAATAATACACCGCTCTTCGCTTCTTTCTTATAAACTCAACACCTCCAGGGTCTTAATTACGCCCTGGCCTCCTGCCTTGTACCTTTATGAGCCCTGAATCACAGGAGGTCCCACTATTGAAACCGCTACATAATTCTGAGTGCGCTAAACTATACACAAACACTTCATAAAAATAGACTGCATTGTTTAGAAACAAATATTAGACTTCATAGAGACATCGCGGAGTCGTTAAGGATTTTTTCTGTTTTGTATTTTGAATAAAATCTAAATTAATCGTTGGCCTTTATTTAGATTGACTTGTTTATTTTAAGATTTGCAAATATAAATATTATGATCAAATGAATAAAAAAAAATGAATAGAAATGCAAAACAAAAAATAAAAGTGTTGTAGTTGCAGTAATGATTGGGGTAGAAAGAATATTTAAATACCACTGGTGTACTTTCCTACAATGATCATCTCTATGCCCCCGTGTTTTCCATAAACATGTAGGTATAAATAATTCATTAGATGTAATCATTCAAACGCAAGACATCTGTACAACATTGGAGATAATATCGCGGAGTTTATTTGAAGCACATTACACAAAGGGGATATGGATATGCAAATATAGATGCCACAGCAATGGAAAATGCGTCTAATTAAAACGCCATTATAGCTGCGATTCGGGGCTTATTTAGGCAGAAGGGTGAATTTTGTGGGACTCAAAGCAGAAGAACATAAAAAAAAAAAAAAGAACAGGAGGATTCAGAGGAAATGATATGGATTTACCTGTACTCTGGATTCCACCAGGTCCAGCCTTAGTGCCAGGGCTTCCCTCATAAACACATCGGGATAGTGACTCTCATTAAAGGCTTTCTCCAACTCTTCCAACTGCCACCCTGTAAAATTGGTTCTGGTTCTCCTCCTCTTGCACCCAGGGCTCTCCTTGTCTGGGTCACCAGCGTCTATAACGGAACAGATTCTTGTCAGACTATAACAGACATCAAGCTATAATACACATCAACCTATAGTAGACATCAACTGTTCCATTGTTATAGAATAACAATATAAGCTATGTACAAACAAACCAATGACACACAGCAGCCTGGTTTATAAAAATAAATAAATAACAACAACTGACATTTAAAAGCGGTCTCTCCCCCTGATCAAAGCTAGTTTATGGCCCCTTCCCACGTTTGGGGAAGTGATTTTGGAAAATAGGAGAAAGTACCCCCGCAGAGAAATGCCTTTTACATTACTGCCTGTATCCACTTCCCACGGCTTGTAATCACACCATGGTAGGATCGAACCCCCTTTGCCAGATATTGTGCTATAGTCTGTCACTTTGTGGGACCCCACGAGTGTGTGTGTGTGTGTGTGGGGGGGGGGGGGGTACATTATAAACTTCAATCACTTTGCAGGATCAGCCAATTTTACGTTCAGTATATATATATATATATATATATATATATATATATATATATATATATATATATAGATATATATATATATATTATATATATATATATATATATATATATATATATATATATAAGAAGCAATGTAACGTAACATTGGTTGATCTCACAGTCTGTAGGTTGCCTTGCGTAACATTACACTAACAATTGCATTTTTTACGTGTTTTTAATATAAAAAGGAGGAAAATAAATCGTGTCCGTCTAAATCAGTGTACAGATATAATATATTACACTACAAAACACCTTATATATAATATATATATATAAATACACCGACCTTTCACTTAAAAAATAAAGAAACAAATGGATATAAAATACACTATATAACACAAATTGATGAGTTGTGACATATCTAGCAGTAAAGATCCGCGCTCCTCTGACGCAATTACAGATCCTTCGCGTTTGCGTCGCTGAGAGTTGTTTAGAGGCGGATTGTTTGCTGTCTGCTGTGGTTTGACAGATCCCGACTTTCCCAGTGATGTACACGTGTGTGCAGCGTTATGTGATGCACCCTGACTGCCAGGCACCCCATAAAACGTCATCTCGCCTCTCTCCCATTTGTTTGGGGGGTTTGCTAGTAGTGGGGTGTGAATGACGGTGCAGGAGGCTGATGGCTGTTGATAACAGGCTGCATTGTCAGTGACAGGAGCCTGTGTGGGCAGCCTTTGATCCTGGGTGTCACCTACTGCTGGGGAGGCAATAGGTAGATAGTAGATGGAATAAGCTGCATTGTGTGTCTGCCATTCCAAGGCACCCATGTATTCCTCCATAACAGGCTGCATTGTGCATCCCCCATCCAGGGCACCCATTTACTCCTCCATAACAGGCTGCATTGTGCATCCCCCATCCAGGGCACCCATACCCCCGCATGCATTGCATTGCTCTTACCTGATAACTTGTAATGCTGATTGTCTCCATTCATACCACATCCAGAGGGGAGCAGAGGGTTCGGATTGACAACAGAGGCAGAACAAGACCCGTTGAGTAATCCGTCTATGGAGAAGGGCACGGCGGCTGCAGACTGCAGCTGGTGACTGGCTAACTCATACACATGGTGATGGCCGAGGGGGTAAGGGAAGCCTACCATCCCGCTCATGGAGCCCCCAAACTGGGCATGAGGATGCTCTAGAATCCTACTGTCCATCATCTCCCTGGATAGAGCTGTCACAGCTGAAGGGCTGCTGCTGCTGCTGCTGCTGGGACCTCAGTGAGCATGCAGTGGCTGTGGCCAGTGAGGAGGGGACATGCTACCAGCACAGGATGAGCCTTTACTTTATCAACATCAAGCTCCCAATAATTAGCTCAGGCTCTGGGAATTTGGGACCAATAAGAAACCTTAATCGTCTGTGACGTCAGAGACGTGGCTTGCAGGAAACCTTTTCCATATCGATTGCTAATTATACCTGACATCCACCTCAATAAACAATATCAGGGCTGTCACAACAAGACAAGGGGGGGCTGAGATAAGAACTACATCACAACAAGGGGGAGGGGGGAGAGAGAGAGAAGAACTTAATGCATCTGATTGATACCCAGCTAAATACTACACACAGCCCTGGAAAGCCTTATTCCCCTCCCTTCTCCAATGCACTAATAGATTTCACTTTAAACATTTCGCAGGCTTGTTGTAGGGATTTTTTTTTTCCACCACGAGAAATGCTTCTACTCTCTGAACCTTTAAAGTGATGTTGCTCCAATTACAGAGAGACATTGAGCGGCAAATAGACTGATCTAATAATAGGAGAATTCATCATCCCTTCTTTCCAAAGCTGTCACGTTGAATTTAAAACTACAAGGCGTCTCATCTACTCAGAGCCCAAGCTGAAGATTTTTTTCTCTACTTACCTTCCCTCAGTACAGTATTTAAAGATCTTATACATTAGAGTTACAAGGAGGTCTCGCCCATCGGATGCTGCTGGCAAGACCCCACGTTTAACCCCTAGGCTGGGTAACAAAGGAGTTAAGTTGCTCATTTTCCAGACCTCTAGTAACTGGGGAATTTATTGCATGTAGAAAATATATAATAAGTTCTGCTGTGATTAATGGGTGACATTGCTCAATTCCAATATCTAAGAAAGTTGTGGATATATATTTTTTTTTTAATGAATAGTGATTTATTTATGTTATGTGTATTGGGGATAAGCCCATTACAGGGGCAATTATTATTAATATTTTTTAAAAAGTCAGATTTTTTTATGATAGCCAGGGAGGGAGGAGAAGCAGGTTAGGAGATAGAAATGGCCCAAAAAAAATCTTATATTTCATTTTTAAAACATGAAGGAAGTGACAGAAGTGTAAATATTTCAATTACAGTGGGAACAGGATAAGATGTCTTCCTATCCTTTTAGGTTCAGCTTTAAATGTACCCCACTGTTTTGTGTATCCAGGGAGATGAGTATATTGCCAGGCGCAGATATTCTCCCGGATTCCCCTTATCACAAGATAACCAGAAAATAGATGACCCAGAAGTGGATAGGGAGATAAGAGACACAGGGATAATATACACAGATGATAAATAATATATAAGAACCTTACCTGCTCTCCATAATATTTTGAAAGGTTCAGATGGCATTTTTTTTTGGTTCCTACTTTAAAATGCAGAATGGCTTATATTTCAGTAATAAAATAGAAGAAACTGTGTTTGTGCTTATAATGGGATATTTGATGTGACAGTCGCCACCTATATGGGTAGGTATACCCCTAGCAAGCAAGATATTGTATAAAAGTCCATCCTCAAGGGTGTCAAATAAAATAAACAACAATATTAAAAAGTATATAAAAGACACATTGGGATACATGCTTTGTAACTCTGGTCTATTCAATAAAACGTGTGAGTTTCTATTTGCAATGCTAAGAACGCTAACCAAATATATATAAATGGTGCTAATTGAATATGGTATTGCCTATTTTAGGACACCGATTATATCCAGGGTTGCATGCGGTTGGTTTGGGGTGTAGAAGCGAACCTGGAATTTATCAGTATTGTGTAATAAACCCAGAGATAAGGGAACGGTGTTGGTATTAATTTCTAGGTTAGAGGCCAAGGGCTTCACTTTTCGCTATAATTTAATTTATTTCTCAATAAATACTAAATGTAAACTGTGTCCTCTGGACCACATTTTGCCTGTAGCAATAAATGCCTCATTTTCTGTTGGATTTCCAGGAGAGGAATGCAGAGGGAACGTGTTTCTGAATAGAGAATGGTAATCAAGCCAGACGGAATAAAAGGGAACTTTCTCTCTCAATCTCTCCCTCTTTATTATAAAGAATTAATTCGACTTTATTTATCCCATTTTGTAGAGCTGACAGAATGTTAATTTGAGTTGAAATTTTTCTCGCCTCTCACTCCCTGACCCCTTGCACCCAGATTGGCGTGTTGTAATAGCCTGAATCTTTCAACAGAAGCCTCGATAATTGTTACCTTATTAGCATGCAAATTGTTTAATTAATATTATTATGAAGAAGCATATAATCCGTCCCTCACTTGACCTCGAGTCCACATAGCAACTGCCTTTCTGAATTTCAATGTGTAAATTTTTTAAATCGACTTTGTTTGAATATACCAAGAAGCTTTAAAATAAGATCTCTTAAAGTGCTTGAGAGCTTCCTTTAAAGGAGAACCAGTCTTTGATGCCGCCACAAGCGCTCATATCTCTTTCTGTGCCTTTCAATTTAAACACAAGTCATGCAAGTCGTTTTATTCCTCTTTTATTGTTATTTTTTTTTTGAACATCAAAATTTAATAATTGCCTCCTTGTCAATTGGTTTCTTTAAATGCACCCCCTTGAATCCTGAGTGCTGTTCCAAGCAAACAGACTCACAGCAGCTCAATGAAAAGCAGCCCTTGACATCAAGTCCTGAGAGACACTGCATTTAAATCCCTTTTTCTGCAGCCGAGTGACATTGTCAGATGCTGCCTTTAATTAACTTGATAATAAGACGTACAAGACTTGGATTCGGGAAAGCTGTGCAAGGCGGCTTGTTTCTACTTTTATCGCAATCTGCTTGTTTCATCTTCCACACAGAAGTCCTCATGGCTTTTAGCAGTCCTGGATGCTTGGCTGAAGGTCCAGGTCCCATATAGGCAGCTTAGGATTTATAGCAGACTGGCCCATATACAGTATAGGACTGAGAAAGACTGGTACTGAGAGTTAGCTGAGGTCCTGTCCCACATATGCACAGTGGGACATACTAGTACTGACTGCAAGCATGGGTCTCATATACTGTACACTCTAGCAATGGCAGTTCTGCTCTTAGCAGGAGCTGTATATTCTAGGGATGATAACACTGCTTGTAGATGGGGTCCCAGTCCCCATGTATACAGACTATGGCTATTAGTCCTTCTGCCAGCTGTGGTCCTAATTCTCATATACCCTATACAGACTATGGCTAATAGTCCAACTGCCAGCCATGGTCATAATTCCCATATATACAGACTATGGCTAATAGTCCTACTGCCAGCTGTGGTCCTAATTCCCATATATACAGCCTATGGCTAATAGTTCTACTGCCAGCTGTGGTCCTAATTCTCATATATATGGACTATGGCTAATAATCCTTCTACCAGCTGTGGTCCTAATTCTCATATACCCTATACGGACTATGGCTAATAGTCCTACTGCCAGCTGTGGTCCTAATTCTCATATATACAGACTATGGCTAATAGTCCTACTGCCAGCTGTGGTCCTAATTCTCATATATACAGACTATGGCTAATAGTCCTACTGCCAGCTGTGGTCCTAATTCTCATATATACAGACTATGGCTAATAGTCCTACTGCCAGCTGTGGTACTAATTCCCATATATACAGACTATGGCTAATAGTCCTACTGCCAGCTGTGGTCATAATTTCCATATATACAGACTATGGCTAATAGTCCTACTGCCAGCTGTGGTACTAATTCCCATATATACAGACTATGGCTAATAGTCCTTCTGCCAACTGTGGTCATAATTCCCATATATACAGACTATGGCTAATAGTCCTTCTGCCAGCTGTGGACATAATTCTCATATACACAGACTATGGCTAATAGTCCTTCTGCCATCTGTGGTCCTAATTCTCTTATATACAGATTATGGCTAATAGTCCTATTGCCAGCTGTGGTACTAATTCCCATATATACAGACTATGGCTAATAGTCCTTCTGCCAGCTGTGGTCATAATTCTCTTACATACAGATTATGGCTAATAGTCCTATTGCCAGCTGTGGTCATAATTCCCATATCTACAGACTATGGCTAATAGTCCTTCTGCCAGCTGTGGTCATAATTCTCATATATACAGACTATGACTAATAGTCCTGCTGTCAGCTGTGGTCCTAATTCTCATATATACAGACACAGTTAATAGTCCTACTGCCAGCTGTGGTCATAATTCTCATATATACAGACTATGACTAATAGTCCTGCTGCCAGCTGTGGTCCTAATTCTCATATATACAGACTATGGCTAATAGTCCTACTGCCAGCTGTGTCTCGAATTCCCATATATACAGACTATGGCTAATAGTCCTACTGCCAGCTGTGGTCATAATTCCTAAATATACAGACTATGGCGAATAGTCCTACTGTCAGCTGTGGTTCTAATTCTCATATATACTGCCATAGGGCAGTACGGATGGTGTAATGGTTAGCAGTACTGCCTCACAGCGCTGAGGTCATGGGTTAAATTCCCACCATGGCTCTAACTGTGCGGAGTTTGTATATTCTCCCCGTACTTGTGTGGGTTTACTCTTACTTATAAATATACAGAGACTATAGCTAATAGTCCTACTGTCAGCTGTGATCATAATTCTCATATATACAGACTATGGCTAATAGTCCTACTGCCAGCTGTGGTCATAATTCACATATATACAGACTATGACTAATACTCCTACTGCCAGCTGTGGTCCTAACTCTTATATATACAGACTATGGCTAATAGTCCTACTGCCAGCTGTGGTCCTAATTCCCATATATACAGACTATGGCTAATAGTCCTACTGCCAGCTGCGGTCCTAATTCCCATATATACAGACTATGGCTAATAGTCCTACTGCCATCTGTGGTCCTAATTCCCATATATATACAGACTATGGCTAATAGTCCTGCTGCCAGCTGTGGTCCTAATTCCCATATATACAGACTATGGCTAATAGTCCTACTGCCAGCTGCGGTCCTAATTCCCATATATACAGACTATGGCTAATAGTCCTACTGCCATCTGTGGTCCTAATTCCCATATATATACAGACTATGGCTAATAGTCCTACTGCCAGCTGCGGTCCTAATTCCCATATATACAGACTATGGCTAATAGTCCTACTGCCATCTGTGGTCCTAATTCTCATATATACAGACACAGCTAATAGTCCTGCTGCCAGCTGTGGTCCTAATTCCCATATATACAGACTATGGCTAATAGTCCTACTGCCAGCTGTGGTCCTAATTCATATATATATATACAGACTATGACTAATAGTCCTACTGCCAGCTGTGGTCCTAATTCATATATATACAGACTATGGCTAATAGTCCTACTGCCAGCTGTGGTCCTAATTCCCATATATACAGACTATGGCTAATAGTCCTACTGCCAGCTGTGGTCCTAATTCTCATATATACAGACTATGGCTAATAGTACTACTGCCAGCTGTGGTCCTAATTCTCATATATACAGACGATGGCTAATAGTCCTACTGCCAGCTGTGTCTCGAATTCCCATATATACAGACTATGGCTAATAGTCCTACTGCCAGCTGTGGTCATAATTCCTAAATATACAGACTATGGCGAATAGTCCTACTGTCAGCTGTGGTTCTAATTCTCATATATACTGCCATAGGGCAGTATGGATGGTGTAATGGTTAGCAGTACTGCCTCACAGCGCTGAGGTCATGGGTTAAATTCCCACCATGGCTCTAACTGTGCGGAGTTTGTATATTCTCCCCGTACTTGTGTGGGTTTACTCTTACTTATAAATATACAGAGACTATAGCTAATAGTCCTACTGTCAGCTGTGATCATAATTCTCATATATACAGACTATGGCTAATAGTCCTACTGCCAGCTGTGGTCATAATTCACATATATACAGACTATGACTAATACTCCTACTGCCAGCTGTGGTCCTAACTCTTATATATACAGACTATGGCTAATAGTCCTACTGCCAGCTGTGGTCCTAATTCCCATATATACAGACTATGGCTAATAGTCCTACTGCCAGCTGCGGTCCTAATTCCCATATATACAGACTATGGCTAATAGTCCTACTGCCATCTGTGGTCCTAATTCCCATATATATACAGACTATGGCTAATAGTCCTGCTGCCAGCTGTGGTCCTAATTCCCATATATACAGACTATGGCTAATAGTCCTACTGCCAGCTGCGGTCCTAATTCCCATATATACAGACTATGGCTAATAGTCCTACTGCCATCTGTGGTCCTAATTCCCATATATATACAGACTATGGCTAATAGTCCTACTGCCAGCTGCGGTCCTAATTCCCATATATACAGACTATGGCTAATAGTCCTACTGCCATCTGTGGTCCTAATTCTCATATATACAGACACAGCTAATAGTCCTGCTGCCAGCTGTGGTCCTAATTCCCATATATACAGACTATGGCTAATAGTCCTACTGCCAGCTGTGGTCCTAATTCATATATATATATACAGACTATGACTAATAGTCCTACTGCCAGCTGTGGTCCTAATTCATATATATACAGACTATGGCTAATAGTCCTACTGCCAGCTGTGGTCCTAATTCCCATATATACAGACTATGGCTAATAGTCCTACTGCCAGCTGTGGTCCTAATTCTCATATATACAGACTATGGCTAATAGTACTACTGCCAGCTGTGGTCCTAATTCTCATATATACAGACAATGGCTAATAGTCCTACTGCCAGCTGTGGTCCTAATTCTCATATATACAGACTATGGCTAATAGTCCTACTTCCAGCTGTGGTCCGAATTCCCATATATACAGACTATGGCTAATAGTCCTACTGCCAGCTGTGGTCCTAATTCTCATATATACAGACTATGGCTAATAGTCCTACTGCCAGCTGTGTCTCGAATTCCCATATATACAGACTATGGCTAATAGTCCTACTGCCAGCTGTGGTCATAATTCCTAAATATACAGACTATGGCGAATAGTCCTACTGTCAGCTGTGGTTCTAATTCTCATATATACTGCCATAGGGCAGTACGGATGGTGTAATGGTTAGCAGTACTGCCTCACAGCGCTGAGGTCATGGGTTAAATTCCCACCATGGCTCTAACTGTGCGGAGTTTGTATATTCTCCCCGTACTTGTGTGGGTTTACTCTTACTTATAAATATACAGAGACTATAGCTAATAGTCCTACTGTCAGCTGTGATCATAATTCTCATATATACAGACTATGGCTAATAGTCCTACTGCCAGCTGTGGTCATAATTCACATATATACAGACTATGACTAATACTCCTACTGCCAGCTGTGGTCCTAACTCTTATATATACAGACTATGGCTAATAGTCCTACTGCCAGCTGTGGTCCTAATTCCCATATATACAGACTATGGCTAATAGTCCTACTGCCAGCTGCGGTCCTAATTCCCATATATACAGACTATGGCTAATAGTCCTACTGCCATCTGTGGTCCTAATTCCCATATATATACAGACTATGGCTAATAGTCCTGCTGCCAGCTGTGGTCCTAATTCCCATATATACAGACTATGGCTAATAGTCCTACTGCCAGCTGCGGTCCTAATTCCCATATATACAGACTATGGCTAATAGTCCTACTGCCATCTGTGGTCCTAATTCCCATATATATACAGACTATGGCTAATAGTCCTACTGCCAGCTGCGGTCCTAATTCCCATATATACAGACTATGGCTAATAGTCCTACTGCCATCTGTGGTCCTAATTCTCATATATACAGACACAGCTAATAGTCCTGCTGCCAGCTGTGGTCCTAATTCCCATATATACAGACTATGGCTAATAGTCCTACTGCCAGCTGTGGTCCTAATTCATATATATATATACAGACTATGACTAATAGTCCTACTGCCAGCTGTGGTCCTAATTCATATATATACAGACTATGGCTAATAGTCCTACTGCCAGCTGTGGTCCTAATTCCCATATATACAGACTATGGCTAATAGTCCTACTGCCAGCTGTGGTCCTAATTCTCATATATACAGACTATGGCTAATAGTACTGCTGCCAGCTGTGGTCCTAATTCTCATATATACAGACGATGGCTAATAGTCCTACTGCCAGCTGTGGTCCTAATTCTCATATATACAGACTATGGCTAATAGTCCTACTGCCAGCTGTGGTCCGAATTCCCATATATACAGACTATGGCTAATAGTCCTACTGCCAGCTGTGGTCCTAATTCTCATATATACAGACTATGGCTAATAGTCCTACTGCCAGCTGTGTCTCGAATTCCCATATATACAGACTATGGCTAATAGTCCTACTGCCAGCTGTGGTCATAATTCCTAAATATACAGACTATGGCGAATAGTCCTACTGTCAGCTGTGGTTCTAATTCTCATATATACTGCCATAGGGCAGTACGGATGGTGTAATGGTTAGCAGTACTGCCTCACAGCGCTGAGGTCATGGGTTAAATTCCCACCATGGCTCTAACTGTGCGGAGTTAGTATATTCTCCCCGTACTTGTGTGGGTTTACTCTTACTTATAAATATACAGAGACTATAGCTAATAGTCCTACTGTCAGCTGTGACCATAATTCTCATATATACAGACTATGGCTAATAGTCCTACTGCCAGCTATGGTCATAATTCACATATATACAGACTATGACTAATACTCCTACTGCCAGCTGTGGTCCTAACTCTTATATATACAGACTATGGCTAATAGTCCTACTGCCAGCTGTGGTCCTAATTCCCATATATACAGACTATGGCTAATAGTCCTACTGCCAGTTGCGGTCCTAATTCCCATATATACAGACTATGGCTAATAGTCCTACTGCCATCTGTGGTCCTAATTCTCATATATACAGACACAGCTAATAGTCCTGCTGCCAGCTGTGGTCCGAATTCCCATATATACAGACTATGGCTAATAGTCCTACTGCCAGCTGTGGTCCTAATTCCTATATATATATATATACAGATTATGACTAATAGTCCTACTGCCAGCTGTGGTCCTAATTCATATATATACAGACTATGGCTAATAGTCCTACTGCCAGCTGTGGTCCTAATTCCCATATATACAGACTATGGCTAATAGTCCTACTGCCAGCTGTGGTCCTAATTCCCATATATACAGACTATGGCTAATAGTCCTACTGCCAGCTGTGGTCCTAATTCTCATATATACAGACTATGGCTAATAGTTCTGCTGCCAGCTGTGGTCCTAATTCTCATATATACAGACACGGCTAATAGTCCTACTGCCAGCTGTGGTCCTAATTCCCATATATACAGACTATGGCTAATAGTCCTACTGCTAGCTGTGGTCCTAATTTCCATATATACAGACTATGGCTAATAGTCCTACTGCCAGCTGTGGTCCTAATTCCCATATATACAGACACGGCTAATAGTCCTACTGCCAGCTGTGGTCCTAATTCCCATATATACAGACTATGGCTAATAGTCTTACTGCCAGCTGTGGTCCTTATTCTCATATATACAGACTATGGCTAATAGTTCTGCTGCCAGCTGTGGTCCTAATTCTCATATATACAGACACGGCTAATAGTCTTACTGCCAGCTGTGGTCCTAATTCCCATATATACAGACTATGGCTAATAGTTCTACTGCCAGCTGTGGTCCTAATTCCCATATATACAGCCTATGGCTAATAGTCCTACTGCCAGCTGTGGTCCTAATTCCCATATATACAGACTATGGCTAATAGTCCAACTGCCAGCTGTAGTCCTAATTCTCATATATACAGACTATGGCTATTAGTCCTACTGCGGAGGCTGAGCTTGAGGTGTTGACACTAGGTTTTTCGTTTGTTCCGACTGTTAAGCCTAATAAATTTGATTGGTCTGTTGATGGTTTCAAATTCGGACGCAAATTACGCCTCCGAGAATTCTTTGGCCCTAGGCCAGCGGAATCATCCGAGACCAAGAAACGTTTTTCTAGAGCTAGCATGTTTGACCCACATTCCTCCAATTCAAGAATTCGTACATTTTCTAGGTTGGTTGAGCAAGAAATGTCTGTACACCACCTGTCGCCAAGGTATGACAACCCATCCACACAACAACGGTCGGCCTTGCGGAATCTTGTGTCCAACAAGCAGCTCGAATTCCGTCAGGCCGACAAAGGTGGGGGTGTGGTCATACAAGATTACTCTGCTTGTGATGCCGAAATACGGCGACAGCTTTCGGATACAGACACATATGAAAAATTGGTTTCTAACCCGATGATGAACATCAAACGTTTGGTTGATAACTCTGTCACTATGGCTGTGCAAGCCGGTTGGATAGATAAGGAGGTTGGGGCATACTTGCTGGTGGATCATCCATTCTGTCCGTATATTTATACGTTACCCAAGATTCACAAGAGACTGGATGATCCACCTGGTCACCCTATTATCCTATATACCCTATTATCTCCAGGATTGGCTCTGTTTTACAGCCACTCGCCGAGTTTGCGGACAGTTATCTTCAGCCTCATGTACAGAAAATGTGGAGGTACTTGTGTATTTTGGCGGAGCCCATCGCATTGTATACTATTACGCATACGATGGTATGCGATGCGACGCGATTTCGTTGGTTAGTGTATGATGGCATACAATTTTCAAATTGTATGCCATTGTACATGGCATACAATGGCATACGATGCGATGCGATTAAACATTATATAAGCACCCTAATGGGTGCCTATACAATGTTAAGCACCCTAATGGGTGCTTACAATGTTAAATGCACCCTTACAGCACCCCCCCACTATAGACGTGAACCCGAAGCATGGCGAGCGCAGCGAGCCCGCGAGGGGCGGCGGTACGCGTCCTACGATCTTTTCATACCCCCACTATCCACGTCGGCATGGAGTTGAGAATAGATTAGTGTGGCGAGCGCAGCGAGCCACCGAGCCCGAAGCGTGGCGAGCGTAGCGAGCCCCGCGAGGGGACGTGGATACCTGTGAAGCCCGCGAAGGGACGCGTTTACCTGTGAAGGTATCCGCGTCCGTTCGCCACGCTTCGGGCTCCGTGGCTCGCTGCGCTCGCCACACTAATCTATTCTCAACTCCATGCCAACGTGGATAGTGGGGGTATGAAAAGGTCGTAGGACGCGTACCGCCGCCCCTCGCGGGCTCGCTGCGCTCGCCACGCTTCGGGTTCACGTTTATAGTGTGGGGTGGCGTGGGGGTGCATTTAACATTGTAAGCACCCATTAGGGTGCTCAAAAGCACCCTTTAGGGTGCTTATACGATTTTTCATCGTATAGGGGGTCAAAATCGCGTCGCATCGCATGCCATCGGGTACATACGATGCGGTGCGATACGTTCATCGAACGATGCTCAAATCGGGCACCGCCAAAATACACAAGTACCAATGTGGAGCTATGTGAAAGATACCTCAGATTTTCTAGAGAAAATACAATTGTTGGGTGATATCCCAGATACAGCATTGTTTTCTACAATGGATGTTGCATCAGTCTATACAGTGATCCCCCACCATGGTGGGTTGGAGGCACTGAAAAAGAGTCTGCAGCATGATGTATACAGTGGACCACCCATTGAATTTTTGTTAGAATTAGCAGAACTAGTTCTGAGACATAACCATTTTTGCTACAACAAGGATTATTATCTGCAGCGATCAGGGACCGTTATGGGGTTATCCCTGGCTCCATCGTATGCGAACCTGTATATGCATCAGTACGAAAATGATTACATTATGCCTATGTTTGCTAGCAAAATTCTTTGTTTAAAAAGATACATAGACGATATTTTGGCACGAAGGAGGAGTTCTCTGAGATGTTGTTATACCTGAATTCCCTTGACACTAGTATTCGGTTTACTTCTTGCATCGATTCTTCTAGCATCAATTTTTTAGATGTAACACATGATGGAAAGGTCGGTTATACCCTCTACCGTAAAGAGACCGACCGTAATTCGCTACTCTACGCCACCAGCCATCACCCGAGCTCTTTGAAGGAAAGTTTGCCTATATCGCAATTCACTCGAGTTTTGCAAAATAATTCCTCCGAAAGCACTGCCAAGGTCCAATTGGACGAGATGAGCGCACGCTTCCGTGAAAGGGGCTATAAAACTAAAACCATCAACAGATGTCTATATAAGGCACTCACCAGGCACCAGACTAAACAGTCTAAGTCGACACAGAGTGGGTCTAATCGCATGATTTTCACATCAATGTACAATACTGCGTCCGACGATATGGATAAGGCAATTAGAAAATATTGCCCAATTGTATCCTCTGACTGAAAAAAGCGTCATTTGGACAAGAGACCTCCGATGCAATCTTTTCATCGAGTACCCAACTTGAAACAACTATTGATGCAACCGCATATGCAACCAGGCTCGAGTAACCTCACATGGTTACCTCCACAGCGCCTGGGCTGTGTCCGATGTGCTGACTGCACTACATGCAGAGGTACTTGTTTCCTAGCACGGCCACCCCGATTTACATCGGGGTGGTCGTGTCGGAAAAATCGCGTCGATCGCATCGTATGCGATTTGGTCGCATGCGATGCGATCGACGCGACCGACCCGATTTTTTGATTGAATAAAATGTAAATCGGGTCCCTGGGACCCGATTTTACATTGGATTCAATGTAAAATATTCCCTAGACCCCCAAATTTTACGACGTAAACCCCACCCCACGATAGACGCCAACCCGAAGCGTGGTGAGCGCAGCGAGCCCGCGAGGGGCGGCGGTGCGCGTCCTCCGACCTTTTCATTCCCCTACTATCCACGTCGGCGTGGAGTTCAGAATATATAGGCCCTTATTCTGGTTGGTGCGGTAATGTCCGCGTGCGGTCGGTCCGCCGATGTTTTGTGTCTGCGCATGTGCAGAGGCGTCTCTGCGCATGTGCGAGCGGGGCGTACGGCCAAATCCTGCATGAAATGTGAACACTCCGAACAGGGGGTGGAGAGGGGCGTGAAGGGCTATTTGGGCTCATTACCATATGCATACGCCCCGCGTTTCATGGGCGTTCCCATGCAAACGCTGGGCGTACGTATGGTAATGCAGTCATCACGCACGTGTAGGGGGCGGACATATGACATCGCCGGATGTCAGCTGCCCGCCCAGATCCCTGCTTTTGCACGGAAAAATGTCCGTGTGGTCTGAGGTTGCGACCATTGAATGATGGGGGAGGTTCCCTGAGATGAAGGAGGCGTATTCCATGAAAAATACACGTGCGGTCCGTTCAGCCAGCTTCTTACCGCGTACGGACGGAGTTGGCGATCCGTATGGAAGACGGGGTTTCGCACGCACGGTCCTGGCCGCATATTCGGATCCGGCCGCACCGATCAGAATAAGGCCCATAGTGTGGCGAGCGCAGCGAGCCACCGATCCCGAAGCGTGGCGAGCGCAGCGAGCCCCACGAGGGGACGCGTATAACTTCACAGGTATATGCGGCCCCTCGCGGGGCTCGCTGCGCTCGCCGCGCTTCGGGCTCGGTGGCTCGCTACGCTCGCCACACTATATATTCTCAACTCCACGCCGACGTGGATAGTAGGGGAATGAAAAGGTCGGAGGACGCGCACCGCCGCCCCTCGCGGGCTCGCTGCGCTCGCCACGCTTCGGGTTGGCGTCTATCGTGGGGTGACGACAGGGACATCTATAATGTGAAATGGGTCATATTGGCCCATTTCACATTTTTCACATTTTTTTCAATGTGAGATGGACTTAATCAAGTCCATCTCATCTTGTGCCATTATAATGGCACAAAGCCGATGCGATCCTCATGATTTCAATGTTAAAAAAATTTTTAACATTGAAGCCTATGGCAAAATCAGGGGCATCGCGTCGGTCGCGTCGGGACCAATTTTAATGGTCCCAACCGACGCAATGCCACCGATTTTGTACCTATGCCGGCAAAATGGACCTGATTTCAAAGGAAATCAGGTCCATCGTGGGGATCGTGTACCTTAACTTAAAGGTACACGATCCCCACGATTGTGGCCGTGCTAGGAAACAAGTACCCATGCAGATCTATGCTGGTGGGCCAGACGTTTCCCCATCCGCATACAGGGAGAAAGATAAAGATTCGCCATAGGCTTTCATATATGGCGTCATTTGTTATATATATTCTCATTTGTCCGTGTGGACTCCATTATGTTGAACTCACTACTCGATGCTTCAGGGAAAGGATGGCAAATCATCATTTATCGATCCGACAAGCACTTGAGCAAAAAAAGTTGGATAAACCGATGGCAAAACACTTTATGGCATTCGGCCATTCTGTTGCTAGTTTGAGGTGCATGCTCATTGACTATGTTCAAAAAGAAGCCCGCTGGATCTATGACCTCGGGACGGTTGCCCCACGGGGCCTCAATGAGCAGATCAGTTACAATGTGTTTCTATAATAATTTCTTACAGTGCAGCAAGAATATCTTTTGGTACTTGTTTCCTAGCACGGCCACAAATCTTGGCCATCGGGGGTAATTTTAGTGGCCTGTGACGCGACCGACGCGATGCCCCCGATTTTTCCATTGAAATGCATTGAAAACAGTGAAAAATCGGGTCGGTCGCGTCGTGTGCGCCTAAAAATGCTTAAATGGTCCACCCGCGATGGCCGCGATTTCCCCATAGGGAACAATGTTAAATGCCTCCATTTACCCGCGATGACCCCGATTTCCCATAGGAAACAATGTTAAATGGGTCAATTTACCCAAATCATCATAGGGAAGAATGGTAAATGGGCCAGAAAGGCCAAAAAAAACCCCTGACCAGTGAAATGTCCCCCCAAAAGTAGTTCACGCCACCCCGCGATGAACGTGAACCCGAAGCGTGGCGAGCGCAGCGAGTCCGCGAGGGGCGGCGGTACGCGTCCTCCGACCTTTTCATACCCCCACTATCCACTAGGGCGTGGAGTGAGAATAGAATAGTGTGGCGAGCGCAGCGAGCCACCGAGCCCGAAGCGTGGCGAGCGCAGCGAGCCCCGCGAGGGGACGCGGATACCTTCACAGGTAAACGCGTCCCTTCGCGGGCTTCACAGGTATCCACGTCCCCTCGCGGGGCTCGCTGCGCTCGCCACGCTTCGGGCTCGGTGGCTCGCTGCGCTGGCCACACTATTCTATTTTCAACTCCACGCCCTAGTGGATAGTAGGGGTATGAAAAGGTCGGAGGACGCGTACCGCTGCCCCTCGCGGGCTCGCTGCGCTCGCCACGCTTCGGGTTCACGTTGATCACGTGGTGGCGTAAACTACTTTTGGGGGGACATTTCAATGTTCAGGGGTGTTTTTGGCCCATTTACCATTGTTCCTATGATAATTTGGGTAAATTGAGCCATTTCACATTGTTTCCTATGGGAAATCGTGGTCATCGCGGGTAAATTGAGGCATTTAACATTGTTCTCTATGGGGAAATCGCGGGCATCGCGTCTGGCCCCGATTTTACCCCCGATGACCGCGATTATGATCGTTGTGGCCGTGCTAGGAAACAAGTACTTATCTTTTTTTATGTTTTTTCATGTTTTTCACATTTTTTTCATTTTTTCTCCTTTTTTTAAACTTTATGATAATTTGTGATCTTCCCTAGGAGGATACTGATGGTGTACACAATGTTGTGTGTGCACTCATGGTCTTTTCCTACACTGTTTTTAATATGCATAATAGAAGTTGAACCATTGTCCATATATATATGATGTATGATGAGGCAGTACCTTGTTGGCCCTTTTTTGCATAGTGTAGCTTGCTTTTGGTGTAGCGATACCATTTATTTCCCTAATTATATTATTTTGTTCCCCTGTAATGTGGCGCTGTGTTTACTTAGTTTATGCATATCAGCTGCAATTTATGCCTTTTTTTGGCATTGGTTGCTCAGATAAGCTTGCGTTCCAGCGATCTGGAACGCATTCTACTTCCATAATTCGTCTGTAATAGGCACCTTGTAGCTGCTAATGTAGATGCTCCTTCAATGCGCTCTATTTCCGGTGTGTGCATGCGTTCCAGGGCTCTGGAACGCATAGCACTTCCGCTTTAGTGATTCCCCAACAGATACTATAGAAGCGCCTCTGTGCGCCTGACTTTCGGTATCAGCGTGCAGTGGCGGATTCAGGGGGGGGGCACCCGGGCACGTGCCCCCCCTGTCATTCATTTTGTAGATGAGGACCAGAGCTTTCCAACGAGCCCAGCCCCATGTCTCTAGCCCCCCGGGAACCGTAGATATCGCCTGGCAAAGCTGTAACATTTTTTCCCCATAGGATAATATGGGACCCGTCAATTCCGACCCCCACCCGGTTCCGACGGCTGCCAGTCCCCCCCCTGGCATCACAGGAGCTTGTGTTTATGTCATTCAATTTCAAATCGCTGGGCCTTCAATATGATACCAGGATGGTCCATATCGGTTAATCGGTTCCAGAGATATTGCGTGTAAATCGATTTTTTTTATTTTTGAAATGTAATTTCATGGCTGTTCATGTTCTTTGAGGGCAGATTACTCTGGAACCAAACGTTCCAGTTTCACTGGACCAAAATCATTCAAAGCCCACTCAAAAGTTCTTCAATATGATACTTGTCTCATGTAAATGGGTCAGTTAGTTCCGAAGATATAGCCGGTTAAATGAGATAACTGGTTAAAGGGGGGAGGGGTGGTTTTCTCTACCCCTCACACCAGAAAATGCAGGGACTAGGCTGGTGTAAAAGGGGCCAACCTGGGAATGCATTTTTCTGGTGTGAAATGGGTATTATTTCAAATAGCTGGGACCTGCAGTGCTCGGAATACAGCCAGGCTCTGCCACTGTCAGTGGCTATCACTTCTGCCTGGCGGCGGCTGTCCCCCATTTACCACGAGCATGTATTCCCCATTGGCAATGAGCATGTAATCCCACATGGCAACGAGCATGGAACCTCTGGCAATGAGCATGGAACCCTTGGCAATGAGCATGTAGATAAGCAGCACTTACTGTATGTAGCATAATTTTTAATAGGCATTATGGTGTTTGGGATAATACATAATGGACACAATGGCGTGTAACTTAACGTGCAATGGACATTATGGTGTAAATGTTTAATGCGCCCCTTTGGTGGACAATGTCCCTGTTTATGAAGCGTATTGTGAATTTTGTCTTAATCTGTGTGGCATTATGTGAATTCTGGCTCAATCCGTGTGGCATTATGTGAATTTTGGCTCAATCCATGTGGCATGTTATGAATTTGGCTCAATCCGTGTGGCATTATGTGAATTTTGGCTCAATCCATGTGGCATTATGTGAATTTTGGCTCAATCCATTTGGCATTATGTGAATTTTGGCTCAATCCATTTGGCATTTTGTGAATTTTGGCTCAATCCGTGTGTTATTATGTAAATTTTGGCTCAATCCGTGTGGCATTATGTGAATTTTGACACAATCCATGTGGCATTGTTTGAATTTTGGCTCAATCTATTGGGCAAGTATAATGGGGTCTAGTATTTTGTAGCATAATGTGTAGAAGTTGTATATGGTGTTGTACACTACACTCAAGGACATGCCCCCTGTTGAGTGGCCACAACCCCTTTTCCAGAGCGCGCCTTTGGCGCGCGCACAACTACATCCTTCACTTTTGTTGCCATGGTGGGCCTATTTTTAATCCCATTGCCACCCTCTCTCTGCTGCTCTCTTAGCATGTACACTGGCACCACTAACACTGGCCCTCCCCCACCTAAACCCTCTTTTATCATGGTGCCCCCCCTGTCATTTTATCCTGGATCCGCCCCTGTCAGCGTGCATTCCAGGGCTTCCGGTGTAGCGATATCTAGCATTTTTCACCTAAAAAATGTTTCTTTTGTTTGCACAGCGCTACAGTTCAGATTGTACATTGATCGCCACTGCGGTTGGCGATTCAGGTATATTATAATCACACTATGGCCCTTATTCAGATCTGATCGCAGAACAAATTTGTTTAGAAAATGGGCAAAACCATGTACACAGCAGGTGGGGCAGATGTAACATGTAGAGAGATAGTTACATTTGGGTGGGGTGTGTTGAAACTGAAATCTAAATTGCAGTGTAAAAATAATGCAGCCAGTATTTACCCTGCACAGAAACAAAATAACTCACCCAAATGTAACTCTCTCTGCACATGTTACATCTGCCTCACCTGCAGTGCACATGGTGTTGCCCATTTTCCAAACAAATTTGTACTGCGATCAGATCTGAATAAAGGCCTATATCTCCACTAACGTTAGTTTAGCTGACTTCCTGGTCCAAGCCTGGACAGGAAGTGGGTGTGGTTGCTAATTAGCACAGGTTTGCTATAAATGGCCAGCAGGGATACTACATGGTTACACTGCCTGGTGCCTCCAGTCCTTTGGATATTTCTGTCTTGACAAAGGTCCCTGTCAAGGACCAAAACGTCGACTACAGCTATGACTGAATAAACATCTGTCTCAACTTTAAAAGCTGCCTATGGTGAGTGCCTGCTTCTCCAAATATTGCTATATATGGGACTTTGCTGCCTTTATTCTTGAGGCAAAGCCAGTTAACAACATCTCAATTTATGAAATAAATCTAATGAAAATTTATTTCATAAATTGAAACTTTGTTAACTGGCTTTGCCTCAAGAACTGAATTATTGCCGACAAGTGCCGCACCATCGCTCCCTATATATATATATATATATAAATACGTAAAGGAGGAAGCGGCACTCTCAGGACTTGAATGAAGAAAATACACTTGCTACAGTGTGAATTCTACGTTTCGGTTTATTGAGCTAAACCGTCATCAGGAATACAGAAGATAGACAGCAAATACCTTATATAGACAAACAATCAGTGTGAACCGCATGTAGGGGCCCGCCTGGAGGGTGATGACATCAGTAGCAGAGAGCCGCCTTCCGGCTACCGCATCATCACTATAGGACATTGCGCATATTGTAAACAGTGAAAACATTACCATGGCAGCATATAAATTCAAGTTAGATACGGGACATGTCATTGACAGGTTACTACAATACAAAAATCATTGAGCAACACTTTTAAACAGTTAAATATATCAATATTATGTATAGACAAAAACTATAACAGTGTGTGCCCCAATGACTGCAACAATGTATACTAAAGCTAGTTACAGTACAAAAGAGTACGTAGTAGCATATTACAGAAAGCATGAGAAAGACAGGTACTCGTTGAGATTAAGTTGACAGATCCATTTAGCCTCCCGTTGTAATATAATTTTATCTCTGTTGCCCCCCCCTCGGATTTGCCGGAACTTGGTCAATCCTTTTATATCTGATCTGTGCAAGATTGTGGCCAAATTCTTTGAAGTGTTTTGCCACCGGTTGTTCTATGTTTTTACACGCTAGGATTAAATGGATAGCACTTCTGTGCTGGTTCATTCTTTCTTTAAACTGGCAAGTAGTTTTACCTACATGCAGTTTGGAGCAAGGGCATTTAATATAGTACACTACATGTGTAAGACAGGGGGTATGTTTGATAGATATACGTTTTCCACTATGGGGGTGTGTAATGGAATCGCCTGTTTCTAGGTAGGAGCAAGTGACCCAGCCTGTGCATTTGTAATTACCTGGTTTACGTTTAAGGAAATTGTATTCACTCTCATCTTGTTTGTGATTAGAGATATCAGTGTGCATGATTGTATCTCTGATGCTTCTGTCCCTTTTGTGACAGGAGAGCAAACGTGTATTCTGCAATGTGGACAAATTGGGGTTGTTCTGAATAAGCGGCCAATGTTTTTTCGCAACTTTATTGAGCACTGTGCTCGCTGTCGTGAAAGAGTTTACCATGTGACATATTCACTAGTGTTCACAGAAGATTGTTGTGTGTTAGTTCTGGGACTTGCCAATGCTTTAGCGATGGTATTTTGTAACAAAGCGTTAGGGTATCACCTTTGTAAAAATTTGTTCTTCATGTCGTGCATTTGTAGCAGCTCATCTACAGGGTCATTGCAAACTCTATGCACCCTAAGGAACTGTGAATATTGTAATCCTCTTTTAAGCGGAGCAGGATGAAAACTATTGGCTGCCAATAATGTGTTACAGTCCGTGGGTTTTGTATAGCGGGACGTGATGATTTGATCATTTCTCTTGGTTATTGTAACATCCAAAAAATGTGCACAATTTTTCATCAATTTCAAAAGTAAATTTGATGTTGGGATCTGAATCCTTAATGACATGCATCATGTTAACAAAATCTTCACGTGTGCCCAGCCATATGATGAATAAATCATCTATATAGCGGGGAAAGAAGTGTATGTTACCTCTATGTTCCTCCTTTGGAAAAAACAGGTTATTCTCTACTTGAAACATGAAGCTGTTTGCGTATGCTGGTGCGACACAACTTCCCATCGCACACCCTTGTATCTGTTTGTAATACAACCCATCAAACATCATGAAGTAATTTCTATCAAGAGCTAAATACAAAAGTCTGATAAAGAATGGTATATGTGGTCCAGCATAGATCTCAGACGAGTAGAGTACATACCGCTTCTGTTCCCCTCTCAATAGGTATGTTCGTATAAAGGTTTTTCACACCAGCCGTACAAAGGAAGCAGTTCTTTGTTAGATCACCCAACAGGCGCAACTTTTCAAGGAACGTGCTGGTGTCTTTTAAGTAGGTCTTTTCTTGCTGTACTATTTATTTATTATTTATTTATTTACAGTTTCTTATATAGCGCAGCAGATTCCGCTGCGCTTTACAATAGTAGACAGTGATAAAACAAACTGGGTAACAGACAGACTTGGAGGTTAGAGGGCCTTGCTGCAAGCTTACAATCTATAGGGATATAGGAGGGAAACACAAGGACAGGCACCAGTAATAGCATAGCAGTCCCACCAAGTTACAAGTCCAGAAGGGAAGCTATATAATACATAAGTGCCTCAGAGGGTTATTGGTGTAGAACTTAAATATGATAGGCTTGTCTGAAGAGGTGAGTTTTCAGGGAACTCTTGAAAGTTTGGAGGCTAGCGGAGAGTCTTATTGTGCGTGGAAGGGCATTCCATAGGATGGGAGCAGCCCAATGAAAGTCCTGTAATAGTGAATGGGAGCTAGTGATCCGTTCAGATGAGAGACGCAGATCTTGTGCAGAGCGGAGTGGTCGAGATGGGAGATATTTTGTGATAAGTGCAGAGATATATGCTGGTGCAGTGTGGTTAATAGCTTTATATGCAAGTAGAAGTGTTTTATATTGAATACGGTAAGATACAGGCAACCAATGGAGGGACTGGCAGAGCGGATCAGCAGACGATGAGCGTCTTGCAAGGAAGATCAGCCTAGCAGCAGCATTTAAAATGGATTGCAGTGGTGAGAGTCTGTTCTTGGGAAGACCAGTTAGGAGACTATTGCAATAATCAATGCGGGATATAATGAGTGCATGGATAAGAGATTTAGTAGTGTCTTGTGTGAGATACGGTCAAATTTTGGATGTTTTTTAGATGCATGTAACATGATTTGGAGACAGATTGAATGTGGGGAACAAAGGACAGGTCAGAGTCGAGGGTGACCCCTAAGCAACGAGCTTGTGGGGTAGGGTAGATTGTGGAGTTGTCAACAGTGATGGAGATATCAGGATGGTAACTGTTCTTAGTTGGCAGGAATATAAGCAATTCAGTTTTGGAAATATTAAGTTTGAGTTGGCGAGAAGACATCCAAAATGAGATGGCACAGAGACATTCAGAGACTCGGCCCAAAACCACTGGTGACAACTCTGGGGTTGATAGATAGATTTGAGTATCATCCGCATATAAGTGATACTGAAATCCGAAAGAGCTGATTAGTTTGCCAAGCAAGGAGGTATAGATTGAGAAAAGCAGAGGACCTAAGACTACTTGCGAAACTCCGACTGACAGAGGTAATGAAGAAGAAGTAGAGTCAGAGAAGTGAACAGTGAAAGAGCGATCAGATAGGTAAGATGTGAACCAGGAAAGGGCAGTATCATTAAGACCTAGGGAGTGTAGTGTTTGTAAAAGGAGAGTGTGATCCACAGTGTCAAATGCAGCAGAAAGATCTAGAAGAATAAGCAGTGAGTAATGGCCTTTAGACTTAGCTGTTACTGTCTCAGTGGAGTGTTGAGAGCGAAAGCCTGACTGAAGCGGGTCTAATAGGGTGTTGGAGTTAAGAAAGTTTGTTAGGCGAGAGTAGACAAGTCTCTCGAGTAACTTGGAGAGGCATGGGAGCTGAGAGATAGGACGATAGTTAAAGAGAGAGTTAGGGTCAGAATTGTGTTTTTTCAGAATGGGAGTAATCACTGCATGTTTGAGCAGAGACGGAAAAGTACCGGTAGCAAGAGAGAGATTGCAGATTTTAGTTAAGGTTGGAAAAAGCACAGGAGATAGATTTTTAATGACTTGCGCAGGTATAGGATCAAGAGGAGAGGTAGAAGAGTAGGAGGATAAGAATAGTGCGGATACTTCCTTTTTATTTGTGGGCTCAAACGAAGAGAAAGTGCCAGAGGGTTCAGGTGTGGCAGAAAGAGGGTTAGAGATTGTGGAGCATACCATTTCATCTCGGATGTTATCAATCTTGTCCTTAAAGTAGGAGGCAAGTTCTTGTGCACTGATGGTAGCCAGTGGGGGAGGAGGGGGAGAGTAAAGAAGAGACTCAAATGTGTTAAAAAGTCGCTTAGGTTTGGTGGCATGAGAAGAGATGAGAGATTGGTAGTATGTTTGTTTGGCCGTGTCCAAAGCATTGCAGTAGGAGTGGTAGCTAGTCTTATATGTGAGGAAGTCAGTAATATTAGGAGATTTACGCCATTGGCGTTCAACTTTACATGACTGATTTCGTAGTTGTCTTGTTGTGTTGGAGTGCCACGGTTGGCATCTAAGCCTACCTGGGGTATAATGGGTAGCTGGAGCCACTTCATCAAGGGCTGTTTCAAGAGTCTGGTAGAGGTGGGAAACAGCAGAGTCAGGAGAGGTAAATGTAGAAACTAGTGAGAACTGTTGTTGCAGGGAGGTGGAAAGTTGTGGAAAATTAATAGCATTAGTATTTCTGCGGGTTGGACTAGGCTTGCATGATTTCTGTGTCAGTGAGCTTGAGGTAATGGAGGAGAGTGAGAGGGTAATGAGATTGTGATCAGAGAAAGGGAAGGGAGTGTTAGTAAAATCAGAGACTGAGCACAGCCTGGTGAAAACGAGGTCAAGGCAGTGGCCTTCCTCATGAGTAGCGGCATCGGACCACTGGGAGAGGCCAAGAGAGGAGGTTAGAGAGAGGAGTTTGGAGGCATGCAGAGATGGTGGACTGTCAATAGCAATGTTGAAGTCACCCAGGATGATAGTGGAGATGTCAGAGGACAAGAAATGGGGGAGCCAGGCAGAGAAATCTTCCAGAAATTTAGATTTGGGAAGCCCAGGTGGGCGATAGATAGCAGCAACACGCAGAGAGAAAGGGGAAAAAACCCTAATGGAGTGTACTTCAAATGATGTAAATGTGAGTGAAGGAACTGGTGGGAGAACTGAGTATGTGAAGGCTTGTGACAGTAATATACCAACTCCACCTCCTTTACAGTTACCAGGCCTGGAGGTGTGAGTGAAGTGGAAACCACCATGTGACAGTGCTGCAGGCGAGACCGTGTCTGATTGTGTGAGCCAGGTTTCTGTAATTGCCATCAGATTGAAGTTGTGAGAGATGAAGAGGTCATGTATGGTTGTTAATTTATTGCAAACAGAGCGTGCATTCAATAGGGCACATTTAAGTTGTTTGGTGTGTGGTGGGAGGCATGTGATATTTATGAGGTTAGCTGAATTTCTAGGCTTAGAAGCAATTAAATCTGGGTGGGTCAGGTGGTTGGGGCCTGGGTTTGGTGATATGTCACCAGCTAATAAGATTAGAAAGGAGAGATACTACAGGTTGGAGGTAAAAGTCCAGGAATCTAGCAACACCATAAAACAGTGAGTCTCTAGCAGACACTATCGGTCTGCCGGGTGGGTTCAATATGTCCTTATGTAGTTTAGGTATCCTATAAAATAAGGGCGTTTTTGGATGGGGTTCCTGCAGTGTAGTAGATGTATCTTCCGTTATCCACTTGTTGTCAACTGCGTCCGCCAGTAGTGTGTTTAATTCTTTAGCATAGTCCCCAGTTGGATTTTTGGACAATTTAACATAGAAGTTTTGGTCTGTAAGTTGTCTCATTGCCTCATTACGATAAGTCTGTATATCTTGAACTACAAGGACTCCACCCTTGTCAGCCGGTCTTATTACAATGTCCTTGTATTCGGATAACTGTTTCAGTGCTTGCTGTTCTTTTTTGTTCAAATTAGTATTGTAATCCTTATGTTTGCTCTGGGTCTTTATCTCATGTGTGACTATGTTGGTGTAGGCTTTAATTGCCGGGTTGTTAGATACAGGGTCAAAGGTACTTTTTTTCTTTACTGTGATTTTGTTGGCATTTTCAAAGGTTGTTAGTTTGTTATTATAGTATTCTTTTAATCGGTGTTGGCGTGCAAATAGGTTGGTTTGTACCAACGCGTCAAACTCATTGTGTTTATTAGTGGGGACAAAGCTTAGTCCCTTACTTAGTACTGTCATTTCCTCTGCTGTAAGTGTCCTAGAAGAGAGGTTGTAGATATTTCTTTGTTTCTTGAGCGCTTTCCCTTCCCTTTCACACTGTCTGCCACAAAGTCTTCTGGGCCTTTTCATATTTGGGCCCTGGTGCGAACACCTAAAGGAAGGTGACCAGTGGATGTACCTGGTGCTGAATCTTGGTCACTACTGGATGAGATACCATAGTCAGAATCTATGCGATATTGATTTCGCCGTCTGTTATATCTCGGATGTCCTTGTTGTAGTGTATTGCGGGTGTTGTTGACCCACGAGTATACCCAATTCTCCAGATAATCCTTGGTCACTTTTTCAAACTTTTCTGTCTTGAATTTGATCAGGTCTTTTTTATATTTATCAATCTGTGTGGACAACTTATCGTTCCAATCTTCAGATTTGTCAGATGTGAGGGTTGGCGGTGCCTTGTCAAGGGATACAGCGATCCCAGAATATATTCACTTGCAAGGGACTGGCACTCTAGCCCGAATATCATATAATGACTTGCCCGGTGCCTTCAGCAAGCTGGAACATATATATACGTAAAGGAGGAAGCGGCACTCTCAGGACTTGAATGAAGAAAATACACTTGCAACAGTGTGAATTCTACGTTTTGTTTTATTGAGCTAAACCGTCATCAGGAATACAGAAGATCACTATTAGTTGCTTTCACATACCCTACATTCTATGACACTTTACACTCTATTACACTTCACAGCTATATGTAAATGCCCTGGGGTGGTTTTGATGGACTGGTCTGGGGGTGCCCTGCACCCCAGGTATGAACCCCATTGTGCTAGGGACCTGGTCTAAAGAGATATATATAGGAAGCAGGAAGGGCCGTCAATCAGGACTGAAGTAAGCTGCTATTATCAATATCTTGCCCCGGTGCCAGCTAACAGAAGGCAGCAGCGTGTTACTGCCCACAGTATACAACCAAGAAATGAATGGGCACTCAGGGACTCCAATGATGCAGGTGAAGACAGGGACCAAAATTTATTCCATCAGTGGTCTCACAAGCATCAACGTTTCGGGGGCCGGACCCCCGTCGTCAGGACAAGTTGCAGACAAGGTTTAACACAATATATATATATATATATATATATATATATATATATATATATATATATATATATATATATACAGTCCAGCAATGTCAGCACAGTTGCTATCTGGCAATTTAATTCACATCTAAATGGTTTATTAATGATAGATCTCCAATCCCTTAGATACTGTTGTTGGGGTTCCAAGTTCCTTATGTAAATACTGGGAATGAGAGTCCTGCAGCTAGTTGGGGTTCTAAATTCCATATATACAGACTATGAGTTATAATCATGCAGATAGTCAGGGTTCAAAGTTCTATATATGTACATCCTAGGAATTATACTCCTGCAGCTAGCTGGGGTTCTAAGTTCCATATATATATGGTCTATGACTGATTGTCCTGCAGCTAGCTGGGTTCTAAGTTTCATATATATATGGTCTATGAATGATAGTCCTGCAGCTAGCTGGGTTCTAAGTTCCATATATATGGTTTATGAATGATAGTCCTGCAGCAAGCTGGGTGCTAAGTTCCATATATATGGTCTGTGAATGATAGTCCTGCAGCTAGCTGGGTTCTAAGTTCCATATATATAGTTTATGAATGATAGTCCTGCAGCAAGCTGGGTTCTAAGTTCCATATATATGGTCTATGAATGATAGTCCTGCAGCTAGCTGGGTTCTAAGTTCAATATATATGGTCTATGAATGATATTCCTGCAGCTAGATGGGTTCTAAGTTCTATATATACTACTGTCATTCATTTTGTAGATGAGGACCAGAGCTTTCCAAGGAGCCAAGCCCCATGTCTCTAGCCCACAGGAACCGGAGATATCGCCTGGCAAAGCTGTAACATTTTTTCCCCATAGGATAATATGGGACCCGTCAATTCCGACCCCCACCCGGTTCTGACTGCTGCCAGTTTCCCCCCTGGCATCACAGGAGCTTGTGGTTGATGTCATTCAATTCCAAATCGCTGGGCCTTCAATATGATACCAGGATCGTCCATATCAGTCGATTGGTTTCACAGATATAGCGTGTAAATCTATTTTTTTATTTTTTAAATGTAATTTCATGGCTGTTCATGTTCTTTGAGGGCAGATTACTCTGGAACCAAACGTTCCAGTTTCACTGGACCAAAATCATTCAAAGCCCACTCAAAAGTTCTTCAATATGATACTTGTCTCATGTAAATGGGTCAGTTAGTTCCGAAGATATAGCCGATTAAATGAGTTAACCAGTGGCGTAGCTACATTTTGGGCGCCCCCCCGCCTAACGGCGGGGGGGCGCCCATACCCACCCCCCGCCGCCGCCGCCCCGTCAAGCGCCCCCGCCCGTCGCCCCGTCGCCCCGCCGCCTATGCTAACCCCCTCCCCGCAGTCTTACCTATAGTGCTGCGCTGGTCCCGGCGTCTCCGTTCTTCTGCTGAGGACCACCACAAAATGGCCGCCCCCATACAGCAGACAGTTTCAGAGAACAGTGTGCTATATGGGGGCGGCCATTTTGTGGTGGTCCTCATCAGAAGAACGGAGCCGCCGGGGACCAGCGAGATACGTAAGTCTGCGGGGGATTGGGGGGGGTAACTATAGCACCACAGCCCCCCCGGCGCCCCCACATGCACAGCGCCCCCCCGCGGTGGCGGGGGCTGCTGTGCTATAGTTATGCCCCTGGAGATAACTGGTTAAAGGGGGGAGGGGTGGTTTTCTCTCCCCCTCACACCAGAAAATGCAGGTACTAGGCTGGTGTAAAAGGGGCCAACCTGTGAATGCATATTCTGGTGTGAAATGGGTATTATTTCAAATAGCTGGGACCTGCAGTGCTCGGAATACAGCCAGGTTCTGCCACTGTCAGTGGCTATCACTTCTGCCTGGCGGCGGCTGTCCCCCATTTACCACGAGCATGTATTCCCCATTGGCAATGAGCATGTAATCCCACATGGCAACGAGCATGGAACCTCTGGCAATGAGCATGGAACCCTTGGCAATGAGCATGTAGATAAGCAGCACTTACTGTATGTAGCATAATTTTTAATAGGCATTATCGTGTTTGGCATAATACATAATGGACATCATGCCATGTAACTTAACGTGCAATGGACATTATGGTGTAAATGTTTAATGTGCGCCTTTGGTGGACAATGTCCCTGTTTATGAAGCGTATTGTGAATTTTGTCTTAATCTGTGTGGCATTATGTGAATTCTGGCTCAATCCGTGTGGCATTATGTGAATTTTGGCTCAATCCATGTGGCATTATGTGAATTTTGGCTCAATCCATATAGCATCTTATGAATTTGGCTCAATCCGTGTGGCATTATGTGAATTTTGACACAATCCATGTGGCATTATGTGAATTTTGGCTCAATCCATTTGGCATTATGTGAATTTTGGCTCAATCCATTTAGCATTTTGTGAATTTTGGCTCAATCCGTGTGTTGTTATGTAAATTTTGGCTCAATCCGTGTGGCATTATGTGAATTTTGACACAATCCATGTGGCATTGTTTGAATTTTGGCTCAATCTATTTGGCATCATGTGTAAGGGGCAGGTATAATGGGGTCTAGTATTTTGTAGCATAATGTGTAGAAGTTGTATATGGTGTTGTACACTACACTCAAGGACATGCCCCCTGTTGAGTGGCCACACCCCTTTTTCCAGAGCGCGCCTTCGGCGCGCGCACAGCTACATCCTTCACTTTTGTTGCCATGGTGGGCCTATTTTGAATCCCATTGCCACCCTCTCTCTGCCGCTCTCTTAGCATGTACATTGGCACCACTAACACTGGCCCTCCCCCACCTAAACCCTCTTTTATCCCCTGTCATTTTATCCTGGATCCGCCCCTGCATATATATGGTCTGTGAATGATAGTCCTGCAGCTAGTTGGGGTCTAAGTTCCATATATATGGTCTATGAATGATAGTCCTGCAGCTAGTTGGGTTCTGAGTTCCATATATACATGCTAGGAATGACAATCCTTCAGCTAGCTGAATATCCTTCCTAAGATGATAATTCCATATATACATGCTAGGAATGATAGTCCTGCAGCCAGCTGGGGTTCTAAATTACATACATACAGTCTATGAATTATTATCCTGCAACTGACTGGGTTCTAGGTTCCATATATAAATTATAGCCATGGGGTTCTAAGTTCTATATTTACAGCCTATGAACTATAGTACTGCAATTAGCTTAGGTTCTTAGTTCTATATCTACAGTCTGTGAATTATAGTCTTGCAGCTAGCCAGAGTTCTAAAGGCCTCCGTACACTTCTGTGACTTATCTGAGCCTCAGGTCACATCCGATTTCCCATGAGCTCCCCTGGCAGCTCCCGGGGAGTCCTCCCATCCGATTTTGTGCTTGATGTGCTATTTTTATGTGCGTTTTATTGCATTTGATTTATCTGATGGGCTGTACTATGGTGGCTGGCAAATATGGCAATATAAAGCAAATCACATGTGATATACCTGTATCACAAATGCTAAAAACAGTCATGATGTGCATCTGACTCCTGGTATTCTGATTAATCCTACATGCAGCAGGTACGATCTCCAACCCTGACACAATGTGCATCAGATCGAATGAGATGTCAAACACATGCAAATTTGTCACTTGTCATCTGATTTCTCATCCCCATCCATTGGAATCAGATGAAAAGTGGCCAAATCGCACTATTAAGTATGGCCATCTTAAGTACTATTGAGTTTGAGTCTGGATTGAGTTCTAAATTCCATATATGAATTATAGTCCTACACCTAGCTGGGGTTCTAAGTTCAATATATGCAGTCTATGAATTATAGTCCTGCAGGTAGTTGTGATTCTAGGTTCCATATATAGAATAAAATGGAAACACACAACAGAAAGCAGTGCTCGACTTAAAAGATGAGTGAATCAATTGGTTAAAATTTAAACATTTTATGTTAAAAAATAAATTGCATAGGACACTTTAGAATATGCATATGTATGAAAAGTAGCACATAAATATGTATATGTAACACTTATGGAGGAACAATTAAAATAAATATCAATTGGCTCTGTAACCAGATCTCACGTGGAGAGATGTACCCTAAATTGGGGTGAAAGAGTAACCTGCACTGTCCACAATGTAGCAGTCCCAAATTGATGGAGTCCCAAAAGTGCGGCAGTTGTTGGTCCTGTGTGCTAACCGAGGAAGTGGCTGATGTTAAAAGGCTACCTTCGACCTCGTGGCAGTTTGTATCCAATAAACAGGTATTTAGCCAGAGACTTTCAATGGTGGAGGGACCCGTGGTCAGAAGAATAAGCAGGTGGGTATTCCAACGTTCTCTCTGGATCTGGAACAGGACAGCACCACCAACGCGTTTCCCTGGACTCACACCAGCTTTATCAAGGTGTCGACACCTTGATAAAGCTGGCGTGAGTCCAGGGAAGATGCATACCGCGTCCGCTGGCCACGCTTCGGGCTCGGTGGCTCACTGCACTCGTCACACTTTATAAAATCAACTCACCGCCGACGTGGATAGTGGGGGTATGAACAGGTCTGGGAGGATGATACCGAGTCCGCTGGCCACGATTTCGGGTTGACGTGGATAGTTGGGATGTGCTAAATCACATCACATGCAAATTGTATGCAAATCGTATACATTTTGCATACGTTTATTTGCATATGATGCGATTTGCATACGATGCGATCCGCGGGCAGTGCCGCCGTGAAAATACACAAGTAACCTTTGTCCCTAAACCTGGCCTGAATGGGCGTGACAAAAACGTGCATTAGAATATCACACCCCAATCTCCCATTACTTTAGATAGCAGATCAGACACCATTAAACATTTGAATCAGCCCCTATGAATTATAGTCCTGCAGTTGAGGTTCTACGGGCTAGATGTAAGAAGGATTGATAAGAGCTGATAAGTGGGTGTGTGTCATGGCAACCAATCAGCTTTGAAGAAACATTTATCAAGTGCATTCTATCAAATTATACGTAGAAGTTGATTGCTTGATGGCATATAAGAACCATTTGATCCTATCAAGTCTGCCCAGTTTAGGGAGTGGTAACCCAGATTTTTCTCAGGGGACATAAACAAAAAACAAAGCACACCCTAAAAAGGGCAGAATAGGTGGGCCACATTGTTCTTACCTTCCATCAAATTCTATGTTTTGATATTTCTATGACTATATTTCATATATGGAATATGAATAAGTATGGTATAAGTATGAAGTAGTGACAAAACTGTAGAAGTGTGACAGTGTAGAAGCGTGTCATGGCAACCAATCAGCTGCTATGTATAATATCTCTACTCTAATTCTATATATACAGTCTATGAATTATAGTCCTACATTCCATATATGTAGTCTCTGTATGACTATAGATTGTAAGCTTGTGAGCAGGGCCCTCCTACCTCTATGTCGGTTTGTTACTTCCCAGTTTGTTTTATCACTGTTTCCTTTTGTAAAGCTCAACGGAATTTGCTGCACTATATAAGTAATTGTAAATAAATAGTCCGGAAGCTAGCTGAGGTTTAGTTCCATATTAACAGACTATGAATTATAGTCCTGCAACCAACTGGGGTCCTAAATTCCATATATACAGTTATGAAGTATAGTCTTGCAGCTAGCTGAGGTTCTAAGTTCTATATATACAGTACAGTCTATGAATTATAGACCTGCAGCTAGCTGGTTTTCTTAGCTGCACATATACAGTTAGGAATTATAGTCTTGGCACTAGCCGGGGTTCTAAGTCCCACATATACAGTCTATGAATGATAGTCCTGGAGCTAGCTGGGGTTCTAAGTTCCATATATACAGTCTATTAATTATAGACTTGCAAATAGCTGTTTTTTTAAGCTCCATATATACAGTCTATGAACGATAGTTATACAGCTCCATTTGTACTATATATGCAGTCAATGAAGGATAGTCCTTCAACTGGCTGGGGTACTAAGTCCCATATATACAGTCTATGAATAATAGTCAGGTACTTGTTTCCTAGAACGGCGCCCACTAAGCAATTTGCTTAGTGGGCTATTCTGCATAGGGAAATCGCATTGCATCGCATCGCATGGGTCATTTTAGGGCCATGTGACGTGCAATGCGATGTGATTTTCCTATGTAATTTATTCACTGCTCTCTCAGCCCCGGGCCACTGCATCGCATCTGCCGCAAAATCGCATGTGATTTTATAGGGTGTGCGATGCCATGACATTAGGTATACAATAACATGATTGTTTGTCCCAAAAATAGGTTTAACGCACCCCCCCCCCCCCCACTATCCACGCCACCCCGAAGCGTAGCGAGCGCTGCAGAACGCATCCTCCAACTTTTTCATTACTCCACTAACCATGTCGGCGTGGAGTTGATTTAATATAGTGTGGCGAGCGCAGCGAGCCACCGAGCCCGAAGCGTGGAGAGCGCCGCGAGGGGACGCGGAATACATGTAAAGTAATCCATGTCCGCTCGCCACGCTTCGGGCTTGGTGGCTTGCTGCGCTCGCCACACTATATACAATCAACTTCACGCCGATGTGGATAGTGGGGGAATGAAAAGGTCGGAGGACACGTTCTGCCTCCCCTCACAGGACATGCGATGCAATGCGATGCGATATAGTGGGGTACAATGAGCATAGAAAAAATTACTATAACGGCCCATGCGATGCGATGCGATTTCCCTACGGTGCCGTACGTAGGAAATCTGGGCGCCGTGCTAGGAAACAAGTACCTACTCATACAGCTAGCTGGGCTTCTCTATCCATATATACAGTCTATGAATTTTAAGTCCCGCAACTAGCTGGGGGTCTAAAGATCTATTTATCCAATCTATGAATGATAGTCTGAAACGAGCCAGGGTTCTAAGTTCCATATATACAGTCTATGAATGATAGTTTATATACAGTCTATGAATAATAGTCATATGGCTAGCTGGGCTTCTCTATCCATATATACAGTCTAGGAATAATAGTCATATGGCTAGCTGGGCTTCTCTATCCATATATACAGTCTAGGAATAATAGTCATATGGCTAGCTGGGCTTCTCTATCCATATATACAATCTATGAAGGATAGTCTGGAACTAGCCAGGGTTCTAAGTCCCATATACACAGTCTATAAATAATAGCCATACATCTAGCTGGGCTTCTCTATCCATATATACAGTCTATGAAGGATATTCCTTCATCTGGATGGCATTATAAGTTCCATATTTACAGTCTATGAATTATAGGAATCCAGCTGGCTGGGATTCTAAAAGCCATAAATACACTAATGCAGCTAATGTGTTCCTGTTCCATGTATACTGTCTATGAATTATAGTCCTTCAGCTAGCTAGGTTTGGAAGTCCCATATATACAGTTTATGAATTACATTCATGCAGCTAGCTGGGGTTCTAAGTTCCATATACAGTCAGTAAAGGATAGTCCTTCAGTTGGCTCACATTCTATGTTCCATATTTATAGACTAAGAACTCTGAGTATCTAGCTGGCTGAAGTTCTAAGTTGTAGTTAGATGTGGCTCTATCCCCCCCCCCCCCCCCCCCCCCCCCCCCACCACCACCACCACCACCACCACCACCACCACCACCATGTGCAGCCCAGGAATGACTGTCAAAATTGCTGTCTGCTGTATACAGTACATAGCACGGGCAGGGCCATCCTGAAGGTTGCTGGGGTCCTGTATACCATATACAGAATAGGCTGTGCATCATTGCTACTGTACTGTATGTAGGCATTGGAGCAACATACAACGTTTTAGGAGACACAGATATACAAAACCGCAAGAACATTGTCAACAGTGATAACATCTATAATGATTGTAACTAAAACACGGTTGATCAAAATTGATGCCCATTAAACCATAATGTGTATTCCTAGCGGTGAATATATAGATCGTAAGCACTTAGGGTTATAAGGCCATTGTCACCGCTAACTCACTGGTATCTAAGGCAATTTGTGCATCCGCTATCGATCCGCTGTAATAAATACAATGTAATTTCATTAAAAAGTAGATTAAAAAGCTACAGTGCCATGTAATCCATTCCTCAGGCCTGTGTCTCCTCCATGGTGTAATGAAAAGGGGAGGGGGGACCTGGAAGTTTGTATATGG